>NC_133904.1:23332882-23649103 GCF_964199755.1 Larus michahellis
AAAAGGAAAGAAAAAAATATTCTGTTTACCATGGTGATGTTACGTGGTACTTTTTGACCACTTGGTTGGGCCTTGTGGAACCCTTGGTTGGTTGTTGAATAAAGAAATAGATGAGTCTGTCACAGACAACTGAGCAGTCAGAAATCAGAAAATTTTGAAGTCAAGCTTGGATGTGCAGCCCTCCTTTCTTTTTCAGCATTTTAAAACACTGCTTAAATGATCGCTTTGTAGTCCTTGAATTCTACGTGATCGTGTAGCTTTGCTGTGGCTTTAAGCACATATGTGCCATCTCCTCATACTATTAGATTTTTGGCTACCTGTACTGCTTTCATTGCATGCATTACTGGATCCTTTTAGCAACGGAGCATTGTCTCTTCCTCGCTTGCGTTTGAGCAGTGATCAGACCAGGTATTTATTTACCTTTTAGTCCAGGCTTGTGAAAAATGAAAAATAAACACGCCAACCTAATATGGCCTGGCTTAGCTAGGTATTCTGACATCTCTAAGCCATCTTTAAAGAGCTGTAGAGAGTCATTTTCACCTTGTGAATTGTTGGAGCACTTAAATCCCTCTGCAGCGTACAAGGTGTGCGTTTCCTCAGGTATAACCTGGCTCAGCCACCACTGATTTACGTTCCTTTTAGTTTTCTCTGTTGAGTGAAAGGAGAGACACACAGAAATGTGGTAAGGTATTCCTTAACTTTGCCCTTTGAACTTATTTAGAGGATTGCAAGGTGCCTGGAACGTGATTTTCCCACCGGGAATCATGGGGTGCTCCTGCGAAAGGCTCTTCCTCTGCCCCATGCCTTCCCTTTATGCCGCCAGCAGCTCTGGATGCCAAGAGGTGCCTCCTGCCCTCTGCCCCCGCCCCAGAGAAATGCTGTATTTCACCTTTGAAACTCGGTGTCTGCTTGCAGAAAAACATTGGCCCCTAAGCTGAACGTCACAGAAGATTTGTAAGCAGCAGCAAACAGAGAATTACAGCAAAAATGCAAAATGCTGCCAAAGTTGTAGGAAATTTTTTACTTCTGCGCTGATGAAAGGTGGTTCTGGTAGTGTACGTAGTGTCTGCCGAGGAGGAGCGCGTGAGGACGCGGGTCTGTAGGGCTGGGAGGTTACTCTTTAACACAGAAACTGAAACTATCCGTGGAAGAGCAGCATTTCAGAGCGTGGAAATGAGCGCATTTCTGCTTGTTTCACTGGCTACAGAATGTCACCAGCTGGTGGTGTCTCTTCGCGTTGGCTTCATGGTGTCAGAGAGGCTTTTATTGAGGGAATTACGTGGGAATGAAGTGTCTCGTGGCTTTATGGACACACCTCTAGAAGAACTCAAGTTGTCTGATGAGATAAAAATGACTGTCCGCCCTATAGATTGTACTTGGTTATTTCACCCTTGCGTTAGGTATTCCAAATTTAAGGCAGTTCCCTGAAAAGGGTTTGAAAATTCAAAGGTGTTGGGTGGGCAAAGGGAGGTTTAATTCTGTGAAACTTCAGACAGGCGTGCAGGCAGAGGTCCAAACTTTCCGGATTTGGCCAAAAAATAAAAGAAATAGCTAGCACATTGCTGGTACAAGATGGTGCGTCACACGTGTGAGATATTCAAATGATATTAAACCTAGGGTTCACCCTAGTGTGCTTCAAATGCAGAAAATGGAGTTTAATTGTGTGTAATCACAGCGTCAAAACGTCTGCGAGCTCTGCACCAGGCTCTCCAGCTGGCACAGGGCACCCGCCCTTCCTAACCGGGCCCGGAAGGTTGTGTTTTATTAGAAGTGTAGCGTTAACCTTCACGTTTCCAGATTAACACTTGTTTCTGGTTTTGAACCATAGGCTTTTTCCCTTAGGTACTTGATAGCTATTTTAAACCTTAACTCTAGTTTACAAAGCTCCTTAATTGGGATTAAACTGGAGTGAGTTAGAATAGTCGTCATGTTGAGTAGGGTGCCAGAGTTACTAGTATGGCCCATCTGGGTTGGTACCTCTTATCCCTGCCTAAACACGTCACAGCTCCTAAATGGTGCTCAAGGCGCCCTAAGAAAGGGCGCAAATGAGAGATTCACGTAGCACTTCATTAGATTAATCTCAACGCATTTTTAACATAGTGTTGTGAGGGAAGGCACAATTCCTAGTTATTACCGAAAATTGCAGTACTTTGATGTGTCTATTTATTTTTTGATAAATGTTGTCTTTCCATTTAAAAAAAAAAATCGATTTTTTTTTTGTAATTTTAAATAATAACCTTGGATTGCTGGGGGTTTTTTTCCTAGATAAAATCAGTGAGTGCGTTTACATTTGAGGCAGAAAATGCAATATATTTTGCATGTCAATGGGAGACAAATGTTATCCCCCAGTTGTGAATCAGTTTGCAAATACCCAGCGTTGTATCTAAGACGCATCTTAAAGGAAATTATCCATTTGAAAACGCATTTTCAAGCAAACGTTGTGTGCTAGCTACAACTGCAAAAGTTAGTGAGGGATATTTATCTTTTTCCCTGCTCCACCCAGTTTCATTCTGTGGTGGGTATGGTATTTCTTCAGCGCGTGTCTCGCTTCTCTGTCAGCTGCTTTCTTGCAAAAAATACTTTATAAACATTAGGAGAAGAAAAATCTTTTGTACCCATTTTTAACTCAAATATGCTATAGTGGTACCCCTTGTTTAACAATGGAAATTTAAAAAGATATCTGGAATAAATTAAGCTGCTTATGCAATGCCGTTTTAGCTCAACTTTCATGAAGGAGAACATTCTAGAAAATGTGTTTAACTCGTTCTTTAGTTACAGGAAAGGGTATTGTTTCCCTCGGTATAGATACAGTGTAATAGCGCAGAAATCAATGGGGATTTCGAAATGTTTTCAACCAAGTTATGCTAAATCAACCGTACCAGTTGATTTAAAAAGAAATAAATTAAAAATGGGGCTTTTGGCATCGTATTTCCATGGTGTAAACTAACGCATAATGGCTGGAAGGTAGGAAAGAGGAGACTGTGGAATAATTTTGCCTGGGCTTCTGTGTTAAAAGTGATTTAATAGCAGCTAATCATCGGGCTGAGAGTTGTCTGCCCTCTGCTGTAGAGCTGAACAAAGTCTAGCAGACAAAAGGGGAAGAATTGTATTCAAAACAGTCCCATTTTCTCTTTATTTTCTCAGTGGGGAAGTTCTTGATTTCTTCTTTTGTCATCCTGCTTTGATGTGGATTTTCAGGGCGCAGGGAGCCCCTTTTCGCAGCAGTGCAGCGTGTGGGTGTCGCTGCCCGAGCCCGGCTCCCCGCGATTTCACCTGAGAACGGCAGTGGCTTGGAAATAAAGGCTGCAGTTAGTTGATGATTAATCTTTTCATCTTCCCCTCAATCCAGAGCTTGATAAGAGCTGACGGAGTTGCCCGCACGGAAAACTGTGCTTCCCGGGGTGAAGCCCCGGCTCCCCGTGACCGAGGGTGCGATGGAGGATCTCCGAATGTGGGGCAATAATCCTGCCCCCTCACCCCAGCACCCAGAGTGCCTTCTCCCAGCTGGATTGCGGCTTTCAGCTTGCAAAATGTCGGCCTTTTTTAACTGGCAGACAAGCGGGGGGTCCCGCAGCCCGGAGGTGCGCGCCCTCCCGCTGGGCTGGGGATGGTGTGAGAGGAACCGGTGCCGGGGGCTGCTCCGCTCCCCTGTCGGGGACGAGGGACGGGCAGACGCTGCCTTGTCTTGACTCCGCTACTTGTGTGGCGTAAACGGCGTAAATGCCCCAGCTGTCTGCCTGGGCGGAGGCGAGCCAGAGCCCCTGGGTGTTTTTAACAAATCTAAATATTAGGGAGGAACTAAAGTAAAGTTTGGAGGTGGAAGAATACATTAAAACAGCTGCTTTGAAAAAGGCACAGAAAGCAGCCCCACAACATTAACAAAAAATGCCTTAAATCTCCCCAGACTCTGCATGCTGCTTAAATATTTTTTCTTCTGCCTTCAGAGTAGTAGGATAAACTGTCACTGTGAATTATCGCATGCTGTTACGAGAATAACAAAGAAACTACTTAGAATTTTGTGATGTCGAGCATAATTTATTCTTTTACTTCAGTACATTTATTTTTTTCAAAGAGAAGTTACAAAATTAGCTGTTTGTCACCAGCAATTTTGGCATATTATTGTTTTATTGTGTGCTCTGCGCTGTATAAATAACCACATCATTAACACATTAGATGTATTCAAATGGCATACATCTTAGTAGCAACTATTTCTCTATTTGCCCCTCAAAAACCCTCTTACTAATCAATGACTGTTTCTGTGCCCAACCCTTTGGCTTCCTGAAGGGAACGTGTTGAAAATACAAGTCGTCCTGGAGAGACACAAGTGACGATCCAGAACCTGATGCCAGAAACGGTTTATGTCTTTCGCGTTGTGGCTCAGAACAAGCACGGCCCCGGCGAGAGCTCTGCGCCGCTGAAGGTGGCAACCCAGCCTGAGGGTAAGCCGGAAATATTGTGAGCCTTCTTGACTTTGGGATCAATTTTTTTGTTTGTTTGTCTTCCCCATTCATGACCTTTCCCAGAATAAGTTGATACTCTTCAAAGTTGCACTTCCCGACCGTAGTTTCAAAATGATTTTCCAAGCCACCATCTTGATGTGCTTTACGTGATTTATTCTCCCCCTTGAGCAGAACTGATCAGACATTACTTGTTAAATTCTCTAAAGTTTCTGTTATAAAAGAAATACTTTTAAATTGATGTTAACTGTAAGAGAAAAAAAAGAAAACCTTAGGAAAAACCAAAGTGTGTCATTTGTTCGGATCATTCGGGTCAAAACGTCTGACGCAGGGAGCAGGATCTCCTTCAGAAACTTGGTCCCGCCTTTGAACCCCAATGAATGCATGTGAAATTCTGAAGTGTGAAAAAATACCCATCTTTTAACTGGGGTTGATTAATAGTGAAGTTGATGGGAAAATGGTGAGCTACTGACAATGTAAATGGTTAGACTTGGCGACTAGCAGTTCCGTGCTTACATTTCAGTTCAGCTTCCTGGTCCAGCACCCAATATCCGAGCGTACGCCAGCTCACCCACCTCCGTTACTGTCACCTGGGAAACGCCGCTGGCTGGCAATGGAGAAATCCAGAACTACAAGCTCTACTACATGGAGAAAGGCCAGGACACTGAACAGGTACAGAGCCGGCTCTTCCTGCCTGATACACGATGCCATTAACAGCCTTCTGTCTTTTATTATGTTTTTACCTCAAATTTCTAGAAACAACTTGTGAAAGTGCTCGTTTTTCTGATAGACTGAATTCTTGGGCCTAAAATACAGAAATACTTAAAATAAAAAATCCAGCACGAAATGTATATGTCTTGGAATTAAAACAATATTTTATCTGATGGCTTAGTTAGGTATTCAAGGAGAATTTGGGGTTGTCCATCATATCACAAGAGAAGAACTCGATAATGGTTATATCATTAAGAGTTCTGGTGCAAGTAGCATAAAGGATGTTTGCATAGTTTTTGGAGGTTGGCTGGTTTTATTTTGGTTAAGTAGGCTAAATACTGATTTTAGCATTATCCTTAATATGAACTGTCCTTGCTTCTTGAGTTCTTTGATCCAGTGATGGATATTTTGGTAGTGGTGTCTAATTGATTACATTTTCTTATCATTCTACTGGAAAAATCCAGGATGTTCTGTACAAATATAGGTTGCCACCTGAGAATAATCACAATTTTGGGATGATTAATCCCAGTCATTTAATTATCCATCCGAATGCATATGAATATGATTCCAGGTTTAAAAAAAGCTAAGGGAAGAATATTTTTGATAGCATTTAAAATAATTTTTCACATCTGTCTTTAAATAAGGAAGTTGTAATCCTTAGATCATAGAATCACAGAATGGTTTGGGTGGGAAGGGACCTCAAAGACAACCCAGTACCACCCCCTGCCCTGGGCAGGGACACCTCCCACCAGACCAGGCTGCTCCAAGCCCCGTCCAACCCGGCCTTGAACCCCTCCAGGGATGGGGCAGCCACAGCTTCTCTGGGCAACCAGGGCCAGGGGCTCACCACCCTCACAGCCAAGAATTTCTTCCTAATATCTCATCTAAATCTCCCCTCTTTGAGTTTAAAACCGTTCTCCCTTGTCCCATGGTTCCCCTCCCTGATCCAGCATCCCTCCCCAGCTTTCTTGGAGCCCCTTTAGGGACTGGAAGGGGCTGGAAGGTCTCCCCGGAGCCTTCCCTTCTCCAGGCTGAACCCCCCAAGCTCTCTCCTCACAGCAGAGGGGCTCCAGCCCTCCCAGCATCTCCGGGGCCTCCTCTGGCCCTGCTCCAACAGCTCCGTGTCCTTGTGCTGAGGACTCCAAAGCTGAGTGCAGTACTCCAGGTCAGGTCTCGTGAGAGCGGAGCAGAGGGCAGAATCCCCTTCCTCACGCTGCTGGGGATGCAGCTCAGGATACGGTTGGCCTTCTGGGCTGCCAGTGCACGTTGCCGGCTCATGTTGAGCTTCTCGTCCATCAACACCCCAAAGTCCTTCTCCTCAGCGCTGCTTTTCATCCGTTCTCTGCCCAGCCTGGATTTGTGGTTGGGATTGCCCCGACCCATGTGCAGGACCTCGCACTTGGCCTGGTTGAACTTCATGAGGTTCCCATGGGCCCACCTCTTCAAGCCTGTCCAGGTCCCTCTGGATGGCATCCCTTCCCTCCAGCGTGTTGACTGCTCCACACAGCTTGGTGTCATTGGCAATCTTGCTGAGGGTGAACTCGATTCCGCTGTCCATGTCGCTGACAAAGATGTTAAACAGTACCAATCCCAGTACCAACTTTTGAGGAACACCACTCATCACTGGTTCCTTTTGGACTTTGAGCCACTGACCGCAACCCTTCTGGTGCGGCCATCCAGCCAGTTCCTTATCCACTGAGTGGTCCATCCATCACATCCATTCCTCTCCAATTTAGAGACAAGATAAAATGTCATTTTCTACTTCTGCATCCCACTATTCAAAACGCAATAATACTTTCTCCTAATAGAGAAATTTGCCCAGTCACTTTTCATTCACGGAACCAGTGGCCGCAGTATGATTCATGGCACAGAGGTAGCGCTTTCTCTTGCAAGCTCACTGTGAGCATCTTCACAAGTCCTGGCTGTATAGGAACTGGGCATTTGATCTGCAGGGGCTACAGAAAGGTGTCGTTCTGGTTGTGACTTTATTACTGCACTGAAAGTCTTAGACGTTTATAATAATTGCAGACCTGCTTCTGACCTTGACTTGTTCGCGTGTTTGTTTGTGAACAGGATGTTGATGTAGGAGGACTCTCCTACACCATTAACGGATTAAAGAAATACACAGAGTATAGTTTCCGAGTGGTAGCTTACAATAAACACGGTCCTGGAGTCTCGACCCAAGATGTGGTTGTACGAACGCTGTCAGACGGTAAGCTGCTTTATTCCAATTATTATTTTTTTTTTGGCAGGAATTATGTGGCAATTTCCTTTAAGTGAATTTTTAACCAGGAAGACTTCTATGTTTTTAGTTCATTGTTGCCCTATTTTATTAATAATGTAGTGGTTGTGTATGGCCACACATGCTGAAAGTTCCCCCGGAGGCTTTCCAAATTAGGTGAAAGAAAATTACTGTACCTGATTCTGAATACGAAACAACTGTGTCCTTCATTTCAACATCAGTAGTTTATTTCATGGGTTATTGAGTCTACAAAGTATTAAGAGTGGACAGAAACACGATTAAATTGAAGTCAACGACTCCAAATTATTTTTTAGCTTCTATAATATTTTTACATATGAGCAGACTTTTGCTTCTGGAGTGTTTTTATTTTAATTGCGGTTGTATGGGAAAATGATGCATGTCTTTGGACTCCAGCACTATTAAATCAATTGCATATAAGAATGGAAGCAGGAAATAGTAACAGTTTTTTTTCTGTAAGGCAAATAAAGAGGTAATGTGAGCAAATATGTGAAGAATTGCAGAATGATCAGAGTTAATGTTAACTTTTGATTTTTGTAGAGAAGTTAAATTATGTGTAAGAACAGTCAGACCAAAAGCGAGCCTAGCCTGGCATCCTCTCTCCAGTAGTGACCAAAAGCAGAGCAGAGGAGCAGAGAGGAATATTGTCCGGGATTCTCTGCATCCAAAAGTTTGTTTCTCCGAGACTTCTTGACTCTCTAGTGGTTTCTGCGTATTTACTAATTCTGCGTAAATACTAATACTAATTCAGTTTCTCTTCCGTGAAACCCTGCCAGCATCCTCTTTAACCCACGTCAGCTTTTAGCATCCACAACATCAAGTGGACAAGGATTCTACAAATAAACTTTCTGTGAAAAATCACCCCCTTTTGTCTGTTTTGGACCTGCTGTATGTCAATGTCAGCTGTTGCCTATAGCTGTACTGCCTGAAAGGGCGAATAATTGGTGTGCGCCAGCCCTCTCTGTCCCACTCCTCACTTTCTAGACCTTTGCTGTATTCTCCCTCATTCATCTCTTTCCCAGCTCCCAAAGTCTCAGAAGGCATTAGCCATTACTTTTCTGGAAGCTGTTTAAACCTTCAGTGCCCTTTTCTGAACTTTTCCTAGGCTGCTTTTCTCCTGCATGCTTCCAAAATTGGAGGTAGAGGGAACTACAACTGTATCAAACATGCAAGTGCGTAGTTGCTGGCATTTGACTGACTTTTTGGCTCATTCTGAGCATTGAGGTGACATTTTTGGGGTAGGCTGGTGTTGGTGGACTTGGTCCGTTAGGGCCATCATTCTGCATATAGAGGCAGGTTCATTTTTCCCACTTGTGTAACTTGTTCTACCATGAATTTCATCTGTCACTTTAACACCCCGGCACAACATGTCCTGAAGTCTTAATGCAATTCCTCACCGTCGGATCTTGTCTGTACTAACATTTGTCACCCTGCTGCTCATCCTCATTTCATCACTTAGGAGTGTGTTGAGCAACAGGGGTCTCGGCGCACACCATGGTCGAGGCCCACAGGTCACCCCCCACCACGTACGTTCCTGCCTTCTCTTTCTTTTCTTTTAGCCAGTTGTCTACTCAGGCAAGGACTTCTCTTCTGTCCCTTCGTTGCTTCGTTTCTTAAGAGCCCTCCAGCAGGTTTGCGATGGGAGATTTCCCTTTAAAAAGTGACAAATACATTATTACTGCATGTAGCTAGGAATTTCGTGTTTTATTGTAGCTTCAGTTTATTTGCCTAATACAGGTTTCTGACTTACTACTTGAAGTTTCTCAAATGGAACGCCTTTTCTAAAGACTGGCATCAAATTTCCCATCTCCCAGTGTCGAGGTAACTTGTGGGAGGTTACAGCCCACTGTCAGTCAGGCAAACGTTTCAGTCCCCAGCTCCTTGAGAAATCCTGGATGAATAGCATCGGAGCCTGGCAACACACTGCTGTTCTGACTCTTCCATAATCCTCTCTATTGACATTTCTGTTCTAGAGATTCTGTAAGTCCCTTGTACAGGGTGTCATGGAAACCTCTCCTCATCCTTTCGCTCAGTACAAAGGCAAAGAAGGTAGTTGTGCGGCTTAATTAATTTTCTTTTTCTGTCATACTCTGAGCATTTGCTAACTCTACAATTTCTCTGAAGGGCTTCCAGCTCTGTGTTTGAAGAAGAATTTATCACTAGTTGTAATGTCATTTTCAAGTTTTCCTGAAGTTCTTTCTGGCCCGACTTAGGTTTTGACCTTTAACCTACGGATATTTATTTTCTACAGCTTTCTGAAGGATGTCATCTTGCAGTCTTACAACCCTGCTGTTTAACCATGCCGATCTCCCCTTCAATCTGTCAAATCTTTCCGGATGAACAATGCATATTTTCTTCTTGTGTTTTGTTATTGTGGTGTCTGTAAACAATCTCCATGTTTCCTGGGGGATTTCTCTCCAAGCACCTTTAACTTCTCTTTTAACAAGCTGCCGTGGTTTTATGTAGGTTTTTGCTCCTAATCTAAGTATGTTACGGTGGTTTGTTGCGGGATAGCTCTTTGGGTATTACAGTTTGAACCAAGGATTGCATCTCTTCTCATGTCTTCTTGGTCTAGAGGAAGCAATCACGTATGTCATCGGTAATCTCTGCACCACTCTACAATGTACCACACTGGGCTCTGCCTTTCCTCGCGAAGCCCGTAGGAAATCCATTTCATCTGCCCGCCTGGACAAGTTCATAGTCTGATCTGAGTCTAAGCTTACTTTGACGTAACGTGAACTGTGCACGTGGTGAGATATGTGTATATGAATATATTTACATACGTGTATCCCTCCCTGTTGTCCTACTGATTGTCTTTCTCTCACCAGATCTGCAATATAAGCATGAATTATTAATCACTCCTTGTGAAACCCATGACGTATTTTTAGGTTGTTCTTGAAGTAGGCGCCAACTGTGTAAAACAAACAAACATCAAAAAACCCCGTGACTTTATTTCATTTCCTTCTCTTAACCTGTGTTCTTGCTTTTTGAAGGACGTAGCACTTTAACCCCTCGGTCTGGTGATTTCAGACTCAGTCCAGTTGGCAAGAGAGAAGGAAAAGCAAATCCTCGTTGTCTCTGTTTCTGTTGTGGGCTAGTGGGAGAGGGGTATTTGTTTAGCCACACCGCAGTGTACCTTTCCCTTATCGCAGGCCACTTTCACTGTACGTGCTCAGGAGTGTTTTCTTAGGTATTGTTGTGGCTGGTGTGAGTTATTTGGAAAATGCATTATTCAGGCCGGAACAATCTTGAGTCCTGTTGTGCCGCTCGCCTGTCCTTGTGCTTTGCCTGGACCCTCACCTTCCTCCCAGGGAACCTTTATCTTTGCCTTTGAGCAAATGTTTGTGAGGCTGAAGTGCCGCGACGAGGATTTCCTCCGTCTCAGGTTCTCTCTTACGTTGCCTGTTTGTCTGATGGAGCTTCGCTACAGCTGGTAAAGAACTAACAAAGAGTGGAAGTTCAGCAGCAGACACTACCTTTGCAATGCGCTTCACCTCTTCAGTAACACAGCGGTGTGTTGACTCTTGAGTTTTGAGTTGAGTCTTGAGTTTTTCCTGTTGCAGAAAGTCACAATAACAAAAAAACATGGCTAGAATTTTAAATGTGGGTTCACAGAATCTGGCATGTAAATTAAAGACTTGATTTTGAAAAGTACTGAATGTGCTCTTCTCTCAGAGTTTATGGGAAGTACCTTTACATTTCAGACGTTTTTTATTTAGATACCTGTGATAAGTAAAGACCTGAATAAAAAGTGAGTTCGTTCTTTGTGATGAGAATCCGTAAACCTCCTAAGCCGGTCACTGTATGTCATAAAGTATCTGGTAGAATTTTGGAGTTGCTTTATATGGTCTCTTAAACCAGCAAGGTTTGTACTTTCATAATGAACAATAGCAGAGAGTAGTTGTGTATGGAAATACAGTATTTGATATGGTATATGGAAATTTTGGTTTTCTAATTCCGTTAATGTTTCTAGTCCCCAGTGCTCCACCACAGAATCTAACGCTGGAGGTACGGAACTCCAAGGTAAGATGTGGAGAATTTCCCCTTGGTAGTGGGTAAATAAAGAGTTGGTGGATCTCAGATCGACCAAATTTTACAGCTGCGTTGGGTCTTTTTTTCTACCGTGCTGCTTTTCAGCTCTTTGTGCATGAGCTGCTCAACAGGAGAATACCTGAACATGGGGCTTGAAGCGTTAGAAACTCTGATGCAGCTGTGGGCTGTACATCATGGGATGCAGTGAGGACAGTGACAGTGTACCAAAGCCTGGCGGCTAATTATGAATAAGGTTTAATCAGGCTCAAAGGCCTGAAGCACCAGAGCTTGAATGTGTTCCTGTTGATGAGCTATTGTTTATGTGCATGTGGATATAAACTGCGTTTGTAGTGTCCTGGGCACTTCAAAAGAGAAAATTATGTACTCCGTCATTACGAGTTTAGTGATTATGATTGGAGATTTTTTAAAAAGCCCTTTCTAAGAACTCTTTTCTAAATACTTTCTTCTACTTCCCATATGATTAAAAATCAATAACTTCCTCCACATAAACTACCGGTCAGATAACTTGTACCCTTTAGAGGCAATACCAGTTCTTAAAGATAGATCCTCAAGTCACATGTGTCTTAAGATAACCTGAAGAAAATGAAAGGGAAACCCAAGGGGCCATTTGTGAAATTGGACTCAGAAGGTCTAATAGGATTGAAGCGCTTTGAGCTGAACTTCTCGAGGCACAGGCGTGACCTGGGCTGCTGATGAATCAGAGGTGCTTTACTTTTTACCGATAAGCCTATGGCTTACTGTATGAAAATGCAGTACTTCCTGTATGCGTGTTTTTCTGTTTTGTGTTTCGTGAAGTATTAGCAGCATTAGTAGTAGTTTCCCTGGCTGCGCGGGGGGCGATGGCTTTGTAACGACCTCCTGCCTTCCGCAGAGCATCATGCTGCACTGGCAGCCTCCTCCTGTGGGGACACACAGCGGGCAAATCACTGGCTACAAAATTCGCTACCGTAAGGCGTCCCGCAAGAGTGACGTAACGGAGAGCATTGGTGGGACCCAGCTGTTTCAGCTGATCGAAGGTGAGCTGTTATTTGCAAGCATTTGTTGGCAGAAGGAGGTTTTTAGGTGCTTTTAGCGGGCTGAGGCTGAGAAGACATGTTTGTGTAGGGTTCTTGCCTTGCAAGGAAAAATAAAAGCACTTAAAATGAGTGTCGTAGGTTATGCGGTAGTGTGGGCTGGCTCACAGTAACCGAAGTCTTGTGACCTGTTTTCTAGCCCTCATTTCGCCGTTGATTTGCCGAGGGACTGGATGAGTCCTCTTAAAACCTATAGAGAAGGCATAGGGGTTGCATGGAGAAGACGGACAGACACGATAAGCTCAGGACCAAATGCCAGAAGTAAAAGTCTGGAGACGGATGTTGGAGAGATGCCGTTTGGGGGGGGGGGGCGGTTGGCAGACTCCCCTCTCTGCGCATGGGTGTGGTGGAGGTGTCTGTGCTCTGTCCTGCCCCACTCGCCCACCAGCCCAGCGCAGATCCCGCGTGTGAGCTTCTCACCTCAGGCACCCGCGCACAGCATCCCACCCAATTTCACTGACATTAACCTTTTTTCTTCTTTCTGGCATGAACATAATATATCTTCTCTTGATTTTATACACTTAAAGAAAATACAGCCTAGTACATGGTTTAGTATAAATTATATATTGTTACCAGAACTATAATTTTGTATAGCAGAAATAAACAGTACACGAGAACAGGAGCAAGACTACAGATTGTTCATTTTTTAAATCTCGGTAAACAAGCAGTTGGTCAAAAGAGAAGAAATTGTGCTTCTCTAGAAAATGAATACACGCTTTTTAACGAGATGTTTTGATTTGTTCTCAGAAACTCCAGCTGTGACTCAGTTTTAGTTTTCTCAGAGTGGGAGTCGATATACGCCTGTAACTAGAGAATATTTTTGCCAGCAACAAAGCCGGTTTAATAAGTTCCATATACCAAATTCTGAGTGTGTTTTCATACTGCTTGCGTTACTGATTATCCACTCCTATGTGCCATAAATCAACTATTTGCTCATTTTGGTCACTTGTTGTCTATACTGTATACTATTTTTAGTTATGGATGCGGGTGGTTCTGTACTTAAAACTAATTAATCGCCAGCAATTAAAGCCGGCTGCAGACAGCACCTCACGGTGTCTGCCAGTGGCCCACAGGGACAGTCTGCAGTGTCACAGCGCTGGGTGTCCCTGGTCACAGTTCAGCTGTCACACCCCGACTGGTATCAGTGGAGCTGCTGTTGCTGTTCCTGGCCGCCTGTTCCGCTCAGGGGGCAATGGTGGGTGAGAGGCAATTCGCCCTCAGGCTGTACCTGTATTTTAATTAGGAACTGTGATTCCTGCGCTCAGGGTCAGAGTTCTGGTGGTGATGTCTTGGGTGCTCTTTGTCTCTTAGGTCTTGAACGAGGCACAGAATACAGCTTCCGAGTAGCTGCCCTGACCGTTAACGGGACTGGACCTGCCACCGACTGGGTATCAGCGGAAACGTTTGAGAGTGACCTAGATGGTAAGATCATAAGTGTGACGATACTTGTGACTTCAAAAGCATTAGAATTCGTGGACAGGGCACAGTAATGTTTGATTGCCTTTTTAAAAGGCAAGCCTGATTTTATTCGGTTGTTTTTACTGTGTTCTAATTATACAATGTGTTTTATTTATGATTAAAATTAATTTTTATTTTAACATAAAATTCTTGCCAAGTCAATTAAATAGCTTGAAATTAAACCCTGCCTCTACGCTTTCTACTGCTGTATGTTGGCACTGTGTTTTTCTGCTAAGAAACACCCAATTATGAATTACAACGTCAGTGTTTCAATATTTAAATAATCATACATTATCAGATTCATATAATGGTAATAGTGGCTTGCTTTTTATATTGTAATAAAATTCATCTTGTTAATTATGCAGGGGTTTACATGCTATGAAACAGAGTGGGGGGACTGTTTTCCTGGAGGGAGGTGAAATAGTGATTATGTACTTACGTACCACCGAAATTATGCAAATGAAACCATCGAAGTGTGCCTCAGAGAGCACAGAGTGGTGATGTGGTGTTTTGGTATTCGGGGATACCGTGTGGTGACGGACTAGAGGAGCTCCTGTTGGCAGCAGTGCAACTATCGGTGTCTGCACTGTGGTTGCACACTTGGAGCTGTGACTCTGTCGAACAGGAGAGAGGTGCCACAGTAGGAGGAAAGAAGCAAGAAACGGTGGAAAACATTGGTGTGTGGCCCAGAGACCTTTGCAGTCTTGCCGCTGTTTCACTGGTACCATGCTTTGTTAAAATGCTTTTCCTGGGCTTTTTTTTTATTTTTATTTTTGGCTTGGGCTCTTTCTAAAGAGAACATTCGTCCCCCAGTAATTGTTATTTTGCCACTTTAAAAGAAAAGGGAGATTGATCTATTTTCAGTAGTGGTAGAGCAGTCTGGACCATAACTCCATCAGAGATGCAGTCTTTTCCACCAAATCCATGGATCCATGATATACGGTATATGGCACCATGTTAACCTCTTGTTTTTCCAGTTTAGAGGTTAGCAATAAAAGTAGAAAATATTCTGTGAAAAATGTCGACCTTTGATAGTTGGTCCAGATGTTTGGTATTTACTACACTAGAATAATTCGCAAGAGGGAACCTGATTCTTGCAGAATTCAAATGAGCAAATCTGTGAGCATTTCCCAGCATCTGACGAAGAACAATTAAAATGGAAGAAAAGTGCCATTTTTAAAAGGATGGCTGGGGCGAATCCCTTTGGAACTGCCTGCGTGGAGCTGGTGGTTCTGGGTAGACAGTTCCTATTTCTGAAAAGTGTTTAATTAGTGCTGTTGCACACAGGTAACCTTGTGCTTTGTACCGGCCGTCTCCCTCTTGGCTTTGTTAGAGGAGCTGGAGGGTCATTCCAGCTTCATGCCACGGGATCCAGTAACGGCTTTCACATCTGTGTGGCTCGGGATTCAGTTATGCTGGCAGCGGGGAGAGAGAATGATAAAAGACCTTCAATATTTACTCTGGACTGTTGGAAAATTGCTTCCGCAGTCGGCTGATGAAGCACTCGAGAGCCCGGCTTCAGTCTTTGCGTTGTGCAAAGTTGATGCTCATCTTAATACTTGTCATTGCTTATCCTCCATGGCTTAATCAAGAACAGCGCAAAGCCCAGTGTTAACAGTAGAGTTCAGGTTTGTAGGTATTGAAAATGCCTTTTTAGAGTTGAAATGGCTTTCGTCCGTGTGTGTATCTTCCTCTCTGCGGATGTGACACAACCTTGTGGCTTTGAGGAACCGCTGGTTCCCCGAGCTGAAGCACAGCTCTGTGCACAGGCAGCACTTACACAAGGTAATGACCATGTTCTCTGCATTGGAATGAGAGCGAGCAACACTTTGCCAAGAGCATCAGGATTAAATTTAAATCGGACAGAAGGAGGGAAAAGAAAAGAACCCTTTGGTTCTGTGTTGATTTTTTAATTTTAGTGAGTTTCAAATTGGAGTGTTGCAGTCCTTGCAGGAAATCGAATTTCATGCATACACTCTACAGTGAATAAAGTAATAAAAATTCACAGTTAAGACAGTGTAGCATGGTATTCATATCATTCCCTATATGTGTATGAGATATTGGTGTATGTGCATACTGGAAAGATGACGTATATTTTTTGCTTTTCTTTCTTTAGTAAGCTCGTGGGTAATTTCAATACCATGCAAATGCATTTACAGCTAATCTTGAATTTCTTGGGTTCGGTAGACATGTAAGGCGTAACTCCATTTTATTCCGTGGCTGCTTTTTGAATTTAAATAGAAAATAATTCACTTTATAGTGTCATCAATGTAAATGGGAGCCAGACAGTTACAATTTCGCGTTAGCAGGGCTGTGTAGTTCTGCGGAGTCGGTGCAAGTCCCGCCGGGAGCGTGTGCGCAAGCGGTGTCAAACAGTTGTACAAAGTTTATGCCCAATGCTCTAACTTCTGCGCAGTTAAAAATGTCATCTCTTGTATTGCAATTCTGTAGCTTTTTTGTCTTTATTAGTTGTGAACTTTAATTGATCAGCTGCATCAGCTGGAGACCACGAACTCCCCTGGCTGGCAGGCCAGTGCCGTATTAGGAGCCAAATAATCCTGTTGTGATGCTTTATTAAATGTTTTTAGATAAATGCAGCATGTTTCATTAAAATGAAATCCCTGCAGGAAGCAGAACTCTCGGAACTGATTTTATTTTAGAGTGGGGAACTCGGCTTGCTGTTGCGCAGAATTATTTAAAATCTGTCAAGGTATGGCAGGCTCCAGTAGCCTGGCAGAAGTACTTATTTCATTTTTGAGAAGTTAAAACAAAGGTGTGGACACTAGTACGTACAGTGCAGTTGTGCTTTTAGATTGCTTTTGAGCTGTAATCAACATTGGGGGAAAATCCTTTTAGTAAAAATATTAGGGGATTATGGTGAGATACCGCGGGGTCCTGCTGCTGCTAAGGATCCACATTCCATCCCTCCGTTGGGTCGTGACTAGATCGGTGTGGCTTGTCGGGGCAGGGCTTGAGCGCTCAATACGGACTCTGAGGATTATTTGATCTCGTGGTAGGGTTGCGTAGTCTGTCTGTATAGCCTGTGAATGGTGTAGAAGAGACTGGAGGATTTAAACAGCGACGAGTATAGGACAAACCACAACAAACCTTTGCAGCACGTGCAATATCCACCTCACTGACAGTTCTTCGGAATACTCTATTTAGTTGTACAACGAGCTGAGGAACCTTCCTTTTATCACCAGTGTGTCTTCCATGTGATTATTTTAATGCTCACAAGTAAGTAATATGATAGAACTAAAAGTAGATTGCTTTGTGGAGGGGAGGGTGTGATAAATTTAATGCGTATTTTGAAGAACTACAAATGGGAAAGAACATGCACAAACATCAAAAAAGTTTGCCTCAAAGGAAATCTGATGTTTTTCTTCAGTACAATTGTCGTTTCTTTTAAAGAGAGTATCTATTAAAATATATTAGTATATGAAACTATGTTAATTTTCTTCTGCTTATTAGAGTTCTTCACTCTCTGGTGTACAATAGAGCTCTCTCCTTTGGAGCGTACTGATTTCAGTCGCCACAGAGTACAAGTGCTACATTTGACCCTACAGACTCAGAGCTCTTCATGTCATTACCTTTATTTAATCCATCATTTTCCTTTAACAGAAACCCGTGTTCCTGAAGTTCCGAGTTCCTTACATGTCCGTCCGCTTGTCACCAGCATCGTAGTAAGCTGGACTCCACCCGAGAACCAGAACATCGTGGTGAGAGGCTACGCCATAGGGTACGGCATTGGCAGTCCCCATGCGCAGACCATCAAGGTGGACTATAAGCAGAGATACTACACCATTGAAAACCTGGGTAAGCAAAGGGAATGAACATCAGCGCCCACCTTTTACCTCTCATTTATATTGCTGTTTTCTACTTTTACGGTATTATAAATAAATGAAACTACAGGCATGTTTTTAAGAGGATCTTTTTCCTTATTCTGATATTATGCCTGATGCCAAACTGTTGATAAATTTCAAATAAACTCAGTTTTCTGCTGGTAGAGGCAGAGGAATAAAAAAACCTCCAAACCCAGAATCCTAAATTCACCAGGTTCGAAGCATTGATTTGATGCTTTCCCTTTAATGATTATTACAGAATCTTTCATGCCGAGCAGCATTCCCTTATTCTCCTGCTGCTGCTGCAGAACAGGTGGCTTCAGGCAAAAAAGAAACTAAAATGTCACCAAGATACAGTGGCATCTACTTTAAAAGAAAAATACAGATTCGCCCCTCCACAGAATTCTCTGTGGTAGGTAAAATACCTTGAAAGCAAAATAAATATTAGGATTGCAAAGTTCCATAAAATTGGAGTTTTGGACAATATTATAGTAGAGCAATTTAAAAATGTTAATTATTAAATGTTTTTCCTGACTACTGTTTTGACAGTACTTCGGGTGGGTTTGCTGCAACTGTAGACTTCTGCTGCATGAGAACTATTGAACACTAACCGAAGGTCTGCGCAGAGACATTCTCAACTAAAATTTAGTCTTGTTATTTCATGTATTTCAGTTAAAAAATAAAAGACTGAACAGAGAACATGGAGAAGCAGAAAATAGGATTCGCTGACAGTTTGCACTAAAAAAGTGTTTAATTTCTTCCCCCCTTTAGACCCGAGCTCCCACTATGTCATAACTCTGAAGGCGTTTAACAACGTTGGTGAAGGAATCCCTCTGTACGAGAGCGCGGTCACCCGCCCGCACTCAGGTAAAGGCCAGGGGCCGCTCTGGAGTTCCCCCCAGCTGGGAATTTCTGACGTACCTCCGCAGGGCCACTGCGGATAGGCTGGACTGTACTGTAAGGGTCTTGTTTTTCAGCGGCGTCGAGTAGACTCCATCGCTTTAGCTGACTGGGCTCACCGCGATTACCGCGCCTGTTCCGTCTGTTTGTTAAACCACCTAAAACTGGTTTCATTTTTAAATTACAAAACCTAGCTTTCAACTACTTAGTGATGTTCTCATTCGAAAAGTTACCGTTAGCACAAATTGTGTGGGTGCAGTTGTAAAGGCATTGCCCTTATTTTGCTTTTTATGGACAAGTATCGATGTTTCTGGTCTTTTACGCTGAGGTTTTCAATATGATGCCTGCATTCTCTTTGTCTAAGTCTCAATCTGCTGTCACTTACACTAAACAAGTATATATTTTTTTCCATCATGTAATACATTAGTAAAAGATTTTAGGCAGACAAATGTGTTTGCAAGCGAGCGATTGCTGTGCTCTGGCTCACTCTGCTCCCCACGAGACTGTTGACATTATTTAGTTATTTTGTATAGATGTTACCGCTTCTATTTGGTTTAGTCTTCTGAAGAGCAGGAACTCTTACAGATTTTGTAGACGACATTGGAATTGCAGTTTCTTCAGTTACTGCAATTTTGTATGATACTTGGAACTTGATTGCCATTACCATTCTTTAAAAGATGATGGCAGTTCCCTGTGATGTTGATAACGCGGCATTTACCCATCTAGAAGGCCGCCAGCTCTTTTTCCTCCTCCTTGTTTTCTGGAAGAGGAATCAGTGGACGTTCTGAGGCAAATAAAGTCCAAGCTAAAATTACTGTATGTCTGGGGTTCTTAGGCCATGTCTGGATGCACTGAACACTAATACGATTATTAATATATACTAGCATATATATATTGTCTTACTGTCTTAAGAAAGGAACACGATGCAAGAGTAATTTTATTAGCCAGTCGTATGTCACCTATTAACTCTGGCTTTTCTCTCTTTTTCTCCATTTCTCACCTTTCATTTCATTGTACTACCCTGCATTTCCCCTTTTTTGTTTTTGTTTACATTAAAATGCCACCTTCTCCCTTTTTAATTATAATACATGACTTTTTACCCATCAATTCCCTAGACACTTCCGAGGTTGATTTGTTTGTTATTAATGCTCCATACACTCCAGTGCCAGATCCGTCTCCCATGATGCCACCGGTGGGAGTTCAGGCTTCCATCCTGAGCCACGACACCATACGAATCACTTGGGCAGACAACTCTCTGCCGAAGAACCAGAAGATCACAGATGCTCGCTACTACACAGTCCGCTGGAAAACCAATATTCCTGCAAATACGAAGTACAAGGTATTGGCGTTTCGACACCACTAACACGGCTGCGTTATTTCAGTGAGAAGACGTGTCATTCATGTGCAAGTCAGGGTTAAGCGAAAGCTGAGAGTAAAGACAAGCACTTAGGAATCAGTATAGAAATGTGCCCAGTTTTATTTGAGCTGCCCGGACTGAGTTCGGTACTGCTCAGGTACATCGTCACTTCAAGGGTTCTTCTCAGTGTAGTGGAAGTAGTTGTTTTTGTGGTCTCTTTTGTGTGCGTGAGTGTGAGAGAGGGAGACGGGGTGTTGTGTGTGAGGGGGTGGGAGAGCTGGCTCGGGAAAGGCAGGCAGACGCTTCCCGGAGTAGGTTCTGCTGTGAAACCATGGTCACGGTGGTCACCATTTTGTCCTTTCTGCTTCACCCCGACACGATGGCTTTGTATGACGGAGGTGGGCTTACCTTTAGAGGGGCCGCTAATGCGTGAATAAGGTGAGCGCTGCTAACGCCTTCTCTCCGGTGAGCGGAACAATCTGCATTTTTGGGGCGAGTCATGCAGGGAAAATATTTACCCTGATGGTTTTAACTTTCCTTTTACAACCTTTTCTGTTCATACAGAGTTGATAATGAACCTTTCCTTTGGGAACTGAATGGGTGCAAAATACATAACAATAAAATTATGATATCCCTGCCTTTCTTGGTTTTCATCTGCTATTTTGATTTGGAGACTAGATTGGGGGTTCGGCTTATTGCTTTGGATGTTTTTAGTCGGTTGGTTGGATTTTTTTAATTTTCAGAGTTATCTGGAGGCCTCAAAAATGCTGACTGCAAATTTCACATTTGAAACGAGACTCAAAGGAAATGGTTGTTAAAATATCCAGCTAGTGGAGCTCCCTTTATGCTCTTGCAGAGTAATCTTGTTACAAACCAGATTTTCTTTTTTATTGAAATGAAAAGATGTATATATGTGTGTTCTTCCTCTAAAGGCGAGTTATTTATGAACCCACATTCCTGAGTCATATGCAGAGGATGTCTCGGGAGTGATTTATATAATGCTGCAGTTTCATTAGTTAAATGCTTAAAAAAACCCACCCTTGGTGGTAAATGAAATACTCCCACCGTTCTCAGTGCTGGTGGCCAGTGGTCACGAAGGTTTATTGTTGGACCAAAAATAATATGTAATGATGGAATACGGTTCAAAATTACTCATTGTAAAAAGCATTTGCCTGGAGGGACATAACTTGGAGAACATTTGCTCTAATCATTTTTAACCCACGCTGTTTGGAGAACTCACATCCTGCTTTTCTTCCTTTGTTTCAATCATGGATTCTGTACCGCTGTGTTGAACAGTAACAACTGCTCATTTTAAGAAAGGCAAAACCTCTTTTCAGCCGTTGCTGTTCAATAAACTGCTGTATTTCAGTCAGGTCTTTGGTAACTTTATTGACTATGAGCTAGTATATTATTTGTCAGGGCCATCTCTAGCAGCTTTGTTATTTATTGCATGTTTAGAGGCTGTTCACCCAGTTGCATCGAAGCTTCTCCGTTACACCGCTTGCACACAGAAATCTTATCTTTGTGTCAGTTCTAGTATCCAAAGCTACATCTGTTCAACACAGAGTTGTTTCATCCCTCCCTCTCATCAGTAAATTGGATGTTGATACAGTTCATTCGTATTTTCTACATTTGCTCCCCCCTTCTATGCTGACATTCCCAGGCTATTGTTAAAGAAGAGGCTGCATGCTTCAAATACAACGTAAGAGGTTCCACTTTAAGAAGCCCGATTTTCTTCAATTTCTGTAGGAGTTGTGTCAACCTAGAGCATATAAACACAGGACCAGATGTGATACAGTTCCTGAAGCTAAAAGACTCACTGTGTTTTGAACCGTGTAGTTTCACTAATGTGGATCAGAGAGCGTTTTTCAAAGCATCTTTGTTGGTGGGGCAGAGTTGTCCTGCTGGCAGGCTACCTGGGATTTATCGGTGTGCTCTCGAGCATAAGCTGAAATATTAAATCTGAACTTAGATCTTTTAGGACTGTATAAAAGGAAAATAAATTTTACAGGGTAGTATTTATGAAGTTTATTTCTAGTAGGTGAGCAGGGTTTAGTACAGTGGGATATATTGTGATCTTAAAAACAGTAAGTGGTGTTAAAAAATGAAGAAAGCAGAGAAGTCTAACACTCCAGTTCAGCCTTTCATGTGTCATTTACATTCAATATGATGTGCAGTGAAACTAAAAGACACCAAGTTTCAAAGGCAGAGATGAAAAGTACAACTTTAACCTGTAAAAAAGGACTCCAGCTGCCACGTGTGACGGCAGCCAGGAGCTAAAAAATACTATAAACAGAATTGAATGCTTAAGTGGTGTTAGGAATTTCCCTAGGTATTCTGGAGAGGAAGAAACGGTGTGCTTTTCAGGGGGCAAACCAGCTTGTAACGCCAGCTGCTAGGAAAAGCTTTCTGCTTTGGACGTGGTCAGGCCAAAGGTCTGCGCAGCTTCTACCGAAGCACCGGCAATTTCCTAATGGCCCTGAGCTGCCCTGCAAAGAGCCGGGAGCAAATGTTCCTTGGCTCTTGGAGAGCCGATGGAAAGCTCTTCTGAGCACACGGCTCCGCGTTTGTGCCGGGGAGGTGGTGGTCAGTGAGGCTTTGGCACTGGACTGGTGTGAGAGCTGTCCTGCTCCACGCTTGGGTACTTGACCCATCCGGCCACAATCGCGTTTACTTTGGAACTAAAAAACAAATCTAAGTATCACTCGGCTAATGGTTTTCTGACCCTTCACCCAGTGCAGCAAAAAAAGCTGTCACTGATAGTTGAGAAATAAGGGGTTTCTTTGCTGTGTTACTCATAAAGTCTTCAAGGAACAGGTATTTATAGACGGTCTTTTTCTTGAAAATTAATTAGCTGAAAACAGTTGTTTTCTGAAGGCAATAGTTATTAATACAGTTGTATGGCCCTGTCAAATATTGAAACACCTAACTTTAATTCTGTGCTTTATGTATGAATATACATAAATGTAGCTACAGCTCTTTTTTTGTCACGGGCCTCAAGTACCTTCTGTTCGTATTCAAGTCATGTATAACCAATACCAGATATTTTAACCAAAAGGTCGAAAATTCTAGCTAAATGGCTGTTACAAATTCCACTATAAACCATGTATAGTTTCAAGTGTGCGATCCTAGATAACCATTTTTTCTGAAAAATATCCATGTATTAGTAGAGCTTTGTTATCTTCAAGTCTCAGCACCTGTACCTTCAGTTGATACTTTTTAATTTTTTTTTTAAGTATGTTAAAAATTTACAGTAAATTCTGCCAGGAGCTTGGAAGGCAGATGCAGGTTTGAGGAAGGCCGGTTATTGTTAGCTGTGCTGCATTGTTTCCCCTAGCCAGCTCAGCTAATGAAATGCCGTAAATTAAACCCCCCAAGTAGACAGTGATTTAGCCTGCTGCATAACAAGTGTGCCCTGGACCTTGTATTGCCTTTTTTTTTTTTTTTTTTTTTTAAAATTTATAATTGACTGCTATTAAATGCCCTTGCTGATTGCAGAGAGAATTTCTAGGTTAGGAAAAAACAACTGCACATTAATACTTGATTAATGAATTTGCATGACAGAGCAAAAACGTTACAGAATTAATGACCGTGGTTATGAAAATGTAACGATGCTAAAATGTTTTAAACACTTCCCTGAGACAAGGGTGTGTGAGAGCTGGGGATTGATGGTTTTCAGTTGGGAAGTTACTGACTCTTTGTTTTTCTTTCAGACTGCGAATGCGACCACTTTGAGCTATTTAGTGACGGGGTTAAAACCCAACACCTTGTATGAATTCTCCGTGATGGTGACTAAAGGTCGGAGATCGAGTACTTGGAGCATGACAGCACATGGAACGACTTTTGAATTAGGTACTTCTTCCTCTCCTTCTGGGAGGGCTGCCGTTCCTGGCAAGATGAATAAAGTCGCGTCTGCCAGAATTCTGGAGGGGGGGAAAGCATGTATTTAAAATGATTATGCTGATGAATACTTGCTGGGGGCTTGTTTTCTTTATGTAGTCAGAAATTCTGATTAAAAAACAACAACATACTTCAAAATTCAAAGGGATGATTGCACGCAAAAGAATTTACATCAAATTACAGAGAAGTAATGAATAATGTACCGCAGTTCACGGACAGGAGAGAATAAGGAAGCGTACATTTGAAACGTCTCAGAAATAGCATGTTAATAGCAAATACAAAGAAAATACTTTAGCAAATAATAATTAAAAATTGCTATAATTATGATGATAATTATTACCCAGTGAGGAAGTCCATGAGGCAAATGAATTAAAAATAAAATCCCAGTAGAAATTAAGATGTCCAAATCAGACCTACAGTTTTGTTCTTCAGCAGGAATTGCCGTCGCAGCGCTGTTAAATGATGCTCTCCCAAAGTACGAAACAGAAAACGGTTTGTAGCTACTGGGAGAAACTTGGCGCCACTGAGTAACTGCGAGGGCCAGGACCGGGCCCTCATTAGCTCTTTTTATCCTGCAGTGTTAAATGATCTCTGTGCAATTAAATTTACTCCTTATTATGCTTAGGTTTCTGCCTATTTGAACTGTAGGGACAAAAGATGGGTATCCAGATTACCCTCTAGTTCTCATGGTAAATTAAAATACAGCAAAAAAATCAAGCATGCAAAGAATTGGTGAGTTCATCCAAATATTCTATAACAAGAATAAGAAAAAGCCAAAGCAGGATAAAATCAGAAAGCTCCCAATGTACTCTGAAGTCCCATAAACCCTTCGAGAGCTCCAGTTGCTTTAGGTTTTGGTGGGAATGCCATGGTGTGGAGTCAGCTGCCCATCTGACAGCGCAGGGCTGGGCTGAGTCCATCCCACGGTAAAACACTTCATGTGCTGACAGACAATCCTCATCCCTAAATCTACGCTAAGGGGAGAGATTGCAAAGGTGCACAAATAAAGTTCTTAAAAAGAAAAGAAAATTTGAAACTCAAGAAGTACAGGAGCAAGGGCGGGATGCAGGACGTCTCATTTCTTTTCATCTAAATGGAAAGTAAATTTCTAGTCAGGGTGGTTGTAAAGAATATTTGCAAATACAACCTAAAAGCTAGGGAACTAAGAAGCAAATGAAAAAAAAAAAACCCAAACCAAAAAAGGCTAAATATATTTTCTCATAACAGATCTTGTGATTTATATTACTTGCCAAATTCCGGAGTGTGTGACTCACTATTTTTGAATACTCCTGAGTAGCGGCGTTGTGTGGGACCCGCTCCTCAGCTGGGGCTGAAGAAAAATAGGGGATACTGGGTTTAGTGCTGGTCTGTGAATTAGTAATCCTTTGAGGGCTAGTCCTGATTTTATTTTATTTTTTTTTCTCTGAAGCTTACTACGGGGCCTTGAACTGTGCTTTATGTCTGTGCGTTTCTGTTGAGCAGGTTTATAAGCATTTGCGATAATAGTTACAGTGACTTTTGAGCTTTTGCTCTCCCTGGTTTCCAGCTGTCATCCTGCACCAGGGCAGTCGGTAGCCATCTCAGAGGATGGACAGATTAATTTCTAATAGGTAATACACATAAAGCTCCTTAAATGCAGAAAGCACTGTGTAAGCACTAAATGTTACTATTACAGTATTAAATATCCAAGGCGGATTTACTTTGCTAAAAGTTACCTAATGAGAAGTCTTATGTTTTTCGTCACGTGGCGTTGCAAACTGTGGCTGGTTAATGGAGATGTCGGCTCTGTGCGTTTGCAAGCCATTAATCCGAGCCCCAGCTGGACGCTGGAGTGTGCGGGGAGAAGGGGGTCCGGTTTCAGCCTTTGCTGCAGCAACTGGGGCCATTTCCTGAGCTTTGGGTCGGAGGCTGATGGGCGAAGGAAAAGCTCTCCCCCCGCCTCAGTCCGACTCTCGGGCAAGCCAGGGGAAGAGGCTGGACAACGGTGTTCAGCAAATATTTCTAGATTTCAAATGCTTCTGCGGTGCAGATTTCCTTGCAAATCACAAATCATTCTTCACTAAAGTAAATCGGCAATTTTAGATTATGACTCTAAATCGCTGATTAATTTACTTTGCTGATTCAGATTTCAGTGGCAGACTGGCATTGCAAGATCTTGGTCCCACCGTAAACCTGAAAATACGGAGCTATTTTGTACGCCTTTGCATATAAAATGTATTTATTTCACAAAGTTTTATTTTATGGTGACCGAAGAAATTCAGGTCAGCAGTCACTGACCCTAGCTGTTAGAGCCGTGCAAGGATGCCGTGTTTTTGAAGGCACGTGGGCTCACTCACTCATGAATCACAGCATCTGTTGCTGAAGTGCTTTGGAAACAGGTAACTCCTTACGGAGAGGCGATGCTGCGCACCAGATGGCATGTGCCAGCTGAACGGAGTAAATCAGTAAGACCACTACGCTAGGACGGTAGATTTATTTGAAGATCGAACATTCAAGCGGGTTTATTATTGTACGTGCCTTTTATCAGTGGTAAAACAAATAAAAAGCAAAGGTGCTGAGATAACTTGTTTATATCCAGTGAAATTGGGCAACCTGTTCCTGACTCTCTGTTTGTTTGCAGTTCCTACCTCTCCTCCCAAAGACGTGACTGTGGTGAGCAAAGAGGGAAAACCTCGGACAATAATTGTGAACTGGCAGCCTCCCTCCGAAGCCAATGGCAAAATTACAGGTGCAGTTTACATGAGCAATAAAGGCAGATATAAGATGCCTGGTTAACGGCAGAATACAATCTGCATAACTATGTGAGCATGTTCCCTGCTTCATTTAGCCTAGAGCTAGCCAAGAGGTCTATATCTTCGTTGTCAATCTTTTAGTCGCTCAGATTAATTATTTACTTTTGTACCTAGTAAAAATATATTAAGATATAAACTAACTGCAGTGTGAAATTGGAGTCTAACCAGAAATATAATTGGAAGTTTAAGTATCTCAATAACCTTTGCCTTCATCAGCTTGTGCTATTCTAATAGCGTGCCTCCAGAAATACATCTGTAATGCCTCTGGCCCCTCAGTATTTTATACAGAAGACTCCATCCCAGTGCTCTTTGTCATCTTTCTGTCATTTTTGTGGCACAGAACAGACTTAAAGTCAGTTTATTAGTCCCCTGACATAACCATTAGGAGTAAACTGTTATTTGCCTTTGTAACTGTGCGTCACTTTCACGTAGGAGAAATCATTTTACAGAAAATACTAATTACTGCTTCCTTTCTGTAATTTCTGTTTGCATTCACATTTCTAAAGGCTTTTTGAAGTAATTCACTTCAATTTTCCTTTTTTACCCCAGGCTTTAAGCTTAAAGTAGGTTCTTTTGGCATATAGTTTGCAGCGTATGATTTTGCTTTTGTTCTCAGAATTAACTCAGGTGCAGAATCAAACCTTTGAAACCTGTCACCGCCTGGCGTCTGATGAGGCAGGGCTGTAGCCCAGGTTCTAGACAGGAGGCAAAAACTAATTAGATCCCTCTGAAAAGGCAGAATACTGGAGGCTCTTAACCTTTAGTAATTACAATAAACTTGGAAGTGAGCTGGAAGACAGACCCCAGCAAGGCACAGCGGCACTAAGGAGGCAGCCAGAACCCAGCTCTGTCCTGGTGTGGGGGCCGGGGGTTGAGGGCAGCTCACCCGTGCCCGGCCCTTCCCTGCGCGCAGGGACAAGCGTGTCCACGCGTGGGGCCGTAAGGATGCACCTCTCGCAGACAGCTCCTCACTGCACCACGGTGCCGGGCTGAGCCATTTCTATGTCTCTGCAGGCGTATATCTGTTTATACATTGTATATTTTTTTTTTATATTGATTATAAAGCCAATTCTTTGTTATTTTATTATCGGTGAGATGTTTCCACTATATGGAGGGAAGGTTTGACTGGAGAACCAAGAGCCTTTACCTTAACTGGCGATTAAAGGACTTGGTTGCCAGTCGTCAGTGAGGGTCGCTCAGGGAGGTGTGAAATGTCAGGCACAAATATCCCTAGGTTACGCACAGTCCTGAAAAGAGAAGTCATCATCTTACATCGAGTGTGTACATGAGAAAGGGAAGACAATGTACAAAGAGATCAGCATTTCCTTGCACAGCGCAGTTAGCAAAATTAACACACACGTTCCATTTTCCAGGTAAAAAATCTCCTTGTGGTGTCTGTACTGCAAAGGAGAACCTTACATTTATTCATATGTGTTGAATGAAAATGTATATAGTATTGTTGGGTTTTGCATAAGCAGCAATTAACAAGTAAAAAAAATAAAATAAACCATTCTGTGGTAAGTCTGAGTCCACCAAACATTAGATTTAATTTGCCAGGGAAGAGGGCAGTGTTGGGGGAGGCGTGCGCTGAGTGCCCTCTGGTGGGGAGAGCCACTGTCAGCGGGACGAGCAGCTTATTACTTGGGTAATTTACTCATTAACTCGGCTCAATTCATTCTGTGCATTAAGTAATACCGTAAAAGTGATGATGTAATTCCATGCACTGGATAGCCTGTCTGTGGAATACTTGTCCCTACGGCCCTGATCTCCTTTTGATGTGGGTGGGATGGATGGGAAACACTGAGCTGTGCTAGTCTGGATTCCAGACGCTGGTGCATCGTTACAGCTGATGGCCAATGGGTACAGTCGTAAGTTAAATCGGTAGTCTTGTGCCACTACACTATATATAGTGCTTTTCACTCTCACTATATATATATATATATATACATATATACACACACACACACACATGCACATGTTGTCCTTAAACAAGTTTCAGATCTGTTGCTTTTGACTTGTACGAGTAGGAATTGATTAGATCTCCCGCTCAGTACGTCCCTGTGCTGCCAAGGCAAGTAATGAAGCACGCCAGAGCTGCGGCTGGCGTTTCACGCGTCCCCTCCATGCCATACTGCTTACTGTGAGTTCTGCAAATTTGGGGTGTCAGCAGTATCTTCCGTTGCTTTAGAGAAGTGGAAGGCCCTCCAGAGAGCAGCTCCCCTTCCTTACCCTAACCCCCAGGCTGGGGTCTTCGGGCCAGGGAAGCAGCAATCTGTGCATGAAGCAGCTGATGACCTTACCCTGTCTTTGTGCAAGTGTTTATTTCATGCCAGGGCTGTGCGTTTCTTACATAAAAAACCATGATAAAGCTTTTACTTGATATTGGTTTGTAATCGCAGCATATTTTAATAACAGAACATAAGCTCTTCCCAGCCCTTTTTTCGGTGTCATGCAAGAGAACTTCAGTTCTCTTCAGATTATGATCATCTTTGTTGATAAACTGAAAAATAATAAAATAATTATAAACTGTTAAATACACATTCTTTAGCTGTGCATGAGGACGTTTTGTTGTTTAACTTTTCTATAAATATTAATACTTCGAGGATGTTTTGATAGGGACAACTTTTATCTTATTCTACATTGTTTGGTCTATGAACAGGTAAAGGGATGGAATTGAGGAATTTCTCCATATTCAGTGAACCGTCATAAAAAATAATTTTGATATTTTAAATGGCTTTCTTCTCTCAACATATACTTTTAACAGTTTAAAGTTTAAGATGGGAAGGCTGTCTTAATATTTAAATGCATTCTTGGTCTTTGAAAAAGTAAGACTACACTTTCAGAAAACCTATAACTCATAATTTAGCTGTGCAAACATCGTAAGTCAACAGAACATTTTTTGTGAGATCTTATGACTGTCCCGTTTCTTTTATGTATAAATTTCTTTTGCTTTTCCCTTTGCCTAGGCTACATCATTTACTACAGTACGGATGTGAATGCTGAAATACACGACTGGGTTATCGAACCCGTCGTGGGAAACAGACTGACCCATCAGATACAGGAATTGACCCTCGATACGCCCTATTATTTCAAAATTCAGGCCCGCAACTCGAAGGGCATGGGGCCTATGTCTGAGGCCGTTCAGTTCAGAACCCCAAAAGGTAAACTATCACATGTATCAGTTATCTTCCTCCTCGTGTTCCGAATGCAGCCTCTCTAAGGATAAGATACCAGTGGCATGGATTTCGTATTTAAACCGGAAAAGACAGGAAGACAATGGAGTTTGACTAGAATGAAATTTTCTAGTGGATTGCTCTTGTATGTAGTTAATACATATGCAAATGTTGCTCAGCTGTTTGATTAATTGTGTTATTTCAAATTTACTGGCGGGCACTTAGGTCATGTACGTGTTAATGCTGAGGGTCCGTGTCCTAAATGTGCTTTTTAGAAAACCAGTTTTTAGTTGCTTTAAGGTTCTCGGTCTTGTGTGCCACGTCTGCTCACAATGGGGTGAACAGTGGGGTGGGTATGAGATGGAGCGAGGTGGTGGGGGTGGTACCCAGCTGCTGGCGGGTGGCCTGGGTGACAGGATGGGACCTAGTGTGACACTACAGGCTCTTCAGTCAAGAGCCGCTCGGTGGGGGTAACTGGTGAAACAGTACGAACGGAGGAGAGCTTGGGAAAAAGTACTCTAAGGAGAGGTGAAAAATAAAAAGTTACGAGTAGATTTGCTAATAGAACTTTTTCCAAATGAGTGTTGGTGGTTAGAAATAAGAGCCGTAGCTAGTCTGATGTGCTATGTGAAACTTTAAATTCTGTCTCTTACTCCTTCAAGCCTTGTGATCTTTCTCTTGTTTTTTCCTTCCCTGTGCTTGTCCCACTAGCTGAATCCTCAGATAAAATGCCTAATGACCAAGGTAAATGAATAGCTGTGCTTTCTCTTTTATTCCATCCTTCACACGTTTTGTTTTTCCTGTCCGTGTGCGGTTGCATTTCTTAAATGAAACAAATATCTGTTGCTGTAACTGTAAATGACCAAGTTCCTGTTGTGCTTTTAATAGTGGAAGGACTGGAAGTCCCGTTTGTGGTTTGGGTGCTAGGAATATCGAGTGATTTCTGTAGTCGGATGTCAGATGAAGGGACAGGCGGGTTGTGCTGGGGCTGAATCGTTCTGTCAGAAGGGAATAGGATGAAGTGATCTCCCAGCCTCTGACCATTGATGCAAGATCTCGCTACGCAGAGGTGGAAGATCAAACAGTTACCTAATTAGCCCAAGTGCCGTTTTGTGAGCTCTACATCTGTAATTATTTTCGTAATAAAGGGAAGCATGTCTGCTCTGGAAAGCTTTTTTTGGAAGAGAGAATCTTCTTGTCAGCTCATTTAGACTCCAGACTCTCCCGAAGAGCACAGCATTAGCTACTAAAAGCCTTAAGGTTTTAAAATGCTAGCTTGAAAAATGGGAGCTTTGACTTTACGACATTGAATTATAAGGTGAATGTCCCAGGGCTATTTTTGCTTTCTTCCAAATAACGTGCAAGCCCAATAAAAGGGGGAAGAATTAGTCTGAAGGGATGAGTTTAAAAGGACATTGGCAAGCAACTTAGAAATACAATTAAATAGGTCCTAAAGGGGTTGAGAATGAGTTGTGGGGTTTTTTTGACTTGCCTTTCAGCTTGTTACTTAGAAGTAATTTATTAAATATGCTTTTACCTTCCGTCTACCAAATAGTGCTGATAATAAACAGTTATGGAGTATATTCATATACAGGCTCGTGTAACAGAGACGCTGGAGAGATTCCGTTTGTCAGCGGGGAAGCAGATGCTCCCCGTGCCATCAGGAGTGCTCAAATGCAAGTGGGAGGGACGAGGGGAAGATTAAAAGGTTTCGTTTGAAAGTTGCTGTGTTCTCTTCCGCACTGTTCTAACCTCAGCAGATAGCTAAATCTTCTCATTCAGCGTTAGCATCTTAAATTCATAGATTCTTCTAGTAACAATTTCATTAATATTTATAAAATTATATAATTTATAAATCATAAAACCCTACATAAAAGCCAAGAAAGTTTTGTTTTAGAATTCCTCTGAGAACACTCGGAGATTATAAATCATGGCAGTAGGTAAATTGTAGAAAAGGAGAAGAGGAGCTGAAGAGCGGACAAGCTGCTCTGGGACAAGATCACTACATGATAGAATTGTGTCCTTCAGGAAATAGCGGACAAGTTATTTGGGACTGGAAGGAACACAACTACGATGGGATTGAGTCTCCAGCCTTAGTGGTTCTGTCTCTTTTTTCTCTCTCCCCTACTTCAGTGTTTTTCTTCTGTATCCAGCACAGCGTATTGTTCTCCCGCACACTCCTGTAGCACGGAGCTTGTGTTAGGAGAAGGTACCGGCTGTTGCCGTCAGGCTTCAAGGAGTTGCCCTGGCCAAGCACAAAAGCGAAGGTCACGGTATCTAATCATAGGAAAACTATCCTGAAGTAACACAAAGTAAAACTACATTGTCTGGCTGCAGATACCTAACGGGTAACGTCGAGATTGACAAGTAAGCTGTTCCTTAATATAGAAGGAAATGGAAAAACTCAACAACAAACTTTGTAAGATCCTGGAAAAAAGGCTGGTGTCCATGCAGGAGATGCAGCATGCTTGTTCAGAACGTACCACTGTTGTGGTGTGCCTAAGCGCTTCCGAGAGAGGCCGTGAGATACGGCCCTTATGTGCACAGAAGCTGCAGAGAGGGTCGGTCGTCCTTCAGGTTGCACTGCGTAAGGGATGAGCTCCCCGGAACTTAAAGGCTAAACTGTTGATCCCTGGTTTCAGGCATTAGATGCTGAGAAGCATCTCGGTTAGGTTCCTAAATTTCATCATCTTTCGAAAACCGGACTCTGTATCTCGTCTTTGCTTTTCTGGCAGTGTGCAGACACCGACAGCACACAGCAGGTGCCAGTACAGGGCACCCCTGCGCTGCCACGCTCCACAGGGATCCTGCGCAGGTGGTTATTCCTGGGATGCCTACACCCTTTGGAAATATGACTGCTTGCCACAATACTGCTTTCTCCGTATCGCTGCCTTCCAACATTTTTATCGTCTAAATATGATATATATATTTTATCACATATACACCCATGGGAGTACATAACATCTGTGGGTGGCTGTGTGGGTTTATACGTTGTCGAGGGAGCGCAGACCCCATGGACCTCATGATCCCGCTTGGTCTGTGCAGGTGATTTGCTGGATCTTACTATCTACTCCATTATTTTATGTCATCTCTTAACTTCAGCAGCAATTATTTTAATTTTCTTTCATGGTGTTATTAAAGATATTGAATTACACTTGGCCAAGCACAGGTCTTGGCAGAACTCATTAGCAATATCCCTCATGAATAATGGTTCTGCAATTATAATTCTTATTCTTATCAGTTAATTAGTTGTTAATCTTGTTAATATGTGCCACATTGCTTTTTTATTATGCTGCTTTTAACAAAGCATCATACTCAGTAAAATGTTTTATGGAAGTCTAAATATAGCATGTCTGCATAGTTACTGTTACCAACCAAATTTATAGTCTGACATTTAGTTCGTTTGAAAATACCTGTTTTCAATAAAACAGAAAGATGGGCATGAAGTATCCCACTATCTCCCAGCTGTCACCTTCTCCATGATCTCGCCTCTGTTAAGGCTCCAGCTGCTGCACTAAAAATGCATTTGTCCTTTTAAAATATCATCAATTATTTTCATTCCCCCCGTCTCCCGCAGCTTCTCTGGTGCCTCAGCGTATCTTCATATGGGGCTTTCTCCAGGTCTTTTGAGTGCAAGTTACCTGGTCGTACGCACGTAAATATATTAAATACAAACTGTTTAAAATTCTGTTAAATTATTTCATTGCTGCTGCAAAGTTATAGTCCAGTACTTCAAGGTGAGACCACGTTTTGCTGAACGCGGTGTCCCCTCCCGACTGGCAGGTGCACTTTGTCTTTCTGTGCCTTTTTTGTTATAGATTTGTCCTGCAATACGTCTTTTCAGTTATTTTAGACTACATCGAACTCCTCACTGTACACGTGTAGCATTCCTTCTTATCCTTCTTGGAGCTTCATCATTATTCATGCTGCTACGTTTTGGTGTTTTTACCAATTGTCTTTATTTCATGGTGACTAATTTACAGGCTTTGACTTCAGGTTCAGAATTTCCATTTGTTACACATCCTTTAACACTTATTACTTCTTGATGAGAGTGGATTTTTAGCTGAGAAAATCCTTCATCTGATGGAGAAACCGCTGCATTTGTGGACCTTTTTTTTTGTGGTTTTGCCTTTTGTGCATAGCAGTGTACAAATGTGCAAAGTATTATGGATCCCTGTAACAAGAGGAATGTCGTTCTTTGCATCTCGCTCTGTGTTGCCCCTATTGCAGTATTCTTAGCATTCGTGGTAATTTTGTGTTAGTGCATTTTAATGAAAACACAGAAGTGGAAGAACCAGGGTTTTGTATGTCTGTATCTGCAGGAAGGCCTTAACATCAGAGGTGAACTTGTGACTTGATGCGTCGTGCTGCGGCAGCAAGGGACCTAAATTAGACCTGAATTACACGAAGGGAGGTTCTTGTTGGGGTAAAAAGAGGACGGCTCTTGTGTTTAGCACCAAGGAGCCCATGAGCAGCAGCTGAAGTTCTGGAGGGGCTGTGTAATTTGTCTCAGTTTGTACTAATTGGCATACAGATCTGTTTACTTCCATTGTCATCCTATAAATACAATGGTTTGAAACGAATCAATTTGTTTTCCCAGGTTTCCCCAAAAAAACACTTTTGTGATAGTTCATTGTCACTCGTGGCAAAGGTGAAACAAACAGCAAAGAATGGGGAGAGGCTGGAAGCAAGTTTTTATGGATAGGCAGGCACTTAATACTACATTTACTGTGCTTTTGGTCCTCCACATACCTCCAGTCTTCCACACTTACTGTAAGTAGGTATTAGGCAAAGAAACCCGAACAATTACTGTTTCAAGATGATTAACTGTCTGTACCAGTGTGGCACAGCCTCAATATATACCTATGTATTTCTACAAGTAATTTTTATTATCTTTTTTAAAATGAATACTACTAGGGGCTCCTAAGCTTACTTAGGAAAATAGTAATGCAGGAAACTAACTATCAAATAGCTCTTTTGAAGAAGTGGTTCTCTCCTTGGAGAAACACGGTTGCTGTTTAAAGCCAAATCGTGTTGTAGGGGAGAGAAAAGAAGAAAAAAATGTTCACAGTGGTTCAGAGAAGTTCTGAAAGAGCTACCTTAGAAATGCTAAAGTGTGTGTTTATGTGTACGTGTGTGTGTATCTATGTATATAAAATTATCACATATATGACCTTTGCAGCGTCAGGGTCTGGAGGGAAAGGAAGCCGCCCAGTGGACATAGGAGCAGATTACAAACCACCGCTTGGTGGTAAGTATTGGTGTAAAGCTTTGCGATTTAAATGCTGCGCCTTTTGGCGTTTCACCGACTGATGGTATATCCTCCTGAAAATAGTCAGCTGTTTACAACCCTGATGACATCTGTTGCAGTAACTTTTTCTCTTTATGATGATAGCTATTCCCACTCATGAAATTGTATCATACTTCTGTCAGAGTGTTCTTGCCCGCTGTGTGGGCTACGTGGAGAAAATATCATCGCATGCATTTACATTGCAGTCTCCACGAACAGATCGTGTTCTCAGTTTAGTTTTAAATGGCTGCTATAGTGCACAAGTGTAAAATTAGTTCGGTGAGAACATATTAGGAAGGAAAAAAAAAATCGTCTTAACTCGTTCTCCTTATTAACACTGTGCATTGCGGAAGCCTTGCCCTAGGGTAACACTTATTAGTGTTACATAAAATGTGTTTTCTTTCAGCGGCAAGTGACCGCTGTAGAATACTGATGCCGATTCCTGTGATTATTGGGTCCAAGGGGATGCCTATAGTGCTGGAGTTTTAGCAAAGTCCCAGGTTAACTCTCCTTAGACTCTAAATTATTGCATTCTTTTGTGATAACTATTTGAGTAGGGTCAACAGAGACTTTTTTATAGACTGTTAGTTGAAAATGGGTCTATAAAATACCTTATAGATATAACAATTGTACAGAAACACAGTTGGCAAATGACAGAAGAATAAGCAAGCGCTTCTCTTGAAATCCCGGCAGACAAACCGTCTTTCTCATTCTGCTAATCTGCATGATTCTACAAGTCTTTGATGGGGACTTTTTCTATATAATGAATAACCCCTTTCTCCCCACCCGAATTTCCAGGCAGTAACAGTCCCCATGGAAGTCCTACTTCTCCCTTGGACAGCAACATGCTCCTTGTGATCATAGTGTCTGTTGGAGTCATCACCATTGTGATAGTGGTGATAGTCGCCGTCTTCTGCACTCGTCGTACAACTTCCCACCAAAAAAAGTAAGATGTCTGGGTGGCATTTTGCCCTGTCCTACCTTTCTCACTTAATTCTATTATTTAATCTTTATGATACTTTAGAGTTTATTACTTTTAAGCCTTGTGGGCTGTAGAAATTCTGTTCCGACAACAGGTTAGCAATGCAGTTTGAATTCTTGTGTTCAGAAGACAACATGCATGAATACAGGTAGGTTGTCATGCGTATGATGATGATCTGCTTTTCCTTATCAGTGTTTCAGAGTTTACAAACAATCAAGAGTTTACAGACAAACTGGGGCAATGCTTTCAAGTATACCTGCACTTGCCCCTCTCTGAGGAGAAATTATTCTTTAAAAATTGGGTTTATCTGGCATTTCTTCTTTAAAATCAGCTCTGTGTGTTTGTGGTACTCGCAGCATTTTCTGATGAATGTCTTGCTGGAAGTTGGCATGGTCATCTGGGAGTTAATGCCTCATTTTGCAGCAGGGGCGGAGGCAGAATTCACCTGGGCAGAGCAGCACCCAACCTCCAGTCGATTCATCTCTTTAGAGCTGGGGGAGCTCAGCAGCTCCGGAGGATTCTCACTTCTGTTCTTGGCATGTACTTCACTGGGTGGAGTAGGTTTACAAGCTGTGCATGATAATATCCAATTTTTAGACAGGTTGCTGGAGCGGAATCTGAACCAGGTATCGGACTCCTTAGAAAGTGCTCCAAAATCCTAAATATAGGTGTGCGTCTGAATTCTGCCCTCCTTTAGAGCATCTGAATTCAGACTACAGCAGTGATGCTTGCCTTTATAGGCTCCTGAAGGTTGTTTCTCTACGCTCTTTGAAAGAACTGAACAGAGCTGAAAGCTTTTTTTTAAGTTTGAAAAGACTGTTATGCGTAACAGATAATCTCTTATCTATTATGGTTAGAAGATAATCTGCACTTGCTTTGCTGATGCTGAACCATCCTGCAAAAACGCAGGTTCTCCAGGAGAACAAGGGGAGCAAGGGTATATGAGTGATGGTCTAGCAACTGGGGGATGTGCTTGGGAGAGGGCAAAATTCATGGCTCTGTGCCTGAGAGACATGTTTTATTTTCAAGGAGCAGACATAACCCTGTGAAATCTTGCCTTTGTTTTCCCAGTTTCTAAATGCCACCTGCCTTGCATGCAGTGATGTTAGTTAGTCACAGCCAATGACTGACCTTCTGATCTCTCTCACTCGTTCGGCTGCAGCGCCCAAAGCAGGGTGCCAGCAGCACTTCTGCCTGCGGATCGCCTACAGAGAGGTGTTCATTGATACTTTCAAAATTTTATTAGTCATATCTGAGCCATTTCTAGCAAGCATGCTACCCTGAAGGAACGCCTGCTTCCATCATTGCCAGGGTCCAAAGTGAGGAGTGTGCGTGGAGGGCAGTGCTGGAATTCTACATTTCACTTTTACAAAATTCCGCCATGTCGGACATCTGCCTCGCAATCTGTTTGCTGCTGCCGCTATTCAGCAGCGATGAAAAAGCACGTTAGTTAGATGTGTGTAACCTGAGCAGTGGTAAAACGAACGTTCTTGTCATTAGTCTTTAGAGTTAACCATCCTATTGGGATAATTGGCTATTTGCACACTCCTTCTGCAGCTATTGTTTGAGGTTGTTTGTAAGCCCTGGAGTACGCACACAGCATGATGTACGTACACTTCATGTTTGGAATATTCTCTTAATAACCGTAAGTACTGGAAACTTAATTTTTGTTAATGAAAGCTTAGACTGTCGAGCACAGTTCTGCAGCATGTGGTAGTATTTGAGATAAATTTCATGGCATCAGAGCTGCACGACACGCTTTGAGATGTCAGATGTGCTTATATGTAAAATTCAAAGCTTCCTGCCCAGTGGGTAGCTTTTGCTCAGCTGGATACAAGATCTGAAGGAAATCTCAGTGAAAATTTGCCTTTTTCAACAAGTGAAAGGAAGCCTGCATCTAAGAACATTTCATTTGTTTTGCTTCCCAAGGAAACGAGCTGCCTGCAAATCAGTGAATGGGTCCCATAAGTACAAAGGAAACTCCAAAGATGTCAAACCTCCTGACCTCTGGATCCATCACGAAAGACTGGAGCTAAAACCCATTGATAAATCTCCAGATCCCAATCCGATCATGACAGATACCCCAATCCCTCGCAACTCCCAAGACATCACCCCGGTTGATAATTCCATGGACAGCAATATCCATCAGAGGCGGAATTCTTACAGAGGTGAGCGATCAACAAGTACTTTGACCGTGATGTTTAAAATTAAATAGGTCTTACTCTACCTGGTGAAATCACTTTATTGACATATTATTCAGTTACCCTTGTCTTTTTATGTTCTTGTTTTCCAAGTAGTGAATTGGTTCTGTGCCTAGTTTATTCAGTTACCCTTATCTTTTTATGTTCTTTTTTTCCAAGTAGCGAATGGGGTTTGTGCTTAGTTTATAAGACTCTCTGAAAAGGATGGATCACATGTTTTTGTGAGAAAATTGAGTGCCCGAGAGTTAAATCATGAATTTCCCTTGGTAAATGCCGATTAGTAATCAGAAGATCATCTGGCAAGTGTTTCCTATTAAGCTGTTGAGAGGTGTGGGACATTTTTTTCAGCAGTCAAACACACAATCAGGTTTTGGTGCGGGTGAGTTTTTTTTTAACTTTCTTAACACTTCCTTAACACTTTCTTAACCACTTTCTTAACAAGTGGTTGTTAATTGTCTCAGCCATATGGGTGACTCCATGCTGCCACTCACTGCCCAGAGCTGCACTGCCAGAGGCTTGTGTTGGCATTGTGGCCTGGAGAGTTTCTCCAGAGCCCAATAATCTTTACCCCTAACTGTCCTCTTTGCCGTCTTCTCGTGGAGGATGAAAGAGCTTTTTTTATCAATTATGAGTCACAGAACTGCTTACAAACAGGAAAGCCCAGAAATAAAGAGAGGAGGATTGAAATCATCTGGTATGGTATCACAGAAGTCCTGCTGCAATGGTAAATAACCTTCAGTGTTTTTCCTTCAGGGCATGAGTCAGAGGACAGCATGTCCACCCTGGCGGGAAGAAGGGGGATGAGGCCCAAGATGATGATGCCTTTTGATTCTCAACCACCTCAGCGTAAGTCAACAGCCCACCTACCAGCTGGCTTGAAATCAGGAGCACCCAAACAAGCCGTGTTGGTACTGTATGCACCAGCACGCTCCCATACTGCTTCCTACCCACTTCTCCTGAGGCGTCCTGGCGTATCCGCCATGGAAAGAGTTCGAAGGCAGCATCCCGAGTCCCTGAGCATGAAGGCAGAGTTAGATCAAGTTAAAAGGAAAAACAGAATAGCTGTATCTGAGCGAGCAGGAGGCATGCTGCAGAAGCAGGGAAGAGTTAGGAATGTGTCCGGCAGTCTGTCTGTCCCAGTCCCCAGCAGTTGGCAGCTGCAGGTGCTTTGTAGGGAAAGGCTACGAGCCTGGCTGCTTCGTATAGTCCATTCCCTTTGTACTCTGTCAGTATCCAGCTGTTACATAGGAATTGCAGGGAGTCGGTACATCTCTGTTAGGTTCTGCTCCACTGTTAGTTCTCTCCTCCCCAGAGCAAACAGCCGTAGCCTTTTTAGCCACCCCTCATGAAGGAGCTGCTCCATCCCCTTGATCGCTTCAGTTGCCATTCTCAGAACCATCTCTAACTTTCCTACGTGCTTCTTGAGATGCAGAGAGGCCAGAGCTGCACGCAGTACCACCAAGGTACAGAGCAGGAGACCACGTCCTCTGCCGTGTTCCTGCTGAATGAGGTGCTACAAGATTCCGTTGGCTTTTTTGGCTGCAGCTGCATATTGAGCTAATGATATCAGAGATCTGTCAACTATATCTCCAAAAACTCTTTGCTGAGTTGTAACTGCCAGCTCCGAGTTGGGCATCATATAAGTACTGTTTGGATTATTTTTCCTTCAGTGCGATAGCTTATTTAGCAATGCTGAAGTTTACTTGCCATCTCTTCGCCTGCTCGCTCAGTCCTGTGGTCAGAGGTCTTTCCAAAGTTCATTGCCATCGGAATAGCATTTGACTGCCCTAAAGACCTTAATATAATTTCTAAACTTGAAGATTTCTCTGATTGCTTCCATGTTTGGGTCACTGAGAAAGATAATTGATTAAAACCAGTCCCAGCACTGATACCTGGGGAATCTCCTGCTGACTCTCCCCTGTCTTGAAAATTGATTACCAAGCCCCTCCCTTGGCTTCGTATCTGTGACCAGCTTTCAGTCCATAAAAGAGCTTTCCCTCAGCAGCAACTTAGTGTTTTAACTTTACAGTGGACTCTTGTCAGAGCCTTTTTGAAAATTTAGCTGTATTATATTTGCTGGTTCCCTTTATTGACTTATTTACTGTCTTGAAACTCTAAGATTAGTGATTTACTCTTACAGCAGTTGTGGTTACTGTTTTCTAAATGACCATGTGTACCCATATCTGCAGTGATCTTACTCTTATACCAAAACGTTGGTATAACTGCTGTCCCCACTGCATGGACATTTGTGAAGTGGTTCTTGACCAGCTGTAGCTGACAGTCCACCCTCCTATGACAAACCAAAATCAGTATGGCTTCAAGCTAAAATGCGGTAGCGGCTCAGGAGCAGCTTCAGGAACAGCTCAGCTGCTCAGCCAGTAGGAGAGAATTCGAGAGCTGGGGCAATAGATCACCATCCGTCTCGGTGCAGGACGTCCCCGCTCCTGAGCTAGTGCTGAGCAGAAGAAATGGCTCAGCAGGAGTAATGCTGCTCATCTTTTGGGAAGGATACCAAAAGCCTGCCAAATGTACAGCAGCTTTGCTCCAAAATGGGTCTGTTACACAAATTGATTCGAACATGGATAGACCACTGATAGGGGCTGAGGTTTTGTGAACCTGGCAGGGCAGACTCGACGATTTGAACAAAAGTGCTGAACTGAAATGTTGTGGAGTCATTAGAAATATCTTTTAATTATTAGTATTATTATTATGAAATATTTTAAGAGTTAAACGATATATCTGATTTTCAAGTGATGTGCCTGAGATGGAGAGGGACTTGGCTGAACCCCTACACAAGTAGACTGAACACAAGAAAACGGGACAGCAGTGAGCACGCAGTGACAAAACTGTGAGGCTCAATCACACAGTGCTTACCTGGTCTGAGCCTTAGACTTCCCTGAGCACTACGTTCACGTTCTACCCTGCAGCCAGGCAATTTGCTACCACAAGCTCTCGTGTTTTGTGGAATGATTTCAGTTAGGTTTCGACTTCCTAACTTTCTGCTTTATTTACTGAAATGGGTGCTAGGTTTTCTTGGCCTCCACGTGTTTTTTCAAGGGTCCTGATGACCCAGTTAGCTCAGTTTGTGAATTTTTGACTGTTGGCTTGTTTAAAAACCTTTTTACAAGAGTAGTATCTTTTTTCCTTGGTTTTAAAATAAATAGTCTGATGCTCCTTGTTTTCTCTCAGTTTTATGTGTATGAGGGAGGAGTAGAGGATATAGTTTTACACGTATGAGGGAGGAGTAAGGGATACAGTTTTACCCTAGTCATCTTTACTCCAATTATTTTCTTAAAAGTTTGTTTGCTGTCAAATACGGGTGTCTAACATGGCAGCTGTTGGATTCAGATGATTTCCTGTCCCATGCCAGGTGCTAGAACATGATGAGTTCAGACTTGTGTGACCCTGTAACAAATTCAGACTGCAGTAAGTCTTCCCTTGCGCTCTTCCGTGTGTTTTTCCTCTAAATGGGACGCAGCGTTGGATACACGTAGCACAAGATGAACTCGTGCAGGAGCCTGTGCTGCAGTGCTCCGAGCGCTCCACGGAGCAGTGTAGCAAAGTACTGTGTTATTTGGTGAGAAAGATCCTCAGCAACTTAGGTGATCGGTCCCAGGTAGGATGAAAAGATGTACAGCTGACACAAGTGATAGTGGTGATACATATTTTAGGGAGGGACTATATTCCAGTTCTACCTTTTGATGGTGTTCAAGCTGATGCGATAATGCTGGCAGATGCAGTTGTGGATATGATCTTCCCTTGCAGCACTAAACCCAGCTGTGACATCCATTTTTGGTCCCAGTGCTGCAGTGTTCGCTTGAAAAGCTGACCTGTTTTCCCCCTCTTTGTTAGCTATTGCCCAGCAAGAACGAACCAGACACAGACACAGACACAGCTGGCTTGGTGTGCCAGGTTAGCGTGATGCACTACATGTCAGGACGGATACGGAAGGTCTTCTGGTGCCCTAGGGCCTGAGGTTGTTTTTGTGATTTTGTTTGACTTTTTATCCTGTTTGCAAAAGCTCTGAGGGCTTCCAACTGTACATTTCTATTTTATACTAAGTGAAAACATTAACAAAATGTCTTTAGATACCTTTTTGTAAAAGCTACAGAGAAAACTGACACCAGTACATGAGGCCCTTTCTCAGCAAGCAACACAGACGGCAGGACCATTTGTTTAGTGTGTTTAAGTCTGTGCCTGCAAATGCCTTCCTATGGCTTCTCCCACCGTAGCATTCAAATCTAATTATTTACCTCTAAAATACTAAATTAGGATAATTTATTATGTTGAATTTCAGTATAATTTACAGTAATGGTGTGTGCCTAGTTAGTTCCTTCCTAACTGGAAAAAAAAATCCTGGAAGGGCATTAGGAAGCAGAAGGCTATTTCTTCCTGAACGCACGATGTTTCTCTCTATCCAGTTCTTCATCTGAACTTTTCCTTGAAATTCAACAGTGCATCATGATCTTCATTAAGAGCTGCTGGTGCTACAGGCTGCTTTTTGACCTGCAAAGCTATCAGATTTAGGCCTGATAACCCAGCAAATTATTAGCAAAACCCAGCAGTTCCAGCTGGGTGGCAGGGTAAGCTTTCTGGGGACATGGCTTTTCACCGCATCAGATTTTCTCCGCTTGCTCACCAGAGTCTGCTTTGGCTGGTGTTTCAGAGCTGCTACGATTTTGTGTTCTTCTCCCCATCTCTAAGCTTTTAGGAAATGTCTTGAATGTCTAGTGTATGTGCATGATTTTTTATTGTGGTTGCAAAAACGTATTGGCAGCCTTTGTACTAACATGCATTATATTTGCTCTTGATCGAAACGCTTGCCGAAACACAGGTGTAGAGCAGTGGTTTCTACAGGTAGAAGTAATCAAAATGTTTATGCCTGGAAAATGTTATGCCTTAAACTATATGCCTCCTACCTTCCTGACATGCAAGAGAACTCCTGGTGTCTCTGGTGACTGCTGTCTCTGCTGGATTTCTGAGCTCCAGGCTTTTGTGGGTTATTCCTCCATTTGGCAGTTCCCTGCAAGACAGAGTGGCATTTTAATCTTGCTTGAAATGAGAATATCTGACTTTTCACATCCCCTTGACAGTTATCTCACAGGACTTAAATCGAGACCTACTGATTACTCAGTATTAGAGTTTAGTTACTCTTCATTTACAAGAGGTTGATGATGACGTTAGCATCTCAGTGCGGGGGGAGAAATTCTCTATTGCCAACAGCTGAAAATCTCTACGTATATTGCCTCCACTGGCCAATTCACATATCCTGTCCTGCTGACAGGCTGTTTTCCAGGAAATGAGGAAGTCAGAGGGTTCAGGTTTGTTTAGTCAGCCTCCGAGTTCAAACCGCATGCATCAGCACAAGAAGTCTTAACTGAACTCACCATTAGAACGATGGATTTGTGCATCACGTCATTCCTAGAAAGTAACTTTCAAAGGCAGCACATCTGAAGAATTTCCAGAAAAGGTTCAAAATAAAGTAACCAGCCACGACCTTTTGTTTTTCTTTATGGTGTTAATGGTAGCATTTCCCTCCTGTTTTCTGTGTTGAGACTCTTTTGGATGATTTTAAGCAATTCAGTATTTTAGTCTGGCATAAGGCTAAATTCTGCACGTGCTCTTCCACCCAGCTGGGGAGCAGTGAGAGTTTGTTTTGCTGTTATCACGGAAGAGTGAGGACAAAGGATGATTTACATTAAGTATGAAATTCATGTCTTGCAAACAGGAAAAAGAAAACAGCAAGATAAAAAAAAAGGGAAAAAAGAAAAAGAAAGGCTTTAGGTTTGAGTGCACTGGAGCAGAGCTTTATTAAGTCTGCACAGAGGGAATAAATGGAGCCTTTGGTGTCTTGCCCTACTCTTACCATTTGTCTTGCATTATTTAATTAACCAAAGATGCCACATTTGGTTACAATGTTAAGAAATTCAATGACAGCCAGAAGTTATTTTGGAATTTGAACCCGTATGTCTCCTGTATTAGGTCTGACATTTATAGCACAGTGTGAAATACAGGGAAGTTCTAAAGGGAGCTGAGCTTAATTTTTCTCAAGTGTAGCAGAAAGCGCTTGAAAGATACAGCCAAGAGAGAAGCACTTTCTGTGCAGGAAAATGAAGAGCTCTGCCTCTTTGGGGGATTTTGTGTCTTGGCACAGAGGGAACTAAAGTGCTGGAGCAGAGCTGGAAAATTGGCATTGAAACATGTCATCTTGGTGTCATTGTAACTCTGCCGAGCAGTTGGCTCCCCTGTTCCGTGGTGCTGTGGGAGAAGGGAGGGATATGGTGCATTTCAGTACATGTGCATGCTTGTCTGTATGTTAAGCATTTTTCTGTCTTATATTCATTCACAGCTGTGATTAGTGCTCATCCCATCCATTCACTCGATAACCCTCACCATCATTTCCACTCCGGCAGCCTCGCTTCTCCAACTCGCAGCTATCTCCATCACCAGGTCAACCCGTGGCCGATTGGCACATCCATGTCCCATTCAGACAGGGCCAATTCCACAGGTGAGATACAAACCATCAGGTAGATTTTGCTTGTAACGGAACAATGAGTTGAACGTGTGGAAATCAAAACCTGAAACTTAACTTGGTCGATCTCCATTGTGGTGTTCCACGAGCATCAGAGTGATGGGTTTAAGTACAAACAAAAATCCTCAATGGGTTGAGTTTTCTGTAAACAGTATCTTGTGTAGGTCAGATATTGATCCTTGAGGTACCTGGTGGTGTCCTTGGAAAAGGAGGCTTAATGTCTTACATACAACTTCAAATAGCAAGATTCCTTATTCTAAAGCCTTCAGCCCTTGAGTCTGAAACATCAGATTAAATCTAATTTGACCTACTTAATATGATAGGTTTTTTCCAATTAGTAGTGATTAAAACCAAGAGAGGACAAAAGCCCAGACTTTGCTACTGAGAGCTGACATCAGTTAATCTTCCTGAAGCACGCAGAAAATTGCAGTGATTTCTGCACAGCGTTTTCAAGCTTGAAGCGCAATCATTTGCGATAGTTTTTGTAATGTCTCCAGTGCTCTGAAAAATTCGGAACCAGCAGTATTGCAAAATTGCACATAGGTAACATCTTGAGATGAAGTGAACTCTGAGCTTCGCTAGTTGAAGGTCTGCATTTCAATTAAGGTGCCCCAGCCAACAGCGTTCTTTCCTGTTTCCTTATGAAAGCAATTCATGAGGCTGCAAATGCACAGCCAGACAGACGTGAGAGGCAGAGGGTTCCCTTTTTCTGCTTTTACACTGATGAAGTGACAGCTCTCACAATCCAGATCTTCTGCATGTGGTCTGAGGAGGATCACGATGCCCTAAATTCAATATGCCATCTCATTGTTCTCTTAGATCAGGGTGGAGTCTGCTGCAGACAAACAAACGAAGCCTGTGATTCCATTTTAGCTTTCAGCAAGTAAAGAGATTTCAAGTCTACCTCAGAAAAAAATTTAGTTGTTCTATATGCAGTACAGTGATATATGCTTAATGTATATTTAATTTTTTTAATATTAAAGAATGCCAATACTATGAAATACTCAATGGTGAAATGAGGATGCAGATTTGTTTTCCATGCTGTTTATCTGAGTTCTTATTATATGCAGTTGTTTCAGAGCAAAACTGTGGATTTGGTATTATGCCTGCGGAGTCATTCTCAGGCTTAATTTGTTATTAGACAGCTGTTGCCATTCACCTTAGCACAGGACAGTTACACAGAATTGGTGTTATTTGCGCCACAGATCGTTAATCTGTGATCACTTCTTAGCTTATAACAGCGATCTTGGAAAAGGTGCTTGCAGACACTACTGTTATGTTTCCATCTGACCACAGAGAACATTTCTGTTAAAGAAAAGAAACACCTGTTTTGGGGTTTTTTGTGTCTGCTGTAGAATCCGTTCGAAACACACCGAGCACGGACACGATGCCGGCTTCCTTGTCTCAGACATGTGCTGACCACCAGGATCCCGAAAGCACCCCGGGGTCTTACCTGGCTAATGCACAAGAAGAGGATTCGGCTCAGAACCTCCCAACGGCACACGTCCGTCCTTCCCACCCGCTGAAGAGTTTTGCGGTGCCAGCGGTTCCACCAGCTGGTTCCACGTACGACCCTGCGCTGCCAAGCACACCGCTGCTGACTCAGCAAGGTGAGCGGGGGAAAACTGGCCACATGGCACTTGCCACAAAGAGAAAAAGGAGATTTTAAGAAGAAAATGAGAGAAGCTCCTGCAGGGGCGGGGGGTAGAAGGAAATATTTTGAAGGAAATACAACAGAGGCTGGAGGCAATTTTGTTGGTATGATTTTCAAGGCCTTTTTCTTTTATGTACATAGAAGAACTAGACAAAAATTCAGCACTCCATAATTTGAACCATTCATTTTCCTCTAATAGAATCCTTTTCATTCTCCTACTTTCAAGAGCTTTCTGAATAAGCAAAAGAACTGATTAACTGAGGCATAACTATGTAACAATTTATTTTCAGCTCCTAACCATCCAGTTCACTCGGTGAAGACTGCGTCAATTGGGACTTTAGGAAGAACTCGGCCTCCCATGCCAGTGGTGGTTCCCAGTGCCCCTGATGTGCAGGAGACCACCAGGATGCTCGAGGACTCGGAAAGCGTAGGTACTCTTACGCTGCCAGTGCCTTGCTTTTGGCAGTGATTATCAGACCGTGGTGAATCTCTCTTTATATGATACTTGTAAACTTTAGTAATGCTTGCTGTGAGACTCAGAGGCAGAGAATAATGAGGCTTCTGTTAACCCATATAAAAAAATCTAGTGCAAATACCTTCTACGCAAGGCAGCAAAGTCAGAGAATTGGGACTTTAATTGCAAGTGTTAGTAGCGCTTTCTAAATGTGAAAAGTACTTAAAAGCGTACTGTCATTCCTAGTTCCCCAATACTAAACAGATGCAGCGCTTCCATCTGTTCTGGTCCACAAGGCCCACTCAGTCAGGAACCGAGAAACCTTTGACGACATTTTGGCTGAAGGGAGGCTCTTAGCTGAACACAGAGTTGTGTTCTCAGAGATTTCCTTTCTTGACTCAACGCTGCTGGTTTCTGCCAGCCTATCACAATGACAGAAGGAGAGGAAAGACAAATAGCATGTATAGCACTAGGCTTTTCATTCTTTACAGTACGTAGTGCCTAATGGAGCTTTAGTTGATGACTTGGGCTCCTGTATGCAGGCTCCCGTATTGGGGCCGTGGAAGTGCCCTGCACATCTGGTTTTTGCCTGCTTATCTTGATGTAAAGAGCATCTTTGTTCACAGAGCTGAAGGCCTCCAACAGCGCTGTTTGCTTTTCTGTGCAGCTGAAGATGTTGTGTTCATGCTTGCTTTAAGATGTCATTTATCGCTGTCTGGTTTGCAGGCATACCGTGCCTGGATCCTATTAAAGTTGTGCAGCTGCAGCTTCCTCTGCTGCTGCAGAGCATCCAAAGTGTCATTGCCAATGGAAAATTTAGCATTCATGCCAAAATGTTTAAAGCCACCATCCCAAACAGGTTTTTAGATACTCATAAAAGTGTTCTGACTTTATGGGGGAAAAGAAACTGTTGGGCTTCTTTGGAAGTAGCTTTTAAGAAGCGAGGATGGTTTTGGGTGTCAGGCACTGGAAGAGCTGTTTTCCTTTCAGATTGCAAGCCAACAAGTTACTGTATTAGCTATTGTATTACTGCTACAAGAAATGCTTATTTTGAATTCATTTTTCTTTTTTTTTTTTCCTTGTTCCCTTATTGTCCTTTCCTTTTGTCACATTGTTTTTGTCACCCTCTTGATTTTATTTCTGTACGCCCTGGTCTAGAAACGGCACGCATGCTTCATTTGGTGCACTTTTGCCCTTCTGTCTAGCTGTCACTCCTACTTTACTCTTTTTTTTTTTTTTGGTTGGTACCAAAAATATACTCATTAGTTTATTCATCAACAAGTTTATAATGTATCCACTAATAAATTTCTTCATTAATAAATTAGTACACTAAATGCTAGTTAAGAGTTTTAAAAATGAGGATTAGACAGTGATTTGAATTGATCCTGAGCCCGTAGCATCACTCAAATAAATCTGAGCACTTCTACCTCACTGCTATTTATCATTGTCAATAGTCGGCAGATAATGCATCGGATGCAGGACAGAGAGGACTTTTCTGGTACAATCTAGATTGCTGGGTAAACTGGAGAGTGCCTGCTGCGTTCGTTTCTATTTACATGAGAGAAAAGGTTCTTTTCTAGAAGCAAAGGAAGTGAGGCCAGAGTCAGGGCTGAGGGCTCCACTCTGGCAAGGGCTCCAGTCTTACGGTACGTGATCAGCTGAGCAGTAGCTTTTGTATTATTAGACTCTAGTCAGAAGGTCAATAATGGACCTTAACTATATAGAGCAGAAACTATCACCCAGGAGTTGCGTTGCTTCTGCTTTGGCACGAGCAGAGCTGGCGTTGGAACAGCATCTGCAGCCTGGCTCGCTTTCTGTGAAAACGGTGTTGAGAGAGCAAAGAGGGTTTGGAGAAGTGCTCCAAGAAGGTAAGGGGTTGGGAAAAGCCTTGGTCACCTTAGAAAAGGTGGGTGTTGAGGTGAACTAGTTGGCGGTATCTGTCTGCACACGTGCATTGATAACAGAATGTTCAATGTCGCTGAAGCTAGACAATGAGGCTAAAAAGGGAGTATGATTTTCACACACATAATGATTCTCAAAACAGTTTTTTTGGAAGTGATTCTTTTGACCTTTTTTTCCAATTAAGCTGGGAAGATTTTTCTAAAACATCTACTTCGGTTCAAAGGAAGCTAAGTTATCTTGAAGCAGGAGTTGATACAAGGAAAACAGATAAGAAGATCACAGTCTTAAAAATCAGTGAAACTATGAATCACTAGTGCAAAAAGATCTGTGCTTAAAATAGAGAGTTATTAATTCCTGTAACTGTCGATAAATCTGCTTCTGCTTATTCATGTGTCAGGGTCGCAATCTGGACCAGAATCACTGATTATTTCTTATTCTGTCCCTCTTAAAGAGAGTCACCTTGTCAGTAACTCTTTATGCCTCCCACAGAATTACGAACCGGATGAGCTGACCAAAGAGATGGCCCACCTGGAAGGACTTATGAAGGACCTTAATGCCATCACTACAGCATGACCACCTTCACCAGGACATGACTCCAAACAGTTTCACAAGTCTTGGGACTCAGCCTTGGAACACAAGGAATTGTACAGAGTAAAAAAAAAAAGAAGAAGAAAAAAAAAAAGAAGAAAAAAAAAAAAGAGAAAAAAACAGAAAGAGGGACAGCACACGAGAGCATACACAGAAAGCAAACGAACCAACCGGTGCATTTGTGCTACAGCTGGTCAAAAAAGAGATGACCTTTCTCGTCATCGTCCTGCAACGAAGTCATTGCCAAGTTGAATTCCATTTCCCTGCTGAGACCATGCAGGATGGGACGCAGCAGGCTGAAATCTAGCATCCAGACAAAAGGAAAAAAAAAATGGACTTTACGTTTGGGTTTTTTTTTTTCTGGTCAGGTTTTGTCTCAGTGGTGTGATTGCCCTGCCTTTTCAGTGTTGGACATTTGCATTTATGTACAATTTTATTTGTGTTTTTATTTTATCTTTTTTTTATAAAAAGGAAAAAATATTGTAATCAAAAAAAAAAAGAAAAAGGAGAAACTGTTTTCCACAGCCTAGACTGACATTTGACTGCTTGTTCTATTGTGTATGAAAATTCATTGCCAGCGTGGGTTGTTCTGTTTTGTTTTTTATTCTGCGTATAATTACGTCCCCTTCTGGCAGTTAATCCACGGCCTTTTGGGATGCTGCACTGCTATTTGTAAGCTTTTTTTATTATTTTTATATTATAATTATTAAAAGCCTGACTTTCTCCTCTCATCACTGTGAGATTACCAGTCTGTTTGAATTGAAATGTAATTTGAAAGGCTTGTTTGTCGCTTTTTGTGCAGTTTCAATATTTTGAGTGGGGAAAAGTAGATGGGGAAGGGGAGGGGATCCAGTGGGAGATTTCATTATTGTTGTTTTCCCGTCTTTCTACATCGACTCGAAAGGCTGCAGAAAATGAACACATCTTCTGTAACGTCCTTCCTTGTAACTTCTGCATACTGTGTCTCTGGCTACTGAATTGCGGTGAGAGTCTCCTTTAGAAACATTAAAGAAAATTTCCTCCTGGAAAGTAGGGTTCCTTATGTTTAGATGACACTACAGCTTATTTTGGCAACAGTGCTCTGTTTTGGTGGTGTTAGTTTAAAAGACGAGCCCACAGCTGGGGCACTCGTTCAGCAGGGAGAGCTTAGCGCAGGCAGCAGTGCCCAGGGCACGGCCCTTCTCTGCTGGGGGTGCTCAGCTTTGAGCTGCCCGGGCCCCCCCGAAGCGGAGAACTGGGGACCTCTTCTCATCAGCAGGAGCCCACGGCATCTGTTTGAGCACGCTACGTGGCCACAGCGTCCTTCAGCAGCAAGTCCAGCCCCAGCGCAATTTCTCTGTCCCAGGCCATTTAAACAAGAATCTTTCTCTTAAGGATTTTTCAGAGACATAAGCAAGGCAAAAATGTATTTTTTTACACTTTGGAAACCATTTGAAAAGAAAAACAGTATTAGCGACTCAGGTGCTGTTCGCGTATCTGTCTAGAAAGGAAGGAAAGTGAAAAGGGAACTCCTATGTGAGGAGAAGGAAAAGGGGTTTTGTTTTCTCCTGGTACGATGGCCTGGCCCTGCCATGCTCTGTGAGGAGGAATGGCATAAAAAGAGGGACTGTATTTTAGCAAAAAAAAAAAAAAACAAACAGCAAAAAACAACCACCAAAACCTAGCTGCCTAACAAACTCATGGGCAATTTCACTTCTAAAAATTAAAGGAAACCCAAAACTTACTGATGATTGGGATGGAGAATCCGTTCCTTCTGAGCGATCGGGTTTGTGATCTTGGAGCTCAGCGATAACAATGGAGAACACACAGGTAACGGGCGTTTCGGGTGCAGGGCACTGCTGCCAATGGCCCACGGTGCTTCTGCTACATGGCTCTACCTGTGGGAACATTAAGAGGAAATACTGTAATTTGCTTACAGTTAAATTTAAAAAGAATACAAGAACTTTGCTTCATTTATTGTCTTTTATCCCTGTGACTAAAGCTAAAGCTCTGGGCCCGTTTTCATAGTCCCTGTCAGCAAGAGAAGGGAGAGCCAAGGAATCATCCTGGAGAGCAGCAGGGGTTTGGGTTGAAGTTTAATTCCCTTCTTTTCCTGGACTCTTTGTGTTGTCATTTCTAGGACATTTGATGGGTTTATTTATTATTTTGGGAGGGAGCGGGTGGGTATCAAATTAACTGGAGCACCGTGGGCCACCTGGATAATTGATGTTTGGACTTTTAATCAATACAATTCAGGGCAAAATAAGCTACAGAATATGTATTTAAATAATAAAATACGCACCCTGTCCTGGAAGGCGGGGGGGTGTATGTTTTCCTTTGCCTATTTTTTACCTATACCCAAAGAAATACCATCATACATACGCAGTATTCTTAGCTGGTGGGTTTTTGTGAATATTACTTATGTATAACACCATGAATGTTAATATTGTCATTGAATTTGGGGAGGGGGAATATTTTTAATGATAAAACAACTGTTCAAAGTTGGTTTTTTAAGGTGAAACTAAAAAAAAAGAAACAAAAAACATTTATTCAATTCAGTGTACAATCTGTATTGCACTTTTTCACATTTTAATGCTACGTTTTCTTACATATCCTGTGATTTTAAATTTGGAACATTGTGTATCCTTGTAGTGTCATAGTCAAGCTGTTAAGTGGCAGCTTCCCTCAGAGACATTTGGGGAAAAAACCAAACCTGTATATTGTTTTATGATTCTCATGTAGAATAATTTTGAGGACTGCTGTAGACGTCTACCTTTCTGTACAATTTTTTTGCTTTTCTGTAGTATTTGCTGTATACTCTATGGCTTTTTTTAATAACTTCATGTTTATTATTTTGTATTGGACATCCAATACACTTTTTTTAATCCAATCAAATTCTGGGCTGCTTGGAGAGTTTGTTCTTTTTTTCATTATTCCTATACCTTTTTTTTTTTCCCTCCTTAATCAATATGGGGACCAGGTTTGGAATTTTACTCGCACCTTTTTTGTTGTGGTTTGTAGGGTGTGTCCTCCAGAAAAAGAAGGGGAGCTGTTATCCCCCCCACCCAATTCCATGCAACCATTGAGCACGTAGTTTTTGGCTAACTCCCCTCCATTTCAAAGCTCAATAGCAAAGGTGTCACCTTCTAACACGCAAGCATCAGAAGGAGGGGTTTCAAATCGGTGAAAGTACATTTTATAGCCTTAGTAAAGCAGTAAATCACTGAAAAATATTACTATAATGCTTTGAATATAGCACTTCCTGTCTATAGATTCTAAAGTGCAGTAATTGATACCCTTATTGTTACCCTCATACTGACTCCAGACTCTTTCAATACTGGACTCACACTGATCATCAGCCTCTTCTCTGCAAACCAGCCACTGCCCCCAGTTCCTTGTGTCCCCTGTTCTTGGCAGCACCAGGCCATTCCTCATCCTGACCTCTGCAAACAGGAGCACAAGCCACTGCATTGGTTTGCACCCCATTTCGCCCCCTGTTTTGCTAGCCAGGGCCTTCCGTTCACTCATTAAATTGTGCAACCACGCTGAGGTCTCGGGTGGGAACCGGATCCCAGAAATTCTCCAGAAGGGATGCCATGACCCTGCAGCTGGTCAGGGACTTCTCAGCCATGCTGGAACCAGTGGGGTTGCACATGCGTACGTGTACAGAAAAGGAGAACTGGGGAAGACAGACATTAGTTTTTGGGAATGCCACAAGGCACATCTGAGATGCAGGCAGGCAGAGTGGATACAGCGGGGAAAAAAAAAGAAAAACAGCACCCACTGCCTCTACTTGGTAACCTCTAACTTTAAAAGCAAAAGGATAATTCTTGCCGGGTGAGTCAATGCAGCTCATTTGCTGTGCTGTTATTGGCTTTGCAGATCAAGCCAGATGAAGAGGTGGCAGTTTGTCAGTCAGGAAGGCCCCGTTAAGCGGGCAGGGCTGGCGCTGCGGCGGGCTGCGGGCAGTGCGGGACGGGGACACTAGAGGGCAGCGGTGACTCGCTGCTGAACGAAGCCGCACGGCGAAACCAGCGCCGGCACCGCTGCTGTACCCACCTGGAAGAGGAGCAGTGGTTTCTCTTCGGCACAGGTTAAGGAAACCAACATTAGCGATGCTTTCTTGTTAGTAGCAGGTCAGTAAAGATCTCGAGCTGCAAACCACAGGTTTTTCATGCATCGCCATGGCTGTCCTTGCCCGCACTTTGGCTTCCAATGCAGAAGCAAGAGGTTGCCTCAAACACCTTTAACGATAAATTGGTGCAACACCAGCAGGCTTTTGCCCATTAGAAACAGCCACCTCTCTTGGGACAAATTGAGACAGGATTTAAACTAACTCACAGCAAATTAGTGTTCATCTCAAATAAAAGCATTCCCGTAGAGGCTCAACATGACTCAACTAAATTGCCTTGGCCAAAAACGTTAAACCATTACAACATTTCTGTGGGGCCAGGTATCCCCTGACTCAACACAGGCTTCAGCCAGGTTACATCTCCCCTTCCTGTGGGAACACATACAGCCTGTGTGACTTTTAAAAGGCAAATGAGCTGCCATGTGACCCTCTAGAACCTTCCATACACAGACACAGCAAAATTCCTGCCTCTGAAAAAGCTTGCCAGCTCTCCAGTGTGATGGACACTCTGGAGGTCAAAGGGACCTAGCAAGCAAACGTGCAGGGCTGACAGGGGCAGCAGATGATGGGACTAGCGGGTTTGGCAAAGGGAAGCCAACGTTTGGCAGGCACAATGTGGAAAAGTGGCAAGCGGAACAGGAGCCTAAGAGTGAAAAGGTAGCAATCACTCACAGATCCAGACTGTACCCCTGCCTTTTGAAAAGGCAGGAAAAGCCTGAATGCCATAGAGTGCCAGGGAGCCAAACTAAAGTCCAGTGAGGGGGAACAAAGAAGGATTCAGCCTACCCTGAGTGCTGCTGGGCCACCTTGCTGTGGGGAAACACGCACCCCGCCACCTGAGAGAGGACTCCTGACACGCGCAGCTGCCTGACTCATCTCCCCTCCACAAGCAGGGCTGGTAGCGGTTGCGCTAGGATAATAACCTATTCCCTGTCCTTTAGTAAATGAGAATCAACTTTTTCCAGTTATTTCCCAATTAATCTCAGCTCCTGTTTCCCCACCTTCTTCCAGCGCTTTCCTCCAGACCTTCCTCTCTGTAGGGACAATGGCCAAGACAGCTGGCTCCCATAGGGCTGCAGTTTAGAGCAAACGCTAGTTTTCCTTGGTAATTTCTTAGGAGTAAATTCTCTGTTCCATAACCCAGATGTCTCAGAACATCCCACCCTCAGTCAGCCACCAAGCAGCCCCTGGCTGAGGGGATACTGCAGGGTGCTCTGCCCATAGCGATTGGTTTTCATGGCAGTTTAACTACAGCCCTTTTGTTTGACACACAAATGCACCAGTAACACCACTACCAGCCTTGGAAACATGATGTAGCGCTGCTCTAGTATCCGCAAACCCTCACCACCTGAACCAGACACAGGACAGCCCTGGTTACAATATCCTGCAGCAACCCCATTGCAGCAAAGGCTGGGAGAATTAAATGAGACATGCTAGTGATGTAGCAGTAAAATCATCACACATTAACTTAATCCAAATCAGCAGTACTCACCCTTAGCGGGCTGCAGGCAAGGGATGAGCACTCACAGGATTGTCGCAGGCTCCTCTACCTGGAGGCTTTGCTGTGCCTCTTTTCCCCTTCTTTCATTTTAGGCTGGCTGTCAGTGCCTCCACCTCCTAGAATTTCATCATTCTGTGAAGAGGGGGCCGCAAACCTGAGGGGAAAAGAAAGAACAACCCCATTTGTAACCTCATTCATGGTCCCTGGGTGGGGTGTCTGCCCTTGCGGACAGAGCCGGGGCAGTCAGATGTGTGTGTTGGAAAGCCCTGACCTGACTTCAGGCCCCCCCCATTAGGGCCCTTTCCCAGGGAGTGCGAGAGCACAGTCTCCCAAGGACACTGGAAAGCAGACAGCCAGGTCCCATCTTGCAGGGGGGCCAGGGTGCGGACACCCAGCTCTGGGGCCACAGCACCATGGTGGGGGAGGGCAGAGGGGGAAGTTGCAGGGTGCGGAGGTTTGTCCTTGGGCTCAGTAGAGCCCAGCTGTGATGAGACGCATGTCCTGTGCCCTGGCTCAGGGACAGCCCAGGGAGGTGTTTCCCCAGTGGAATGGGAAAGTGGGGAAACCCGGCGATGGCTGCGTGCCTGGCAGCCTCATCCCGCCCAGCATCCTCCCTCATCCCGGCATCCTTGTACGTGAGGAAAACACCAGACCCCATTTCTCCTCCGTGGGCACCGTCACCATGGTAACAGCATCCACTTAATCTGGCCGAGCTCTGTGCTGAGGATGGCGAGGCCGGGGTGGCTTCCCTCCCACGCAGGGGTTTCCCTGGCAGCTGCTGCTGGTTCATGAGGCACAGCCCCGGTCCCGCGCTGCTCCTATCCATCTCCTCCCTGTCTGTAGCGAGGATTTGGAGCCTCGTGACAAAAAAAAAAAAAATCCCTGTCACTGGAGAAGGGCACTGAGGTATTGGCAGTGAGCAGCTGCCGGGGAAACCTTGCCTGGTGCCATCTGTAACCTCTCTGCCAGCACCTCTCAAACTCGAAGGCTGCCCCGTGTTGTCCTGTGCAGGGTGACACTGCTGTGACCCAGGAAGAGCCACCTCCAGAGTGCTCTGGCCCTGCTAAGCCCAGGGAGCAGGACCCCTCCAGCAGCTGGACCCTACCTTGCCATCCCCAGCCTGGGCCCTCTCCCTCTCACAGCCCCCTATCTCTGCCTGCCTGCTCTTGCTCCTCTGGAGCAAACCAAAGGCTACGGTATTTCTCCAGCCTCTTCTAAAGAGATGTGTATCCCTCACAACATCCCCGGAGACCAGGCTACAGGCACAGCCACATGAGGAGGTGCTTCACAGGAGGTCCCTTGGCTGCATTCCCCCCCGACCCCTACAGCATTTGCTGTCCTCCCTTGTCCAGCTCTGCGCACCAGCACAGATAACCAGGGTGGTTCTCCCCAGCCCAGTCTGCCTGGGGTCCCCAGGCTGTTAATACCTGGCCTGCAGCATTTCACCTAGTCACTAGAGCTGCCTTTTCAATGAGCTCCAGCAGCCAAATGATGGGTTCAGTAATACATGGGGTTACTGAGCTGAGGTCACCTCAGCCCCGTGGGGGGATTGCTGTCAGCTGTGGTTGGAAGGGGAAAAAAACCCTGCTGCTGCAGCCAGTGCTGCTGGGAGTGAAGCTGGGCATGCGGGGAAGGTGGTGAAGCCAAAAAGACAAGGCACCCCCAGACACGGGGCTGGGGGAGAACGGCTGTCCAGTCCTAGCCCCAAACCCGCTAGCACTGAGGGGACCCAAGGGAGAGGGCACACAGCCCAGCTACCAACGCACTGCAGCACGTGGCACCTTCCAGACCCTTTCACCCCAACCACATCCCCAGGGCCACCTCGAAGTGTGGGACAGCCCCAGCTATCCCCACTATGGACGGGGAACACAGAGCCAAGGCTCAGCCTTTCCCCCACAGTTGCTCCCAGCAGCCAGGAATTAGGAGGACCACCACCACCCCCCAAAAGATGGGCTTCAGATAGGAAGCCACTCCAAAATCCTCCCCAACCCTCTTACCTGGAGAAGCCTGCTGCTTGCTGTGAGGAGCCAGGCTGGAGTCTACCCCAGGGCCTCACGTTGCCCCAGGTGTTTCCCCTCTCCATCCCCAGGGCAGGACCCTTCCCAGCTGCAGAGCATTACCCTGGGTGCCCAACCCAGTGCTGCTCATCGCTGCGGGCTGGTTCTGGCCACCTGGCTGGGCTTTGTTCTGCAGGCCGGCCTGGCTCTTTTACAGGCAGGCCTGGAAATGGAGGGCTGGGCAGCACTGGATTTTTAATGGGATGTGGGCTGGAGTGGGGACAGCCCTTTCCAACCAGGGTTGCTTTAGGCACTGTGTGAGACATGCCATTGAGCTCTAGTAAAACGCAGCAAGCAAACAGCAGCATGACGGCAAACTAGAGATGGAGGCTGAGTCCCCTCATGGGCTCTCAGAGGATATTCCTGAGTCCCCAAGGCTGATGTTTGCCTGTTCTCACACTACTGGAACCAAATTCATACTACTTGAACTGAACCCTATGATTTTGGAGACCATTTTGCTGGAGGCAGGAAGGAAAAAAAATGTGTGTGTTGTGCCCATGCGCAAGTGCCTCCAGGTCTCCCTGTTCATCCCTGGGGTATCTGCAGCTCCTATAGGTACCCTCACCATGGCTGTACAGTGTCACACTCAAGCCTTCATGGAGATCTGATTAAAAGCTACACGCTTAGCATCTTTCTAAAGTTAAGTATGTATGTCCTCAGTTGCCACAGCTTTTCCAGGAGCACACAGCTTACAGAGACATGAAAGATCAAGTTGTCCTGGCACTAAATCTTTGCCACAAACCGTGAGCTGCAAGAAGAGCCTGAGGCATCAGGGAAAAGGTTCATAATCCATCAAGGATGCCATTCCTGCCTGGCAGTGCAGCCATGAGCTACAGATGTGGTTCAGGCCAGCAATGTCCTTCCCCCAACAGGCTGTTCCCTCCCTCCCCAAGCTGGCCAGGGATGCTGTGTTCCTCGCAATCCATTCAGGCGGCTCTTGGGGAGGGAGGCAGAAATGCTTACAAAGGAGCAGCACTGAAGGCCCGTCCTCCATCCTTCCCCCCTCACTAAGAGCAAGAAGTCACTCCTGAATCTGCTGGGCCCTTCTGACTCTGGTGAGTTTGCTCCAGCAGTGCCTTACCCTTCCCCATGCTGGGCAGTAAGGGTGCACTCTCTTCTCCCAGGTGGCTGTTTCCAAGATGGTGAGGCAGCTGGGCCAAGTGGAGCATCAGCAATAGCAAAGAGCAGCTCCCGTCTCCATCTCCCCAGCTCTCTGGCAAGCCACCCCACGGGCTGCGCTGGCCCACACAGCGCAGCAGAGCAGCACGTCAGCACCCAGCCTCTGCAGAGAGGAGATGACAGTGATGGGCATGCACAAGGCCGGAGCTGACAGCATCCTCTGGCCACAGCAGGAGGCTAGCGCAGGTGGACAGGACACCTGAGAGGCAGCACTGTGTCTGGGGAGGGCAGCTGGCCATGCCCCCCCCTTGAGCCACCCCCACTGGTCCTACATGCTGCCTCCGACAGAGCTGGAGGGGGAAAGCACGGGTGGTCCTCCAGAGAGGCTGCTGTGAGCCATGTGTGGGCGAGCCCCAGCCATTCCCATCACCGCTGAAGAAAGCAAGTTTATAAAAAAATAAAATAAAATGACCCTGAAGAGCTGTCTAATTTGCAGCACAGTCAGGGAGAGCAGCTTCCCAGAGAGGGGAAGGCGCTCAGACATGTGGCACTGGGAGATGCTGTTAACACCTTCCTGCCTAGCACTGCAGGACAGCTTCAGCCAGCTGCCATTCCTCCCATTCCCTTCCCAGTGGGCAGGGCAGGGCACACACAGCCTGGCTGCCTTGGTGGGGGATTTCTGGAGGAAGTGTCCGGCCCTGCACACAGGACAGGAGAGCCGGGTCCTGCAGTGCCCATGCCAACAAGAGGTCACTCAGTGGATGTCCTACAAAGGGCCCGGCATCTGCTGGGCTAAAGCGCCTATTTAACCTACCAGGCTGTTGGTTTTCCTCTGTTAAAACAAAAGAGCATCTACCTCTTCTGAGAGACTTCAGTCAATGTCTACTCTAATCAGGTGCCTACTAAAAGGTGGACTTGAGCAGAACAGTCACTGCTGGTGATTAGGGTCAGCTGGTAGCTGGAGGCTGAAAGGCAGCTGGTTTGCAATGCCTTTTTAAAAGAAAATCAATCATCTACTTTCCTGCAAATTTAAGTGGCAGAACCACGTTAGGATTTTCTTCCCTGAATTTGACAATAGTAGATGGCACTATATTCAGCTCCATTAAAATCAGAGCCTAAAGTTGAAGTAAGTGGGGCTTAGGCACAGGCTTGGTGTGCTGGAATTACTGGGATAAAATGTCTGAGGCCTCTGCAAATAACTTAAGCGACAAAACGAACATGCATATACTCATGTGTGAAAACTAACCTTCTTTTTTACCAATAGGGAGAAAGAAAGCAGGAAGTGGGTTGTTTGAAGACACACTGCCAATCCAGGCAGCGGTCTCCTGGGACTGCTGGGAGCTGAGAGAGGCAGGGCCAGGGCCAGTGCCTGGCAGGGCCAGGGTGGGAGATGTTGGAAAGGCCCCAGCACGGCACTAGCTCTGATCACAGCACAGCCCTGGGCAGGCCAGACCCTAAGCTCCCCCAGCTTCACTGAGGTGCTGCTCACAGGGGCGCCAGGGAGGGGGCACTGAGAGCAGCCAGCTCACATGCAGGGGCATCATGTGTGTCCAGTGAGGCAATACCTTAACCAGGGAAAACACTTGGGACCTCAGCCTTCAGCAGCACTGATGGGCTGGGTTGAAAATAGGCAGTGCTCAGCTGTGACTTGGGAAAAGGGCCTTGGCGCCCCCCCAGCTCCTCCGCTTTGCTCCCTCCTGCCAGAAAAGCAGTGTTCAGCTAAGCCTCCGCCTCTGCAAGATAGGGCGGGTGGGGCATGGTATTGCTCACAATGTGTTTTAATTGCTTGATTTAACTTCTGCACATTTCTGAGTGTAGGCTTGAGCTTAGAAATTGAGGGGCCACACAAACAAACACACACAAAAAAAACCCGGCATGATAAACCGAGCGTTTCCCTGTGTGGGGAAAGGGACAAATGTGACCAAGGAACTGCATGGCTGATGAAAAGCAGCTGCAAAACCACCTCCGACTTCTGAGGGTAAACCGAAACTGCATCTTTGCATGCCCTGATTCTCTTCCCACGGATCCCAGCTTTAGTTCAGCAGTGGGAAAGGGCCACCCACATCCCTACTCACAGGCCACCAGTTGCTCACCCCTGACAGGGGTGGAGGGGGTGCCTGCAAGGGGGTAATGGTGGATGGGGAGGGAGTGTATGGCATTAAAGTGCCACCAGCAAAAATGGACTAATTGCTTATGCTAGTACATCCCAGTTCCTGGGCTTTTACCCCTGCAGCCATCACCCTGGTCCAGCTCTTCTGCAGCACGACCCCACCAGCCTGGCAGAGGGGGTAAGCACTGGAGCTGAGGGGGTCAGCACTGGGAACCCATTGGCACTGGGTTCCTAGGGTCCTGGCATGGGCTGGCCTCTTCCCTCCCTTCTCCTGGGACTCACATGGTATTGATGCCCCAAATGAACCTCTCAGGGGCTTGGAGAGGTGGCTGCCACCCACCAGTGCTGGGGTGAGAGGATTACCTTCAAGGGATGCACCTCATCAGGTGCTGGGCCCATTCTGGTGCCAGCAGCTGCTGTCTCTGGTTCACTAGCGGTGAAGCTGTAACACTGCCCTTGCCTATGGGAAGCAGAAACTCCTGGTCAACCTTTCAATCCAAGCATATTCCCAGGCAACCCTGGCCCCTCTCTCTTCCCTCCCTGGGCTCCAGCTCCCTCAGCTACAGGAGTTTCTCCCACCCTGGTGCCTCCCCCACGGTCTGTATTCCTGTTCTGTACCCTTGTCCCAGTGAGGTACACGGCCTGCCGGCAGAGATGGGCTGGGCTGGTCCACCCCATCATCTGAGGACATGAACATACTGTCTGTGTCCTCACCTTCCTCCCCCTCACCATGTCTCCAGCCCCCCAGGCGGGTTTTTGGGCCCCTTCAGTCACTCATGCTCTCTGCAGTGACCTGCGGTGTGCTAGGCAGTCTGGCCTGAGGTGGCTGCAGAGCAGCTCACGTGGGCAACCTGCTTCAGCTCTGCAAGGGGTTGGAGAAGGCCTGTGCTGTCCTACAGAGGTATGAGCAGTGCGATGTTGATTCTTTGCCTGGCCACCGTTTCCTCCTGCTTCTGCCCGAAGGTGGAGGAGCAGTAGTGGGTGACCCTGCACAAGCAGTGCCAGGCCTTGAGCAACTCTCTCATTTGCCTTTTACTTGCTGTGGTTTGCACACAAACAGGAGCATTGCCTTGCGCACACCTTCCCTTCCACATCCCAAAGTTATCCTCTTCCACAAAGTAACAGCTCATGGGGTTTGCAGCTCACATCCCACCGCCACATCAGTCCCTTGGGCTGGAAGTTGCAAGCCCCTGAGGCTGAGTGGAGTGAATGAGTGAAAGCTGTCATCAGTGTCTGGTTTTCTTTATTTTAAATAAAATATACACTGTGGTGTGTTCATTTATTTAAAGTGGTGGTTCCTAACTTGCTAATGTCTCCCCTAACAAGGAGCAGAAAGGTGCAAATCCGTTTTCCTTCTGGGCATTCACTGGAGTACCTTGTAGGGTACCTGTTGCCTCCTCCAAGCTCACCAGTCCTGTGCCCAGTGCTATGAGATCCCTGAATCTGCAGACGAGATAAAAAAAGCACTCAGGCAGGGCATGCACACCTCCATCCCCAGTGCCAGATTTCCTGAACACACACTGGAGATGCTGCAGGGTCTCTCTTACAGCAGTTGTGGCCGGAGGAAAACGCTGAGGGAAGAGGTCTGCTGAGGGTCCTGCCAGGATGCTGTCCATGCAGGGTTCCACCATTTTGTGCTCAATGAACCCCATCGCTTTGGTCCAAACAGCTCACAGTGAGTTTGCAAAGAGGAAGAGAGTTAGAAAAACCTCATTTCCAAGAGCTGAGCCTCAGCCTGCTTCTTACTGCAGCTCTGGCATCACTTTCCTTCCTGCCTAAGGCTGGCTGGTGCAGGGGATCGGACAATCCCAGTTGCCTGCAGGAAAGCATTGCCAGGAATAGGTCTGTTCTGTGGTCTCTTAACACCCCAAAATCTCTCACAGTGTCCAAGAGGTATGAGTATAGGAGCCTCTGCCTCTCTCCCATAACTAGAGAGTGTTTGCTCTTCTCTAGGGGGGAGGGTGAGCGGGGAGGACAGACAGTCCGGGACAGTTTCCCAAGACAAGGCTGAAATTCCCATGAACAGCCCTGGCCAAACTGTGGCTGGGGAAAGGAAGAAATCACAAGAGCTGGTGATCCTGCTTTTTTCCCACTCCAAGCCCCCACGCCAAGACCCAGACAAGCATGCTGGGTCTTCACAAGGCACTGCAGGGGAGGTAGTAGTGATCAGGACGTGGAGAAACCACCCTGTTGATAGGAGGGTGCCTTGGCTCTGGTATCTGAACAGTTTGTTCCTGACAGCCGGTGTGCAAGTATCATGAAATCCCAGGGCAGTCTTAAGTCCTTTCAGTAAGATAAGGAGGCATCGATAAGGACGCGATTCTCCCACTCTACTCTGCTCTGGTGAGACCCCACCTGGAGTGCTGTGTCCAGCTCTGGAGCCCTCAGCACAAGAAGGACATGGACCTGTTGGAGCGGGGCCAGAGGAGGCCACAAAGATGATCCAAGGGCTGGAGCCCCTCCGCTGTGAGGACAGGCTGAGAGAGTTAGGGGTGTTCAGCCTGGAGAAGAGAAGGCTCCGGGGAGACCTTATAGCAGCCTTTCAGTACCTGAAGGGGGCCTACAGGAAAGCTGGGGAGGGGCTGTTTGCAAGGGCACGTAGCGGTAGGACGAGGGGCAATGGTTTAAACTAGAGCAGGGCAGGTTTAGATTAGACATTAGGAAAAAGTTCTTTCCAATGAGGGTGGTGAGACACTGGCCCAGGTTGCCCAGAGAGGTGGTGGAGGCCCCATCCCTGGAGACGTTCAAGGCCAGGCTAGATGAGGCTCTGAGCAACCTGATGTAGTTGAAGCTGTCCCTGCTGACTGCTGGGGGGTTGGACTAGATGGCCTTTAGAGGTCCCTTCCAACCCAACATATTCTATGATTCTATGACAAATACACTAAACCAGTCAAGCCCTTCCATGTGCACTTGTCTGCAACTGATGGGGCTTTTTCCAGCTTCTCCAGAGAGCGGAGCCAGGGCTTTTCTTTAGTCAGGGAAAAGCTGCCCCTGCCATCCTGATCCACAATGGCCTAGAGCAGAGACGAGGCTACTAGCTGTGCTGAAAGGCTCAGGGCGAGGTAAAGACTGGAATCCATTAGCTAAGCCATGTCTCTTCTGGTATCATGTTTGTCATGAGGACCTCATGGTTATTGGGTTCCCGTGATCTGCTCTGCCCTCAGGAAGGGCATGAGATCTTCCTGATGTAGTCCTGCAACTCGTGGCAGTGGGGCTGTGTCTTGAATCCCTGTTAGATGTTGGGGGAGAACAGAAAACAGGTTTCACAGGGAAGTTTAAGAGCTCAAAACTTGGATTTTTTTTCTATTCCAGCATGAAAACCTTGAAAGTTTACAAATCTTCCGTGAAACAGAATTTTAAAAGACATTTTTCATTGGGCAGGATTGACTCATAATCCCAGTTTCCTCTATAATAGTAATGGCATGTAAAAAAAAAAAAAAAAGCCCAGCACAGACATTCATTTTGAAAGGCAAGCCAAACATTTTACTGCCTGAACTCCCCTCACTGAAACTCCAGGACAATCGACCCACCAGGGCAGAGCCATCTGGTTTCAAGGGCATGATTAAAATGTTTGGTTTACTCTTTCCTCACCAGTTCTGCTCATTTACAGCCAAAGTCAGAGAACTGATAGAGGAAGACTGACAGGGTCCCCCATTTTCCTGTACCATCAGAAGCAGGAGGGAAGAGAAAAGCAGTGTCCCGCTTGGACTGAGCCTGTGCTGCGCTGTCAGTGGGAGTGTGTGTGCATCTGTGGATCCTTTTCTGCAAAATACTGATTTCATTCATGGCCCTGGGGCTCCTTTTTTTCTTTTTTTTTTTCCTGCCATCTCTGGCATTGGGAGTCCTGGTAAAGAAGGTTCTGGACCTTGTTCTCATCTCAGCAGGAAAGACACACTATTGACGTGCAAGCAAATTCAAGTCTTTCAGAGGCTGGACAAAATGTCAGAGGGCTAAATGCAACCATTGGATGAGAAGCTACAAAGAAAATGTGATTTCAGGGAAGGAAAAATAAATGTGAGACTATCAGCAAGGCAGAGGTGAGGCACTGCACAGAGGTGAGAGGTGAGGCTTTTCGTAATAACTGGAGAAGAGGGAGCAGGGAGGACAGTATCTAGCTACATCTCGCTGCCACGGCTTGTAGGACAAATTGCACCAGCTGGGCTGCTTTGCCCTACGTTTTCTCGGCTACGAAGAAAGGGCACGAGGCCATACAGCTCCCATGTGGGCTACTGACCCAAATCATCAATTCTGTGCATACTTCCTAGAGTGGGTTTGGACAAAGACTCAAAGAGGATCTCACAGGAGTGAAATGAAAGCTAAGAGTTGAGGCTAGTTTTACCTTCCCAACATACATAGGGTCCTGACCTTGGCATCACCATCCAGCTTAGTCTGAGACCTTGAAACGACTATTTCCTTTCTCTCATTTTTTGTCCACTTTCCATGACAGTCCCTATTCCAAGTTGTTCAGGTCTGTATCCTGTGGTAGGGCTCCTTAGGCTCTTCTCCAAGGATCACAAAGTCAGCCAGAGTTTCCATGTCTGCCATTAACGTGAAGGATTTTCATACACACATTTGCAAAACAACTACCAGATTTCTCCTGTTAAAAACTCAAGTGTAGGCAAAAGTTTTAAAATTTTACTGCCAATGGCTTGATACAGACTTCCTACGAGAATGTGTGAGATGGAGATGTGGCAGCACGTAAACACACTACTAAACGCTCTAAAGACATCAGGAAAATACAGACAGGAAGTGAGACAAAACCCAGCATCTTCTCTGTTGAACAGGAGAGGACTGAAATGCCACCCAAGTTTTTTTTCTTCTTTAAACCTCATCTCATATTGCCTGAAGTTCAACACTTAAAGCAGACAGCAAGTCAGAGGGATGAGTTTTTCACATTTTTATTTACTAAGGTTTTTATTGTGTGTTTTATATTGCAAACCCCACCCCTAGAAGTCTTCCCTCCCTTCCCCCCAAAATAAAACAAAAAATAACAATAATAATAAATACAGTTCCACCTACTGAGACAAGCCTAGTGTTGACTGGGGTCCAGTCGAAGTAACTCAATATTGGCTACTGCACTGCTAAGAACTGGAAAATCAAACAATGCCCCCGTGAAAAACAAAGGAAAGGAACCCAACTGAAGAAGGATGTTCACCAGACTGGTGGATGGAACGCACGTCTACCAGAGACAGCCCTCAGGATGTTTCTGTGCACCTCCATTTGTCTGAGTGTCCACAGGGGTTGTTGAGATTCAAGTACCAATGCAGCAATCACAGGACAGTCATCCATGAGGGCTTGGCATTGCTGGGCTGAAGACCTTTGCCACCTGCTTATATTAGATACACCAGACCCAAACAGCTCAGCTCCCAACCTCTTGAGATGCTCATTCTAGGGGCCCTCTAGCATACGGGGAAGAAAGGATCGCTAAAACAAACAGAAAACTTAAAAGGATATTCTAAGTCTTCCTTCTAGGAACTGCCTCATACCTTGGAAAATATGAAAGGATCTGTGAGTCTGCTTCAATTCCGTCAACTGAGTCTGTTTCGAGATGAACCTGTACATATTTGGAAAAGCAGGATCTATATATTATAATTATCACCCGCCAATCACTCCTACAGGAGGGTCAAAATTGACATGTATTTTAAAACTAGGAGATATATATATATATATAAATATATGTGTGTGTGTGTGCGTGCTTACACATGTGCATAAATAGACTACATATGTGTATAATTGTATACTATATATATAAAAGCATGTGTGTATATATAGATATATAGATATATAAAATCTATACACACACACACACACACACACACATGCACCCCTCCCACCACACACACTCACACATATATAGTTGTATGTAGCTAGTAGAAAAAACATTTCTAGAGTTCCCCTGACCCTTAAAGGAAGACCAAAGCTGATTACATCTGAATTCTGAGCCACCAAAGCACGTTGAAGCAGGAGTGCCCAGGAATGCTTGCAGCAACATCCAAGATACAGGCACATGTAAAGAGTTTTGCAAACAATTCGGTATAAAAAACAACTGTCAGCCAGTGTTTTGGGAGAGAGTTGGGGGTGGGAGGAGGTAAGAGAGGGAGTTATATGAACCTGTATCATTACTGTGGTAATAGTAAGTTTTTGGCACTGCTGCATGAAGTCCTGCTTTCCCTCTGAGGGCTGGAGGGACCCCATGATAGCTGGAAACAGAGGGAGGCTGGACATGGGTTTCTAACAAGTGTTAGAAAAGTTGAGCACCTGACTCTTTACAGTGAGGTGGCCAGAGACACCTCTTGGCCTAAGAAAAACACAGAAAGAAAGGATCAAAGTAAAAGAAAAGGAGACACTTGCCCTAGAGGTAAAAGCTTTGTGCACCCAATAGCCCCTTACTGTCTTCATCCAACTTTGACTGCCTTAAATCAGGGGACCCCAAAAAATCCAGCTCAGGGTGCCTGCCAGGCCCCAGATGTGTCCAGTGATGCTGCAACTGCAGGGCGAGACCAAAGCCAATCAGGTGCAGGCTGTTATTGCTGGTGAAATCAAGCAAACGATTTCAATTCCCCCATCAGAGGAGAAGCATGGACCATGGCTGGCCAAATTTCTGGTCTAATCTGGTTTAATGGCGTAAACATAGTTGCAGATCTGGAGGATTCTTGGCTTGGCACCAGTATTACCCTTGGTGCCTCAAAGCTCAAGCTCCCTTGGGCTAAGGAGGAAGAGGGCTGGAGTGACTGCACCCCACTTCTCAATCTTTTTCTATCCAGTTCTCTTCAAAGCAGTCAGCCCATGGACACTGAGACATTAAAATGAGAGAGGGAAGGTTAAAGTGCTGCCTCTTTCTTCATCCCTCCCCTTGCTTTGCACGCCCCAACCTGGAAGGCAGCACACAGGCTTTCCAAACCATGGAGAGATTGAAGCTTAGGCTCTTCTGCTGGCTGAGGCCAGCTGTCTGGCATGCTGGCAGGGACAGGACTTCTCCCATAACCCACCTCCACGACGCCTATAAAAAAACAGAGGGGATATTCACTGCCCTCCTTGTGACATACAAGGGATTGCTAGAGCATCAGTGGAATAAGAAAGAGACAAGAAGTCAGGCCTCTCCATCTCCTGGTCACCTTTATCTTCTTCAGATGGAGTCCAAACAAAAACTCAGCCCTTCTGGAATCCCTAGAGGGAACTGCATTAACGAAACTCACCCCTCTTCCTGCTTCCTCTGCAACCTGCTGATCACAGGAGAAAACCTGGGAGGAAGTGAAACTTTCTGATGCGCACAGCAAGCCATCCAAGTCCCCCCATAACTAGGTGCTGCAGGTCAGGTTCACAGCTGGTGCAAAGCGATGCAAAGCTGAGGCCAACCAGAGCTGTTCTCCAGCTACAGGCCTGTACAACACCAGCGACAGGCCTGACCTGATGTTCCTTTTTATGGCCCACGTCAACCTCGGATCTTTGTCTCAACAGGAAAACCTTTTTTTGGTGGCTTCTATGGCTGATCATTCATATGTTCCAGCTCAGGTACACACCTTGTCTGTGCGTTACCTCGTTGGATTAAATTTGCTCATAACCTTTTGTTCCATGTATTAAAATATTCTATAAAATCAAGTGACCAAAAATCTATAGCTCTAAGAATACCTGGTTATCTTCTTTTTTTGTTGTTTTTCATGGTTTTTTTGTTTGTTACTAATCACAGTTAAACCTAAACAAAAGAAATGGAGAAAAAAAGAGAGGGGGGAAAAAGAAAAGGAAAAAATTATTCATGAAAGTCTAATCAGGAACTGAATTGCACGGCTGACATAACCAGCTCTCAGAAGGAGTCCTCACAAATTGGAGGGCAGTTTGGATCTGACAGGTTCCAGATCCCCTGTGAGCGCTATGGATTCTTTCCGCCCACCAGCAGTCAGAGAAGCGGCGCCTGCAGCGCTGGCCCCAAACACCAGCGGATGTGGTAAAGAACCTGAGGACATCTGACGTGGTAAAGTCACACGCCCAGGAATTGAGCTACAAGGCTTCCCAAGAAGTCCAGTCCCTCCAGCAGGAAAAGGAGAGAAGCTGGAAACAGATTCTCTAGAGGAATGAGGAGAACTTTGGCTCAGCGTCTGAGCCAGCTCTTGGGGCAAAGATGGCTGGGAAGCAGAAATCAACTTGATGTCCTGGTTCAGACGTCCCGGTGGCACAGGCGGTGTGCTCTTGGACTGCAGGATCTGCGGAGGTGGGCTGGCGGTCTGAGGCAGGAGCAGAGATCCGTGAGAGCCTGAGGCCCCAGAAGGGCCACATTGAAAAGTTCTTGTTGCCACTGGGCTCTGACTAGGAGGACTAAGGCCAGAAGGCGTATAACAGGGAGAGGCGACACCAGACTGTTGGAGTGGAGACATGGAGGCAAAAGGTGGCCGTTCTTGGTGGAGCTGGGCTATCGTTCCAGTTAAAGACCCTAATGCACTTGGATGTGTTTGGCACAGGCCTGAGGACGGCCCACCAGAGGCCTGTGCCAGCTGCCTTAGGCTGGAGGATGGAGAGTTGGAAGAAGGAGGGGCTTGGAAGTGATTCATTCCCCCCAAAGTTCCACTGCCCGAGAGCTGCTGTAACTGTCCCCCCTGCAGTGGTCTTGTGGTGGGCTGGAACTGGTTGAGAAGACTGGGGGGTGAGTTTGATGAAAGCTGGGTGAGTGATGTTGATGGGGAGCTAGTTGTGGCTTGCTGGAAGTGCCCAAATCCACTGCTGGAAAGGGCTGGCGGCTGCTGCTGCTGTTGCTGCTGGAGGGGCTGAGCTGTACCTAAGGGTGACCCAGAAGATGCCTGTTGGAACACTGAGGACGTGCCGCTCAAACCCGGCTGGCTTGAGCCACCTGGAGGGGATCCCACCTGGAACTGGCCCAAGCCGGCGGCTGCTGAGAATCCTGCAAGCTGCTGGATGTGGAAGGAAGAGGACGAAGGCGTTTCTGCTCCTGGCGTATGCAGCTGGGATGGAGTACTGGAGGGAGAGCCAACGGCAGAAGGCCCAGTCGACGGGATTAGAGACTGAAGCCTTTTCAGCTGTCTTGGAGTCTGGTTGGATTGCTGTCCCAAGGAACCCAAGACAGACACCGGAGGACGGAAGATGGCTGTCGGGAGGCGTGGGTGGTGGGTCAGGGCTATAGCGACAGAAGTGGTGGCTGCTGCAGCTTGCAGGGGTGCCTGGATCAGCGGAGTCCAGATGACAGGGGTGGGTGTGGATGCGGCAGCGGCAGCAGCAGCGGCGGCAGCCTGGACATTGTGAGCACAGTGTGCCATCTCTCTGTCGTGCTGCACAATCTGCTGGATGATCTCATTCTCTTGGTAGTTGAAAACACCTGAATTGAGGTCATGCTGGACTTTATGCAGCAGAATGGAATTTTTCTTGCCTGTAGAGAAAGTGAAAAGAGAAGGAGTCATTCTGATGTGTCAAAGCATGGGAGGCTTCCTCAAAGCTTCCTGCCAGACCTTACTCAAATTGCTGCCACTGTTTCCCCTGCACTGTCATTATGGGATCTATGTACAGTCCCAGTGCTCCAGCAATAAGATGACAAACGTCACATCTTCTGCTTTTGTGATACGACCAACAAACCTCAAGATCCCATAAAAGTGTGCCCGGCAGGACACATATTCTTAGTTAGACAGTAAAGCCACTTGTAATAGTTGTGGCAGACTGGTAGCAAAGCTTACGAATCTGTAAGGTTCTCATTTTGCACCTCATAATCTGAACTTCCATTACAAAAAGAGGATAAGTCCAAAGGCTGTAATTTTTTGGGGGTTTGCAAAGGAAAAACCTCAAAAATATAACTCCAGTGAAGTCTCCTGAGTCTTCAGCTACTCTCCAGCGACACCTTTTCCTCATCTGTCTTATGCAACTTGTGCACTCTGAAGTCAAATATATTTTGCTAGTTGAAAGGCAATTTTGCTATGAATAAGGAACAGAAGGACTTGGCATGCTGGAAAAGCTCAGCTGGCCCAAGTCAGAGCCCTCAGACATGCTGCAGCTACCATCTTACTTGGCTGTGCCCTTCTAGCCCCAGCTATAAGGAAACCGCAGGCTAGCAAACGTCATGTTCCAGCTGGACTTCCTAGCCTGCAGCAAAATATTAGCTCAGTGCTTTGCCTTTTCAATGGCCTGGAAAATGTGGCGTAATGAGTTTGTCTGGCCTGAGAGTGCACCTGGCACTGAAGGGAGGCACTCTCCTGGACTGAAGGACAGAACCATTCAACGCAGGAGGATGAGATGATGCCAGCAATGCCCTTCCACCAGAGCACAAATGCTTTCTCAAAGGAGAGGGTTTCTGATGTGGACAGTCTCTCTACAAAATGGCTTTCAGATCTCTGTTCTTGTGACAGCATGCAAATCAGTAACGGTGCCAGCATCGATTTATAAGGAGCTGGTATATGCTGATTTGAATGATTTTCTTACAAAATCGGTGTGAATTAGATCCCTGATCTTGCCTTTTCAAGGGTCGTCTCTATCCTGGCAACATACGCCAGTTTGAATTGATGACAGCACCTGCCTATGGGCTTCCTTTTCACTTTGGTTTGGATTCGAAGGGTTCAGCCCAATAAGTTCTGTGTGTGTGTCTGCGTGCGTGCATGTACATACCCGGCCCTCTGGTTGTGTGCCTGTACACAGCTCATTTTGCAGCTGAAGCTCAGGGGGCGAGTGTCGAAGGGTCACCTCTAAATGAGGCACCAGCCAGTTTGGATCAGATCAAAAGCTGTATTAACCCTCCTCCTGAACCAAATGCATCTTCAGGCCCCGCACCCATTAGCAAACCTCTGCTCAGATTCAAATAGCATTTCTGCTGGTTCCTGTCTGATCACGTCTAGTTCCTGTACGGGACCAGGGCAAACAGACAGCATCTTGCCAATTACTGCGGCTTTAGAGAGCATGAGACAGCAGCAGGTATGAATGGAGGCCTGGGTGTGGAAGGGCCTCTTTTTCTGTATTTTAACCCCAAATCATGTCATGTTTTAAGAATTAAAGGCTGGTCACAGAGCTCATGTCAATTAAGTTTCCTGCAAACAAGGGCTTGTCCATTAAACTTGTCTCCATGCTTTCATGAAATCACAACTTTCAAGATATGTAATCCATTGATATTATCGACTAAGAACACAATATAATATTTAATTTGTCCCATACAGCATTCTAGTTTAAACCGGTCAGCTGATAGTTTCCAAGAAGGAATGGTTAAAAGTGGACTGCCATGTTGGGTAGTCATTCCCAGTGAGATGCCAGAGGAATTCCCTTTCAATCCTATGCCAGTCAGATCTCAGTTCTTTGTGTACAGATGTGGGTACACCTCTGTGCACAGATGACATACAGACTGCTGGGGTTTTTTGACTATATGGTGTATCTTTTATATCTGTAACAGATAAAAACGTCAAGAGTTTAAGGACATGCCTCTTACTCTAGCCAAATGTAAAATCAAACATTTGGCAGCAAAGAACTGGAATGACACTCTGAAGACGGTAGCTGGTGTCCCAAAAAGTAACTCTGAAATGGTAGAATCTTGAGTATCACTAGACGAGTTCCAAATCTACCACCAGAAAAAGGTGAAACAAATAAGAAGGAAATTATAAAGTGTAAGAGAAATACATATAAAATGCTAGGAAGACAGACAGTATGATGCTTTAGTTCTAGTGTCTAGCTACAAAGCATGAAAAGATACAGAAAGCATCCACAAGAATCAGGCTTGAAAAACATCAGTGAATAAGTACAATGTATTCAGCTTCTCTCAGAGAAGAAATGACTTGATACTGATTTATAGGGAACTTCAGCAGTGAAGGAAGCTGCTAAGAGCCATTCCCTTTGGTTCCAGAAGGATCCACGAGATACTGGGATTTAGACACGCCCAGACAACAAAGGAGCAGTGATCTAACTGTAATTGTAGTCATGCATTGGAAGAAAACACTAAGGGTTTTTCCTTCACTGTCCTTCTTTAAATCAAGCATTTACCTTTTTATAAAGGACGAGGTGTGGCTGTGGCACCTGAGTGCTATGCAATAGTGCTATGCAATTGTTCAGAGCAGGTAAAGCTTGCAATCTACAGTGGGCTGAACCACACCGTAAAGCCAAACCACTAAAACGCTGCCAGAGTTATGACTGTGGAACTGTTATGTTTGGGACGTGTCTGTTGTGGGTAGTGCTCTGGGACGTTCAATGCTTTTGTGTTTTACCTACTGCTGATCACTCCCTCCAAAAAAAGCAGTAAGGTATATGGCCTGGCCTTTCTTTTCTCACCTTGGAGAAAGACACCGGCCCTGGAAGGACACAGTCCTGAAGGTAAACAGTGTTCTGACCTGCTAATGTCATTACATGGGCTGAACAGCTCGTCTGCACTGGAAGTGCGTGTGGAGGAGATGTAAATAATGTCTGGATTATTGTACACCGGACTGGAACAGACAGCACCAGATATTGCCTGAACAGGCAGATCCTGGTTCTTCCTGCCATTCCTGTAGCCAGGCACACCAGAGGGAGCATGACTGTCACCTTTAAACTTAAAAGCATTTTTGCAGTGAACATACAGTGAAAGGGAAGGTCACGCTGCACACACACAGAGTAATTTCCACCTGGTACCTACTAGAATCACGCACACGCTCACAAACAAATTAGATCACAAAGAGCTGCTTAAACAGAAACAGAAATACTAACTGCTCCATGTCTGGAGAGAAGGAACAAGCTATCTAAATAAAACTGACAGGTAAGAGAGAATCCAACCAGCACACTTGAGTTAAAAAGGGATGCAAACTGCAGGTTTGTAATCATCCTCTTTCTGGAGTTGAAGGTACAAATCCCAGCATGGGGAATCTGCAGAATCTCACACAACTGTGAGGTCAGGATGTGGATGGGAGACGGCACGCTGAGTTCAAAGCAGCCACGCAAAAAAGCTGCCTTACCACATTTGCTTTCTTGATAACAGACTGTAGCAAAACCCGGCTGAGGAGGCATGGCGAGGAGTAGAACAGGAGAAACAGCAGATGTTGCTAGTGCAGCTTTCCAAAAAGCTCAATACCAGCAACTGCTCTGCGTTTCCATCATTACACCTCATCTCACTCTTTTAATTCCATGTCACCTGTCTTTGGCTTCTGATTTGCTTGTCTGTGCTTGAATAGCCTGCAATTTCCAATGCTGCCCTCAATTCAAACGAGAACCCATAGCGATGTTAATCAGAGCTGCACAGATGAATTGAGGGGACTGATGTTTTCATAACCAGAGTTCTTGACGACACAGAAAGAGCTGAACAGCAGACTCTGGGTTCCTTGGCAGAGCACTAAATAGAGAACATGCTAACATCTTCCAAACATGCAGACTATTTACTGAAAAATGGTTTGATCAAAGCTCCTTAAATTTGTGTCAAATTGATAAATTCATTCCAGCAAAACCCTTGGAATTATTTTCTTGTTTTTAAAACAGAACATTTCAATTTTCCTTTGAAATTTCATTACACTTTACTGTTTTCCTGAGCCCAACTTGAATGAATCAACTGTTTCATTAGATCAAATTTTTCTTTTCTGTTTTGCCAAGAAAGTCTCAAATTTCTGCTGCAGAACGTTTAAAAAATTACTGAAAATGTTTTTTCAATTATTGAAGGGGAGAGGAATTTTTCAAAATCGTAATTGGTTAGCAAACTGAAAAATGAATTGGTTTCACCATCTAATTAATTGCATCATTTACATGATGTTTCCACACACCAACGTAAGTCTTATTAGTTGCTTCTGGAGAAAATCCTCCTTCCAGCCAGCACCAGATGAGAGCAGGCACACAGCAGAGTCCTGGTGGGACAAAGCCATTTTCCTGTCAGGTCTGACCAAGGTCCTGCATGAAATACAAGCCAAAGGTGGAACGGGGCAATAGGAGGAAGTTTGCTGGGGCCGGTGGCTCTGAGATTATTTCTCCCCCTCATCGTATTTATGAAATTTCTTCAGTTTCAAATTCATTTTGCCTGCCCTGGATTTATTGCCACGGCACCTGCCTCAAAAGGAGAGCAAAAAAGTCAGCAATCAAAGGACTGAAAGGCTGATTAGTTTGGCTCTGTGTAACCCTAATTGAAATGATGTTCTGCAGCTCACAGCTCCACCCGGTGAACCGCAATGGAGTCCTGTGTTCTTGCTAAGCCAGTGAGAAGCTTCATTAGGAGAGAGGAAAAAGGACTCCTGTTTCCCCTTCAATGTAATCACTGAAGCACAGGAGGCTTATGTTACAGTTTCTCTTTCCGTGTTGTTTATCCCACATAAATTAAACTGCTGAGCAAAGTCTAAGGTACTAAAATAAACAATCCACTCAACTATTTCTCCTAAACCCAAAAGCACTATACAAATGGACTGAGATGCCACGGAGCTGGCGTAGGAGCCATCTGCAAGCACCTCATGTCCCGACTCCCCACCCTGGGTTACTGTGAGGTAGCTGAAGGCCCTTTACCTTTCTCCAGAGGAGAGAGAAGCCGCCTTGGGCTTCTGCAGGGCAAGTGGCGTGTGATAACCTGGGGAAGGGAAGACTGGGGGGCTCCCAAGCAGCCACTTGGGCTGGATGGGCCCAGGAACGCGCTGAGGGACAGTTCAACGGATGGAGCTACAGGAGCACAATCAGGACTTAAGACTAAAAAAGTCTCCACAGCACAACTGACTCTTTTGTTCTCTTTGTACGGCTCCTAACACAATATGATTTTTTTCCCATGGTCAGACAAAAATAAATATCATCAATGGAGTGCTCTGGGTTCTAAAACTCCCTATTTTCCTCACTGCAAAAAATAGGCTAAATACAGGGGAGAGAGGAAGATATTTAGAGCCCAGAAGATGTTCATAGCACAGCTACTTGGGCTTTGAAGTTGAGTAGGGTATGTAAAATTATGGAAACTAAGCAAATAGATGTTGCCCCCTTAATAATGAATTGCAAAGTCAGATTTTCCTCAACTGTAGATAGCGCACAAAAGAACAGGGAGAAAGGCTCATGTGATTTCATAAAAGAAGCTAGCACTCAACAATAATTCTTCTATCAAATAATCAAAATTAGCCTTCTGTTGTTAAAATTCTGCACAGACACAGGGGAAATTAGCTGTGACTTTCTGTTCATTTCTCTATTCAGCTCCGCCTAAGCCCACTGGCTGCAGTTTAAGAATTCAGGTCACTAAATTGCCTTGTGAATTTGCATGTATTTGAAATAATCTCACTTTATTAGGCTGGTTTATGCCCTGGCCTGCTGTCAAAGTGGCTGCCCCCTGCCACATGGTTACTTCTTTCAGGTCTTCGCTTCTTATTATTCATACGACTGGGTACTAAGCACCCTGCTTGGATCACTGGTTGCAGCAAAGGGCTCGAAGCACATTGGAGGTGGTCTTTGCCCTCCCTTGCCTATGTTGTCCTGAGCTGGTCTCCTGTGGTAAATTCCGCTTGCTGCCATCGCCCCCAGCGGGGCAATGCAGCAACTGGGAACTGCAGGCAAAGAAGCCCTGGACATAATAACTGGCAGTTTCACACAGCCGCTCCTGTGCCCCTGAGGAACTCTTCTGCACTGGCACTATACCAATCGGGAGGTCTCGCTGCACCAGGTCTTGCCACTGTCTTAGAGCCCGTGTATACAGGGAAATTAGCTGGAACGGAGATTTCAAAATAATTCTTAACTCCCAGTATATGTGCTCTTTTCCTGTTCAAGCCTGACTTTCTTTCAAATCTAAGTTAACCCACACCAAACTGTATTACTAACTGTCATGTAAAGGTTTCTGCTCAGAATTGAAGTACCTCTTGGAAGCACAGCAAAGCCCAGCTGGATCTAAGAGCACCTACAGAGTTCAGTGCACTTTAAAAATCTGCTCTAGAAACCAATTCAGATTAACTTTCCTGAGAGCCTGGCTGTGTAAATACATTACGAATTGGATGGGCATTTCTGGATGAACTGCTCCACAGTTGCTGCAGTATGTGCGCTCTTGTGCCACGTACAGACAAGGCAGCACCCCCCTGCGTAACTGGTGCTTCATTTCTCTCTTCCTACTGCTGTAGCCTTTGAAGTCCGGTGGTACATTTAAGATACAACAATATCTCCTTCTTCCCTGCTCTGGCCTCTGCAAGCCTATGTGGAGTTACACCTGTACACAGGGGGTTTATTGCAGGAAAGCCAAATACCACACTGAAAGGGAAATAAATTTTATCAGTGTAGAGCCCACTGTACTGAGGAGGCTAGCTGAATCAGATTTTCTTATTACCATCCTACAAAAAAAAAAAAATAGACTTCAAAAGTTTGAAATGGACAATTCCCTGTCTTTCCAAGTGAAGGTCTTTCTTCCCTGTACGGCTCAGGCTTACCAGTGATTGCTTCTCCTCTCCCATAAACCGAATAGGTATCTTCCAAAATATGTAGCATCTCTTTTAACGGACAGAACAAAACCTTTAACTGGGCCAAACTGTTGTAGGTCAAATGATACCCCGTGAATAGTGTTATCTGATAAATCTCACGACAGGTAAACAAAACTTAAAATAAATTAAGCTCTTCCCTCCCGCTCTTTATAGTTATGGCCATCATACAGAGCTTTGCAGGAAGTGAATATATAGAGCTATCTAGAGCAAACTGTTTGTGACTATCCATGAACGGGTGTAAGAATGGTATAATTCTGGAGTGCCTGTGATGAGCGGTGCTGCCTGAAGCACAGTGTCCTGGCTGTTACTTATCACTGGAGACTGAAGCCAAAGAGCTGCCTTCTCCTCAAGTGGCAGAAGTGCTTGTGTCTGGAGCCAAAGCTCCTGCACTCAATTCTCAGTGCCCTACTGGAGCTGACAGCTGTGACAGGGACAGATTCTGGAAGACTGGACATTCTGGCACCGTTGTTCTGTCAGTTGTGTGCTTTGCAGTGTGGTCTGGCTGAAGATAGCTACTGGACTGCCTTCAAGGCAGGGAAAGTCCCCTGAGTCTAGAGGTGTGGTTGGTAAGCCAGTCTTACTTCATTTAATTAAAGAGGGTGTTGAAAATTATTTTAAAAGGTGTTGGAATGGTAAAATGTTATCTGAACAGATGTTTCATTTTTATGGAGAGAGCAAAGAGCTGTGGACATGGCTCTCTAAATGTACAAGGAATCCATTAACTTGGGGGACCGTGGAGATGAGGCACAAATATATGGCATATCCTACCACTCCCCCAACTCTCTCACTTCTGATTAATGTCTCCCAGCCAGCTAACTACCTGTCTGCGGTACTAGTGTCTCCTGACTAGAAGATCAAACTTCCCAGAGAACTCGCACCCTGCAAGGTAGACATTGGTTGGGATAAACTAATGTGACCCAGGTCATTTACAAAGTCAATGACAGGTCTCCTGAGATTTCATCACCACTCCCCACGGTCCCATCCATTGGAGTGTCTTAGGCTTTATTTTCCTGATAGACTTGCAGGAGAAATGGCACTTCCATATTCGGGGGAACGGGGTTGCCAGTTCACCTTAATTAAGCTGAAGTCATCTGCATTCATTCATGGCTGGTGAGTTGCTGATACCTTTCCTTAGGCTAAACAGAAAACACTCCGAGGCTGGGCCTTCACTTACAAATAAAAAGAAATTCAAATATTTAATTTCTGATTAATTCCAAGTTCCTATCCTGTGCTACATAGCATTTCCAGGGTGTGATTCACTGAAGCCACTTTAATAGCCACCTTAGGAGAAGACGAATCATGCGCTAAACGCCTTTTTCTCTCTGCCGACTATAAAAGTCAGATTTGGATCTCCACAATGTACTGTTGGAAATGATGGGAGAAGATTTCAAGTCAGAAGAATACACACAGTGGTATTTGAACTTTGATTCCTCATAAATACTTATGTTTATGGGTTATTCAGGTGATCAGAAAGGACACAACACAGGAGAACCTACGTTATCTCTTGTCAGCCACTGATACCCTCACCTGCTCAGTACTTGGATAATAAGATTCCACCTCCTTAAAGGACTGGGCAGAGTTCAACATGATTTTGAAATCAAGCTTCCTTCCGAAGCACACACGCTCTAGCATTGTATACCTGGGCCACAGGAACCTGTATCTTTACATCACCTGTGCCTGTATCAGCAGCGTCAAATAAGAAGCATATATATATATATATATTTATATAGCCTTATGACCAAATCTGCTTGCTCATCTCACATGTGCAGCTCTTTGGGGGTTACTCACCTGCATACAGTAAACAAATTTGGGACTACAATGTGGATACAGTGTAAAATTTATGCTGAGTACATATTGTTTTATTTATACACATTTCAGTCCGTTTCATTTATTCATGTGATCTTGCATGGCACCTGCCACAAGGGAGTAGGCAGCTAAGAAGCATTCAGAGCCCGAGCTCCACCTTTGTTAGTGTTATTTTCCCTGTAGAAGGGATGAGGAATTGAGGCACAGAGCAAAGGCATGACAAGGACAAAGAGGGGATCTGTGGCAGGGCTTGGCAGGGATCCCAGATCTTCTCATTCACAGTTCACCTAGCCTCACACAGGCCAGCCCTTCCTCTGAGGCAGCAGATCCCCGAGTATTAGCCATGCCCTAGACAAGCGGGGTTGCAAACCCAACAGGATTTCAATGGCAGAAGTGTGATCGCGAGCTGACAAATAGGGTGCCCAGTCAAAAAGTTTGGGAATGGCTATTGTTGTGCCTTGTTTATATGATAAAGCTTTAAAAACTTCTCCCACTATAATATCTTGAACAGATACTCTTGTACCGCAATAATATTACATAGCTATATTTAGAGACTGGTATCATGTTGTCTTAGCTTTTCTTTGTTTTTTTAGCATCTGCAATGCCTGGAGGAAACACAAGGCACTTATAATCCTGGGTTAACTGGGATCCTTGTATCAAAACATACAGAACTGGCATTCAAAATGTGTACATTTCAAACTACCTGGTGAAAAATTCCTGATGAAAAGGAAAAAATAATTTCCTCTGGCTTTAAGTATGCCTTCAGTGACCTTGTGTATGACCAGTGACCTTGATACGGATGGTAAGCAACCTTACAACAGACATCTATCATATTTGTTACAGCACAACGAACAATGGAAAATAATTGCCCCCCAATATTTTTGGAACACATGAGTGAATTTTGATTCGACAATATTCATGACCTGTATCGTATTTTCTTTCAATGGACATTTGAGTGGTTGTGTTTTACAAGTGCAAATACTTGTGAAAATCTAATATTTTAAGCTTCAACGGTCACTGAAAGCCAGTTTCAAAGCCAGTCAGGAACAGAATGATGCAACTTGCGTAACTAACTGACACATCACAAACTGGGACGATTCACAGATGCTTCTCAAAGAATTACTCACTGGAGAAATGAACAAATCATTTCAACACACAAATACTACAAAGAATTTTATAGCTTGGTCAAGCACAAGAAAAAGAGGAAGATTTAATCGGTGATAAAATGATCATTAATTGGTGATCAACTTGATTTTCTTGAGTCTCAATCGTCAAGCCCTGAGCCTGTGGAGAGTTATGTGTGTGACATTCTGCAGGCTGAGGAGCTCCTTAGAGTCGGAAGTTACTCAGAGAGCAGAGTTAAGCAGGGACGCAAATCTTTGTAGAATCCCCCCTTCAGTCAATTCATGGAGACTAATCCCTTCCAGTATTTAGAGAGCTCTGCAAGTGCAAAACACCTGGGAAACTTCTTCCCCAGCCATGCATGGCACAGGCAGGATGCCAGTATCAATTCCCATTAACAAGGGAGGTTAGAAGGATACATCAACATGCTCTTTGCCAAGCGATCAATGTAGCTGACAGCTCCCTGGGGGGCTGTGCCCTTCATGCTGCCATGCTGCCCATCTACCAGCAGGAAGCGATGGGGGCACACAGATTGGGGTGCCTCTGCCCCTCTCCTTCCCCTCTGCCTAGCCACAGGCCTTCAAACTGCATTTGCTCTGCCATGTGAATGCCTCATCGCACGTCCAGTCAACCAGTACTGCTCCTGTTGCTTCAAGGAATGAGGTCTTACGTTCTCATCCTGTCTCCCTGCTACCTGGACAAGCTTAGACCATGCTTTCCGAATCCTCTGTGCAGCAGGTAATCCTGTAAACATCTCTCCAATCACTGTGACTGGATGGGCTGAGATTTTTTTCCCTACTCTCTTGGTTCCTTGGTGCACAGGGGGAATACTGGATGGATCTCATCCTGGTACCAGAAGAGCGATAGGGCCCTCTGAATCATTTCATGTACTCAGCAAGGCACGGGCCTCTCAAGGACATGTTGTCGTCTGGGTAGAAGGGAGTTGGTGAATGCACTGCTGACTTGGAAAGAGGCTCCCATTTGCTTCTATCTCATGTGCAGATCCTGAGCTGAACATAGCAGGAACGAAAAATATAGTCCTGCTTCTGTTCATACCTGGCTTTTATGAACTGCTGTTCCTTAACTTCAGTCTTCTAGAATGCTCCCTCTACTTTCAGGGAGAGTCTCAGCAGAATGCAGTAATCTTGTCTTCCCTAAAAAGTCACATGCTGTTACACAGCTACTGCGCTGCTCCTTCTGGATGACGCACATTTCGGGGGAAGGTGAAGAAATGTCTTATTTATAAAGATAGGGATTCCCACGGGATCTGCCAATTTGAGTAGGGTGCGTTTAACTCCCTTAGGCTCTTTTGGGAAATTCCAGCCAAAGAATGTTGGGCACAACAGGGCTGGAAGGTACTATGAAGATGCTATTTTGCAATAATGGAGGATGTCAAGTTGAGAGAACAGGCGGCTCTCAGGTCTGACTGCCAGGGAAATGGGCAGCACTAGGATTTTCAATGTACGACTCTGAAAGTCTCTGCCCTCTGGCATAGGGACTGATGTTGTCCCAGGTCAGCAGAACGGGAATAAGGAGGGGAGAACAATGCCAGAGCTCTGCACCAAAGGGTCTGTTATTCCAGTTGCTCTGTGTCACCTTCTGACCTTATGTTGACATTTTGCAGCTGCGTGCGGAGGGGAATTTCTCCCTACGGGAAGAAGCATGGGAGGTTCTTTATGCTGGTTTGGAATTTTCCATGAATTTTAGTTATGTGTGCAGCAGTACACAAAGCAAAACCCAAGGAGCACAGGACACCCTTGCCTACCTGCATGCACAGTCACAGAGAGCATCAGGCTAGGAAGCTGAGCAGCACCGACCTTCCAAAGCCAAAGCATTTGAGATAATGTCAAGCTGGCCCATCCCTGGTTGTGCCTGACATTACATTTTCTTAGCGGTTTGTTCAGTCCAATTTAAATAACCCAAGTGATGGGACTATTGCCACTTACACTAGGGCCTCATTAGCATGGGCTTTGCCAAACTCTACATATTTAGCTCATAACCTTTTCCTCAGGGGTCACACTTTCTGATTTGCAGCAGGTAATGAGATGCACAGAATACAATGTTCCTGGCATGAAAAGCCCCAGAGGCACTGCACCCCTTGCTGGGATGCCAGCTTATTCCCTACCCCCCTCACCCCATTATCCTCCTTGCCTTCTGCATTGTATTCAGACCTGCGCTGACCTTTATGATTCTGAAAAGCAATGAAAATGCATGCAGTTTAAAGAGACGTATAATAAGAAGCTAAAGAAGTTACACTGGGACTCTGAAATGCTCAGTCCCCAGCTCTGCAGACTTCTTGCATGACCTTGCATAAGTCACTTAATCTCTCTGCGTTAAACGTCTCTGGCTGTGACCAAGGAACGTTATCCTGGTCTTCTCTAGTTAGACAAGGATGTCTGCAGCACAGGTTATGTCTCACACAGGTCAGGAGAGCATCCTGGGATGGGTCCCTACGAGCTATAGCAATTCAATAATACTCTTTGGTTAATTGCTTTTAATTTGGGCTGTGGGAGGTTAGATTTTTATCAATTGTTCCGCGCCTTTGTTCAATCAGGTGGCTATTTTTACTGAATATGTTTATAGTTGGACTGTAACGGACAGCTGGGCAGGTGCTTTGTGATTGTGTTTTGCTGATGGCTTTGCACAGGAGTCTCTTTAGGATCAGAAAGCACCCAAAGCTTTCCCTACAGTACTTCCTGCTTCTCCAGTTGCTTGTCAACTATCAACAGAAACAAACACTGTCCCAAAAAGGAGCATTATGGTCTGGATTTCATTATGCATTAATACACCAGAGAAGAATATTCTTCCTTATCAACGTGGTTGCTAGCTTTTGTTTTATAAAAAATTAATACCAATAACCCATACAGTCTTACCCTAGCCAGCATCTCTGCAAAACCAGGTCACACTCTAACAAACACTCCAGTCTGCACGCTGAGAGATGATTTCTGCCACAGAACATTTCACTGAAATACTGGGGTTTGCTTGCAGGACTTTGGGCTCACACCCCGGTCTGTTTTCTCTTGAACCTGGGAGGCTGTGGGTATTTACACATTCTGAGCTAAAATTCAAGGTCTAGTGAATTCACCAACATGGCCCCGATGGCCTCAGATTGCAGATCTTGGTTATTCAAAAAGAACTCTTGGCAAGGGAAACAAATGGAAACAGGAGCTGGCAAAAATGTGTGTGCGAAAGAAAAAGAGAGAAGGATGTGGATTTAACTGATTATGAATGAGGCTCCTTGTAGGAGCTGAAGTCAGGCAAGGAGAGACAGGCTGGGATCTCCTTCAGTTCACAACTCCAGCAAAGGAACTAGGGACCAAGCCTGGAGGTGGGGTGCCAGGGCAGCAGGTACTAGGAAGGAGACCCTCACACCTTCTACTTACCAATTCTGTCCAGTCTGTCAAGAGCCACGGTTTCAAAAGCTCGCCGCATCATGGGATACTCTTCCAGCACCTCGTTGAAGTTGTCCACTGAGAGGGAGTAGAGCCGGCAGTAGGTATCAGCTCGCACACTGGCTGTGCGCCGGCCGCGGGTCAGCAGGCAAATTTCTGGAATGAAAGACCCAGCCTGAGAACATGGGGATAAACACCATCACTCCTGTGATACAAGACCTGGCACTGTCACACGGGCAGTCCTGCCTGCCACCCACGCTCCTCGCTGGCTGGACTCTACCTGCACTCCCACTGAAAACATGAACAGGGGCTATATTCTGCATAAGCAGTAACATTTAAGAATACCAGGGGGCTCAGTTGTGTCAGCTGCTACACACAATTGCACCTCAGGGATTCTGCTGATCTAATTAGCCAGTCACGTTTTGTTATGGTAGATTATCAAAGATACCATTTGTGCATTCAGAATGGAGAAGCGCAGCTCGTCATGGGCACTGGGAGCAGAGGGTCAAGCCGTGCTCTCATTCAAGCTAATTCTCTCTCTAGATTTGTAGTAAAGGCTCTGTGGTGAGCTGGGGCCTTGGTGCCTGGTACTAATTTTGATCGCCACACCTGGAACATTTGTCTTTTCAAAGTTTTCAGTTTTTTGTAGATGCGCCACAAGCTTACAGGTTGTCAGGGAAAGCCAAGTTAGTGGCACCTACCAACTCTTGGTGTATTTACACTGCAGTCAGCTACTCGTAGGAGGATGCTTAGCTGGTTACAGCACAGAAAGCCCTTGACTCTAACATAAATGCCTGACTTGGGCACAGATGCTCCTTCAACTCTCAGCGGAGAGCTCTGGAGTCCTGCTTTTCCACTGAATACACACAGAGTATGGGCAGCTAAGACAGGCAGTGTGACCTAAAGACTGACAGCGCACTTCTCTCCGCTGTATGTTGGGTGTCAATCCACCAGCACCACCCTCAGGATTCATTCCGAGTCTACCCCAAAGCACTGGTATAGCAGCACTACAAGGTTATAAGTGCGTTATTAGGCTGCTTCCCTAAGAAAATTCAGTTTATGAGGCAGTGCCGGATTTGAATGTGTGTGAGGAGTTGTGTGTATGGTATCTAAACCACATCGAATGTCACAGGCAATTTTAATCAGATCTGTCAGTCGGGGTATCCTGACTCCAATGCTGTAACTCCAAATCCCAGCAAACTGACCCAACTGGCTAGGGAGGTGCAAAATCCTTGTACTCCAGGTAGGTGCAGACAGGTTGTTTACAAGGAACTAAGAGTCTAAGAAGAGTGCAGGAAATGCATGACAGGGATTTTTTAATAAGAGAAAAGGCCTTATAGAAGGGAAGGAAAGGCAGGTTTCATCCTCTCCCCTCTCAGTAGGCCATTAATTGTGGTGCATTCAGTGCTTGTACTCAAACATGCATCTACCAGAGAACTGTCTGTCTTGAGCTGTCAGCGAGGTCTCTGTGAGGCTCTGAAAGGAGGAGTGTCTCTGTGTTACTCATAAAAGCAATATCCTAAATCTTCTCTTACAGTCTTTTCTGACCTTATGCTAGTTTCACTGTTCCCGAGCTCTGCTGTTGATACATCACGCCTGCCTGATGACCTTCACGACATTTTGCTGAGCCACAGGCTGAGAAGATGATGGACTATGTTTTTTCCTCCATGTTTATACAGTACCTCGTATGATGGATGACAGACAGTAGGACTAGGCAACATATAAATGTGCTTGGAGAATTGAGAATGCTCCGTTTTCTTCCTTTAGGTTTGCAGCTTCACAGATCTGTCAGTTCGCTTGGGGCAAAAAGAAATGAAGCTACAAGAACTAAGTTTCCCTTCTCCGTTTTGCTATTATTTATTATCTAGACTCCCGCATTTCCCGTAAGTCCCAGACACCTCCCATTGCTGCAAGACAGGTGTGATGAACACAGACAGAGGGTGGAGGAGGAGGTGCCTGGGGTATCAGTTCCACATGCTGCCATCCCTGTGCGTCCAGGATAAGCTAAGGAATGTATGAACAATAGCAGTGAGTATTGCTGTGTAAGGGTGATGGACTAACACGCACCTCCAAAGTAGGAGCCATCTGCCAGCTTGGTCTCCTTGTTGCCTTTGGTGAGGACGCTCACCACCCCGTGCTGGATGAAGTACATCTTCTTGCCAATGGTCCCCTCCCGGATGATGTAATCCCCTGGCTGAAACACCTCGAACCGCAACTTGGTCAACATGGAGGTCACAAAGTTGGGATCTGCATTGGCAAAGAGGGGCATGGAGGCAACCAGCTTCCGGCAGTTGAAGTTTATGATTTCCTGACCATGATGTGATGCAAAAGAGAGAGAGAGAAAGAGAGAGAGGGAGGGGGGAGAAAAGACGGGACAAGGAGCAGAAAAGACAGACATATACATTTAGTCAACATCTAATAACCTATGAGATTCCCCACTTGACCTGTACATTAGAAAGTGGGGAAAAAAAATGCTGTTCCCTTAGTCTGGCTCCCCCAGTGCAGGCTGGAATGGCCTCTGGATGCTCAGAGCATTGTAGCAGTGCGAGCTGAAGCTGACAGCTTGACACCATGCTTCACTGATTTCATTCATATGCTTTCTCTTTGAGCAAGTATGATACCCCGCCACCTCCCAAATACACACAATATACCTCTTTCTGCAGGAAACCTTGGGGGTGCATAGCACTGGTGAAATGCTGTATGAAAAAGCCCAGGGCTCCTCTCTGGGAAAATGTTATAACTCACCTTGGCAGCCCTACATTTTCTGTTGCCCTTCCTTGTCAATGAGCTATTAAAGAGCACAAATGTGCCAAGGAGCTCAGAGAAAGAATTATCCTGAGCAGCTGGGGACAGTGTCAAGAGAGGGGAGGGAGAGGTGCCCACTGGTCACTGGGGCATGGGCTGGATCATCAACCTCAGATGAAGAAAACCCAATTCAGCTGTTCAGCTGTCATATAGCAGACAGGGAGTGTGCCTCCTCCTGTGGCTTGGTGTCACTTGGAGGGTATGACAGCACTTTCCAATGCACAGGAGCTGCTCTATGCCATGTCAGCTCAGACTCAGAAAGTGGCAGAAAGTGATATTGAGCAAATCACCTCAGCACAATGCTCCCCAGCCAAGCAGGGAAGGAGAATCTGGGTGACTGGAGCAGAAAGAAAGGGCTGGGGAAGCATCTGTCTCCTCCTTACTGGGGTTTTTCAGGGTTCTTTTCAACCCCTTTAGACTTTGGCAGAACTAGATTTAATATATGGCTGGTAGATCCTCAGCTCTTCTCTCTCCTATAGAGGCACATGACTGGGGGGAAAGACAGGAGGAAGACCACTTCTGGTGCTTGCGTGTGATATATTAGAGGCATGTAGTAGGGAGAGTAGGGAGAACCTGCATTGCGAGGCTTCAGCTAGGGCAGGGCGGGGGGTTCTGTAGAGAATCCTTTCAAGCGTGGGCCCTGCTAGCAGGCTCCTCCTTCCCTTTCACTCTATATGCTGGTACAGCTGATGGATGGGGCACAGATGAGGCCAACACACTGCAGAGCGGTTTATATAAATACATGAGATACAGCTTAATATTAGGGAGCACGAGATGGGAGCTGTGGTGCATATGAGCATGGGGAGGGAAAGGGTCTTGCAGAAGTGCGAGGAAATAGCAAGGCACTTTCCAGAGTGCTCTCCTGCAGGGGTTCTTTGGGAATAGGGAGGACATTGCCACGGCCTCAGAAGGCGACAAGATGTACCTATTCACATGATGAGTGGGGTGGCAGGGCCTGCGTATTGCAGCTCCCACTGCCTTTATGTCAGACACCACTTGTGCTGCAGCAATTAATAGACTCAGGCAGGAGCCCTGCAAATGCGAAAAGCCTGTGTTTCTCTCTCCACAGCAGTGACTTCTGCTGTGACCAAGGCAAAGGAATACCTAACTTACACCAATGGCTAGGACAGCTGCTCCCTCTGAATGAAACTGTCTCCGATAGGGACGTAGCCAAGCTGTGGACCATGTTCTTACTGGCCTTCTCTCCCAGAAAATTAGGCACAATACAGGAACAGGTAGAGCCCCAAGCAAAATGGGGCCTTTATGGCTGCTCAGACCCACGGATGTGCTGCCTCTGCTGGGCACGACATTAGAGCACATGCACGGCCAGTGCTAATGGGAAAGCTGGCCTCCCACCACTCCCATCAACTGATGGCGTCCTCTGCAAAGCACAGGGACAGGACACTGCGCACCAGGAACTCCACAGCTGCCAAAGGAGACAGGAACATGCATTGCCCATTCACCGCCCCCTCCTTACCTCTCGGAGGGGCTCACTCAGCTCTCCCAGGATGCTCTCCTCATCAAACATCTTCCCCTGGTAGCGGTGCTCATAGTAATCATGGATGCGCTGCCGCATGTCTGCAGGGAGCTTGTGGAAGGACATATACTGCTCCACTTGTTTGTACTGTGCAGGGGAGAGAGGAAGAGAAGGAGTCACCAGGACATTCAACAAATGGCGCCTGCTCATGGACAAGGACATGCTAGACCGTACCCATACCTGATTCCTTCAGGTCAAGCCAGGCCCACGCAGATGTATCTGATGCAGGAGGGAGTAACTGTCTGAACACATGGGGAGCCTGCAGACACCTTTGTTATATTCCCCAAATGGTTGCCCTGTGTTTTAACTTTTAAACCGTGGAGACAGCTCCTCATTCCCTGGGTGCTGAGCAGCCCGGGAGCCTGTTCTCCCATACACACACAGCAAAAGTGGAAGTGGGGAGCAGAGATGCGTAAGAAGTGCTCAGCTAGGAATCTCCCCTCAGCAAATAAATCTGAGTGAAGACTGTCCAAACCCTGTGCAGAATTAGAGTAAGAAGTATAACGTGCCCTCAACAGAAGGTTTTTCCATGGCACAGAGCAGACTGGTGGCCAGGGAGCATGACCTGGCAGCTTGGCTCTAAACCAGTGATGTGCAGCACTTTCAGGCCTCAGCCAAGCACAGGAACATGCTCTACCAGGGGCTGCCCCAAACAGTAGAACACAGTCCTGCCTTGGATGTTCACAGTCGCAAACTGAAGGACACACACACAGACAGAAATCTCACAGTTATTCAGCTGAAGCTGCAGCACCCGTGGCCTGCTTTTCCTCTCCTCTGTTCTCCTCTACCCAGCTATGATGGACCTTTGCTTTCCCACCTGGGCTGCACAGGTCCAGGTTTATTTCACCTTTTGCTGGGCCCCTATTGCCCCATGCACTTGTGCTGTCTAACCTGTCCGTATTTTTACCTAACAATTTGCATTTCCATCATGTCATTTAGAGGGGAATACAAGGGCACATGGACTGATGCCAGAGCAGTATGTGGGGATGAATGGTGCTTTCTATGAGTAAATGGCACTTCCTCAAGGGCACGGGACTGTAAATGGGTCCACTTGCCCCGAAGGTGCTGCAGGGACAAGGTGTGTGCATTGCAATGGTCATGCTCCCTCCCACTGGTACGCAGTACAGAACACGATCCTGAGCATGCACCACACTAAATAATGCCGGCAAAAGGACTATGCTCCCCCTTTGCTATCCCTCTTTCCTCTCTTCTCCCTGATAAATCTGTCCCTGAATGTCTCTTTACTGCAGCTTGTGCTGAAGTGCCTAATTACCAAACTTCTGCTCATTACAGACCTCTCCTGCACACACTGGTGTCACTCTGCTCTCAGTACAGTCTGTGCTGACACTGCCTTGCATGCTAACAACTTGATCTGCAGCAGAGAGGAGAAGGAATTACTCTAAGAAGCCAAGGTGGCAGAGGGGACACTCGGGGTTTCCTGGCATTTCCAGAGCTTTTTGTCTGTAGCAAGCAGCAGAGGAGCTGGCTGTAAATATTCATGATCACTACAGCATGATCAAAGTCAAGTGAGTCACCACCTCCCCACGGGGAGCCAGGCGGAGAATTGGCAATGAACGCTGCACTTTATTATTTGGATTGCGGAAGTTCTGTAGAGACTGGCAGGGCCTTGTGTCGGGCGGCGCTATACTGGGTGCTGCACAGAGGCTGCAGCTAGTCAACGAGGAAGATAAATGGAGCAGAAACCAACATCTCACGTGTGGAAAACTCACTGGTCTGAGCCCATCAAGGACTCTGCAGGTTATGCTCTTGAATGCAGAAAGTTTAAGGGCTTGGCTCAGATACCTAAACATAGATGTCTACTACCACTGGAGATGCGCTGCAGCATTTAAGACATCCGTGGGACCTGGCAAATTGGACATAGGACACGCAGGACATTCATTATGGAAACGGAAATCATTAAGCATTACTTTTGCTGACTCAGGTTTATTAAATTTATCCTAAATCCACAAACAGTTCTGCTTGTTTTAAGGCTGCATTTTTGTTGAATAAATCATTTGCCAAAAACATCACCTTATACTCTCAGTTTTAGCCCTCTACCCTGCCTGCTACCCCTCTTCTCTCCACCATAAGCACTTGCGATTAATCTTCATCTGACCTTTGCTTCTCGGGAAAAATACCCCCAGCTTCTCAGACTCACAAGTACAGGTTGGATGGGACAACTCAGACTCTTTGCTTATTCACTACTGTACACGGATTTATGGCTTTGTAACAAAGAGCAATAAATTACTGCTCTAGGAAGTCCCTAGGGCTTGTCAGATTCTCCTACAATCACTGTCCCTAGACAAGGTTCTGCTTCCAATTACAAATTAAAAACATGGTTATAAATGAAAATTACAAAGTAAGAAACCATAATTCTCTGTCGTAGTTAACAAGAGGAACAAATTTTGACTCTCCTGTCTTTGCTAGTGCTACCTCCTCTCACCCAGGCCAGCTGGAGAGTTTTGTGGGCTCTTAACTCTCCCTTGCTCAGAGGTGGAGTCCTGCAGAGGTGCTCAGAAATGAAAGCATCAGCCCCTTCTCTCTGTGTTTGATAAATTGAAGATTCACCTGAGGTTCTCCCCCTTTCCTTGGAGCTGCTCAGCCAGGCTGAAGGCCACCACGCTTGCAGTGTCAAGCACCAATAGCGACTAACAAAAAGCCCACTAAAAGACTGCCTGAGGGAAGGTCTTTTGAAGTGCAGTGGGATGTACGTATCTCCTCTCAGCTCTAAGCTCTAAAGGAGATCAGTCCTGAGGTCACCAGCAACACAGCGATAGGACAAAGCAAAGGGGTAAGGGTAATCGTGTGATGAACATGAACAGCAGAGTGTGTGGAGATTAAAGACTTTGCCTGATAACCCTGAATTTACAGGTCTTCCTTTTTTTAACTGAGGCCCTGATGGCATGCCAATCTGGCACTCTCTAGAGCCTCTTCATGCCCCCTTGAGTTGGCACCCCTTTGAGTGCCTTTCAGACGCGGGCAGCCCTAACCCGGCAGCCCCCTTTTGCCTCTTTTCTCCCTTGCACTTCTCTGTTCCGTCTTCCTACTTGTCTCCATGTCCTCAGCCTGACCTGTGCTCAGAGGAACACACAGAGATTAGTGGCCTCTCTGAGTTCAACTAAAAAGACTCATTTAGGAATTATTTAAATCTCTCTGAAGACAATCGAGTCCATTTAAATCCTAACTCATTTTCTTAAGTCTGTTTTTCTTCAAATAAGCCCTTGAAGGAGGTATTAATATATCAAAAGGAAACCATTTAGCTGAGTATTTTTCCTTCTAGAACTGACCACTTTCCCTAGTTGTCTCCCCACTCCTCTCCCCTTCAACTAAAGCTCAGATCATTCACAGTCCAAAGGGAATTAAAGATTTTTAACTCCTTCCATGCCCTCAATCTCTGTCATGAACCCTCCTCTCTCTGGCAGTAATAAATCACTGTCTGAAATGGCTGGACTATTTCCTTGCCCTACTTCTGAATATAGAAAAGATCCTGCATCTGAGAAGGGCTGCTCCCAGCCCGGTCCTGGCGTTGATGCCTCTTTGAGTCCTCTTTTGGTCCACACACATGATTTTTCAGAGCTTCAGAAAATCCTTGATTTCCATTTTTGCATCTCCGTTAATTCAAAGACACACACTTTGACACTATGCCTACCGACATGGGCATGCACACAAAACCTACTGTAATGGAGGCATTTGGGATGCTTGTCTCCCTCTATCCACAGACAAATACACATTTCCTATACAGAGCTCTACTGCTTGCATTCTTCCAGAAACAGGCTGCAATCACGGTGGGACAGAGTTTAATCTTGGTTACAGTCTCCACATCTGGCCTCCATGGAAGTCAACAGAGATGCACTTGTGTAAGACAAAGGAGAATCAAGCAGAGTAATGCATTTTCATTTAAGTGAAAAATTATGAGGCTCTGACAGTATTTTGAGTGCTAGTAGTATATATCCTGTGATACTGGAGTAAGATACACATAAGCAGCCACAACGTACAACGCTGTGGCGCTCTCAAGTGGATTAGTGCTTCATGGAGTAAAGATCAAGCCAGATGGAGTGTCTTGATGGGACACAGTAGCATCTTTGTTTTATTTTCTCTGACGTATGATTAGGAGTAAAACAGTGCAGCTCCCCAGCATTTAGTAATCATCAAAACCAAATAAATGCTGAGTTCTATCTTTTTTGTCTTTTAAGCCATTCTTATTCCCATCCTTGGGATTTGCTCTATGGACAGATATACATCTTACTCAAAATGATCAAGACACACATTCTCATGGAGCCAAATGACTCTAGGAGGAAGTGGTTTAAGGGAAGAAAAGGGAACTTTTGAACGCAATAAAATCATGCCAACACTGCTGCTGCGATCTCTATTGGTGTCCCTTTGCAGAGCTCCATGCTTGATCTTATTTAGCATGAGTCCTAGCAAATATGATTTTGCTCTTTTCTCTTCCTGAAATTTCGCCGAGAACTGTAACTGGTACAGGCTATCGCAGTTTATCCTGAGTCTGCCAACACTTATGAACGCAGTTGGCTTTACATACATACTCAGGCTCATGAGCACTGCCCTGCTGTTTTTCAGCAAGAATACAGACGTTCATAAAATTAAATGTGCGCAGGGCTGGCTTCTCCACAGCACAGGGAAGTGACTGAGAGGAGCTGCACTCAGGCATATGCTGTCCTTCCCATAGCCTCCAGCCCCCAGGCAGCCAGAGGACAGGCTCACAGGTGAGGCTGAAGCAGGAGCTGGATTCCCTCACAGAGGGAACCACAGGAAACTCTACCTGAACTAGTAAGTGGGCAGACAGCTGGGGTGCCTGCATGAGGGGGGTGGTAGTCGGAGGGTATCAAAGTGTGGTACAGGCAAATTGCAGCAGATTGGTTAGGAATTGGTGCTTATTTCAATACCAGAACAACTCGGACCACATCCAGCACAGCACCAAAGATTATCAGGGCTACTTTTGCTTTCTGATTAATGAGCTAAATTTAAGCCCACGTCCATCTACTCTTCAGTTTTGGAAGGTATTCAATAACATGAATTCCGCAAAAAGCTTTAGATAATGTCCTGGTTCTGAGTTCTTCCAAAGACGGGGTAATTTTTGTAGAGCTTTATCTCTTGCTGTGTGAGAATCATAGAATCATAGACTCATTCAGGTTGGAAAAGACCCTTAGGATCATTGAGTCCAACCATCAACCCTACTCTACAAAGTTCTCCCCTACACCATATCCCCTAACACCACATCGAAACGACTCTTAAACACATTCAGGGATGGTGACTCCACCACCTCCCTGGGCAGCCTATTCCAGTTACAAAGACCACAGACACTAGCACAAAATTCTTGGAGCTTTTTTCCCACTTTCTATACAACACTCATTACACTGAGGATGGCTGTACTGATCAGGTGCTGTAGCTGCCTCCCCTTGCTGTTAATCAGTACCTATTCAGGCCAGGATTATGCTTCAGACAATCCCATTTCTGGGCTGTGAGATGACAACAGACTGAGTAGGGTCAATTATGAGCCTGATGAAACAGTTGTTTAATTCCTCCCATGGGCTGCATTGCTGCAGTGGCCACAGCGAGGGAACCCCACCACGGGGGACGGTGCCACCAGCACATAGCGCTGAGCTGGCTGTCACACACCCAGAGGACAAGGTCTGGCTTTGCTGCAAGTAATGGAAATGTCTGACAACTTCAGGGGTCCTAGGAGAGCAGATTCAAGTACTTTGCGACAAATCTCTTTGCATTAAATGTTGTGAGCAATGCCCCGTTTGTCTGCTCTTACAGGTGCACAGTCTTAAGGTCTAATCCTGCCCACCATGGCAATGGGGTGCGATGATGAATGTATTATGTACAAACTTGCACCTCATGGCTACAGAAACAGCTTGTTTTCCAAGACTAGCTCCAGCCTGGGAAAGGCACCCGAGGAGAATGCCTTGCTAGGTTTGAGAAGTCACATCCTAGCGTTAAGTCTGTAGTCCAGCCTTTTGGACCTGGTTAATGAATCTTTTATTATTCATTAAGCACTGTGAAACTCATATCACAGGATATTTTGGAGATGTCAGTCGTGTCACTGGATCCACATATTTGGAGGCGTGATGGGGGAAAAGAGATTACTCTCATCAGAAGAGCAGAATGAGCAAGATGAGCTAAAATCTGCCACCAGACAAAGGCCAGAGATGGGGAAAAGGGAACAGTGAGTCTGTGCAATTTGAAATCAGTATTGCTGGAAGCAGCCTTTTGCCAGGAGAGATGGCTCAGCAGGGAGCTTAGCTCTTCGCATTATGATGTATTTATTTATTTATTTACAGTTCAAGTGCCAAAACTAATTTCAAAACTGATAATGAAGTTTGAAATCCCACACTGGGATATGAAGAACTGCTGAGGCAACAGCACTTTCCTTTCCGTGACAACACACGCAGTGCTCGTGCATGCACAAACATACTGCTCCGATCAGGCTGTCATTGCCATCGCTCAAAGAACAGAACTATCTGTCTGGCTTCCACTCCCAGAAATACGATGTCAAAATCCTAGCTATAATCACACTATCTCTGATAGAGCAAACCAAGATGAATTCCCAACGTAAACCTGCTGACAGAAGGCAATCTACAGGGCAATTTCATTTTTCCTTCTGTAAAGGTGTGCTACAATGACACCACAATGTTGCTGACTCCTTCCTTCCATTGTTTGCGTGAGCACAGAGTGGGTACTGCACCTATTTCTGCACTTCATGGCAGTCAGACACTCCATATAGGCACTGCCACCCATGAGATGGACACACTCCCACACCTGGGCACTAAACTGTCTGCTTTAAGTGCTGACTTATCACCACCGTGTAGGTATCCAGAAGATATGTTTTGCAGCTTCAAAATGGGGCTTCTCTGGAACATATGGGTAAACTGTTTCAAGGAATAGTAAGTTCACCAATAAAATATTCTTGCAAGAACAAAAACTACTCGGCCCCAGATTAGTTAAGACCATAACGGGAAGGCAATTTGCACTGCAAGATGTTTTTAAAAGAAAACATTAGGGTTTCATTCAGAAAACATTTGCATTTTATAACCAACCCAGGATTCTTTCATGAAAAAGATTAAATAACCTTAAAACAATTGGCACAAACTTCTGATTTTTTGGTTGAGCTGAACAGAACAAATCATTATTTATACCACTCCATTACCTATTTCTCACAAACGTTCTTTTAAGATTGAGATGGATGTGGTATCTGTAAAAGGACAGCTGCCTCGCAGCACTGGATGCACAATCCTGAGCCAGCCATTCTCACCGAATCTTGGCTGCTCACTGCCTGAAAGCACTCAGGGACTTTAAATCAGAGTCAAAGGATGATATAAGTTGGAAGGGACCTCTGGGGGAGTCATCTGGTCCAAATCCCCACTCAATGGAGGGCGAACTTACATCAGGTTGCAATTTTTTGGCAACCTCCTTGGACCTACTATCACATGTGGGTGGGGACGCAGAGAAGGTGGGGATGGGGGACCCTTTATTATTCCAGCCATTCTTTAATATGTCAGGGGGGAAGCTGGACCCCTCCTGTAAACTTAAGCTGCATCTTGCTCCTTTCACTTGCTGACTCTGGACTGCAAACCAGCCAGAAAGCCCAGTCCTGATTACAGAAGAAGCTACCTAGAGGCAGTGCTGAGACACCGAGCCCAGTGCACACCAGAGGCCCTTCCTTCTAGACACAATCAATAAAGCACATAATTTATTAGCCTTGTTATCAACCCCAAATGCTCTGACAGTAACATGGGACATAATAGTTCTCAGGCCACCTCTTAACAGACTGAGATAATACACAACTAGTGCAGTCATAACACTCCAAACTTTTTCCAATTAGAAAATCTGATTAAATTTTGCATTTGATTAAATTTTCCAGACACCTTTAATTTCTGGAGTGTTGCACACTCCCTACCCTCTCCTTCACACACATTACCAGAAAAGTAAGGGAGCTTTGCAGCTTTCCTGACATACAGAATTGAGATGTTAGCTCAGGAGGGGACTTCTCCGTTACCCCTTTGGACTCTAAGAATCTCGGAATGTCACCTGAGAACCTATGGACATTGGTGACCAATCATCTTGGGAACAGCCCTTCAAATCCTGTCCAAAGTGGCAACGGACAGGAAACCTCCCATCTGACAGGTCTGTGGCAGAGTAGATGTGGCAATAATCGCACTGTTTGCCCAGCTCCAAGCTAACAGAGCAGCTGACACTAGTTAATGTATCTGCACGGTGTCGTCCCCAAGGTAGCACTGGCTAAAACAACCCTGGAGCCACAAGAATTAATATAGCTTCGGTACAGTGCTGTGCTTGGGTTAATTAGCTCTGCTTAAAGAAGGGGTGAAGGGGGGCTAATCAGCAAGGGCATGTTGCCAGGCTAATGTGATTATACTGTATCCAGGACCCCAGCTAGGATTTCTGCACGAAATTCCCTGCACGCATTCATTTGGAGGCAGTTCGGAACACTGAACTGCATAGTAAAATGGCCTAAAAACACAGGAGGAGCCACGAAGGGTCAGGCTGAGGGGTCCTCTCACCTTCAGGCTGATCACAAGGGCTGAAATGTTGATAGTTGGACAGTAAAGTACTTTTTTGCTCTGATAGCCAGACAATGGGATAAAACTGTGGCAAGAAGGACTGTGCTGATGGTTAAGCAGGGCTGTTTCAGGAACTGAGAGGTGATGTCATTATTGCTTCTGTAGGATTTATAAAGTGATTCTTTAGTGTTACCTGCTTGACCCCTTGCAACTGTGCTACAGCAGGTGCTTCTTCAGAATAGTGACAAGTGAATATGCAAGTATCTAACCTATTTCAATATATATTTTAAGAACAAAAGGCATTGAATAGACTGTTCAGGGGGAAAGAGGAGCAGGGAAATGAAGGTGGAGAGCAGAGAGCTTGAGAGAATGCCAGTGGCAGACAGATCTTGAGGAGAGATGAGGCTCTGGAAGGAGAGATTACGGCTTTACTGGGCTCTGCAATGCTGACAGCAGCAATTCCTACCTCTCATCAGTCATTCTTCCGTACGTACCTGAGAAGATAACACGGGAGAGTTGAGCCTCTCTGCAGGATGCCCATCACTGCTTGCATCCTGCTGGGTTGGGAGAGTGAAGCCCAGAGTCTCTCTCTGCTTTGTTCCAAGGAGCATGGCTGCAGTAAGCAGCATAATCACCGCTCCCAAAAGCCTCAAGGTTAGAGAGTCTGCTGGGGAGGATGTGTGTGTGTGTGTGTGGTGACTTGACATAAATATTAATCCAGCTGAGCTTTGGGATTAGAGAAAGAAGTTAATAGGGGAACCTGCAAAAAGCATGAAAATAACTTGCACATGAGTCTAGTTTATTCACCTCCTGGGCAGGGAACACTCTCTCACTTGTGAGCCACAGTTACTGCAGTTTGTGGGGTAATTTCATAGTCAATTATGAACTTACATGTTAAGGCTTGAGCTCATCCAAGAATAGCTGAAAAGGGCCTTGCGCCTCTGCTCTTGCCCATGGAGATCCTCCACCAGCACCCAGCACCAGTTCTGGCACTCCCTGGACTCAGTGGGTGCTCTGGCACTCACTGATTCAACCCACTAATCTGGCAGAAAAATAATTTGGAAGAAAGAAATCAGCTCAGTCAAGGTCTGAGAAGTATGAAAGGTGGCGCACAAGAGTGAATTGGTGCAGTTGAGAATAGTGGCAGGGAGCACTGGGTGAGAATAGGTACGTGAGGCTTCCCCTCTTTGGTCAGAGCTGCCGGATCAATTCGGTTAGAACACGGAACTACACAACATGATTTTGGGAAATTTTTCTATCAGAATCCTTCAGGATGGACTTGTAATAATATTCTCTCACATGTAGAAAATAGATAGCAATCTTGGGTGCAAAGGTATTTCGGAGTTAGACACCAGACTGAGATTAAGAGATAAGAGTCAGCTCCTGGTCCTGTACTGACACTATCTGTGACCACGGGCAAGTAATTTCGCAGCTCTGCTAAATTACTTAACACACTCTGCAATGCAAGATGGGGCAGACAGGTCCCTTTTAACTTTGCCACTGGGACTGGAAATAGAACAGTCACTTCAGAGTGCCAGATCTAAAGAGCTATTCTGATTTAGAGCTTTTTAAGGGAGGCACAGAGCCAGACTTACATGATGGCTGTGCCAGTTTTGGTGCCTGAGCTGGTGTGAGTGCTCTGTGCCTCATGGGACTCTCCACTTGGACTCAGAAACCTCGGCACCACACTGTCTTGGAGGCTGCAACTTCCCTCTCCAAATTCTCCATGCTTCCTACCACCCCATCAATCCTATATGGCTTCCCTGCCTTGCAGAAACTAGCATAGCATGAAGTCAGATGCTACAGGCGGAGATTTAGACAGGACAGGGATTGAGTGTCCAAATGTTCGATAAATCCAACCCAGGGTGAGACAAGCCTACTACCGAAGCCAACAGACAGCACATCTTGGCTTTTATTCCTCTTCTCAAAAGCCCTGTTTGTACAAGGGAAGAACAAGCTGGTTTGGCAGAGATCTAGACAATACAAAACCTCATCACAAACTCACTCCTGAACCTTGTCCTGAAGGTTGCACAAAGCAAAGTCTGTCCGTACAGTTCTTAGCTATAACCTTCTGTCCTGTTACTATGTTATTTCTGCTATTCCTCTCCCTCCCCACTGTCTCCCCTTTCTTTGCTACTCCCAAAACAGCTCTGTAGCCTGAGCCCCTGCGGAGGTGAGAGGCAGAGCCCTGTTTGCAGCCCAAAGGTGTACTCAGCAGAAGTCTCCAAACTGCCGCCTGCTTCTACCAATCGACCTGCAAACTTGTTGAGATTCTTTGCTTATAATATGCTTCAACAGACACATTGTCCCATGAGGACTGAACTAAATTGAGTTGCAGGGCTGCAAATCACGAAGCAGCCTCATTTTAATCATGGCTATTCAAGTGCTAAGGAATGCAGAAAATAAATACATATTTGTTTTAAGGCCATCATTTGTCCCATTTGCAAGAGGAAAATGAATGTACTCAATCCCTGAGGTTTTATTCCTAGGAGAATACCTTGGGAAATGAACCTGCTATAACCACTACACACGAAATACACCCTTTGTTAAATCCTCTACCCATTGCTTTTGTCACAAAGCTTTTCTCCTGGATCGATTAACCCTCTCATTCACATCTCACACTTCTTCCGCCACCTCAGCCACAGTCCCTGCTGGCTTAGTGGTGACTGATTTCCCTGAGCACTGACTGGAATCCAGCTTCCAGGGTCAAGTTCTGCCCTTGTCTTCAGGCCTGGCTGTGGAAAAAAATTCTAGTGCCCAGTCCTGCAGGTGTAAATTTGGCGGCGGCTCGGTGGACCAGGTGGTTGGATTTGCAAATCAGTCCTTGACTTCTATGCTACTTCAAACACATTTGAATAAATACTCTGCATACACAAATTTGATCAGCTTGCACTCCTAGCGCTGCAGTGTCCTTCTCTTTGTCACACCTTACTTCTCAATTAGAATTAGTCCAGCCAATCTGTAACACAGTGGTAAAACTCTATACAAAGCCCAGTGCTCTAATTGCATCCCAGTCCTCCCCACTTCTCCTGGGCTTTTTATCTCTTTCAGCTCTAGCTGCAGTTTGAGACCCTCCCCATCCTCAAACATGAGTCAGCCTCTGGTCTTCTTTGCTTGCACTCTCTGCGCTACTGCAAGGTCTTTCTGTGGCCCAGTGTTGTAATTCCCATGTCTCAAACCTGTTCCTAGGTCATCTAACAAGTCCCTTCTCCCACCTCCTCCCATGTAGCAACTTAAAATTCACCTTTCTTATGCCTGTGTCTGCTAGTTGTACTTTACCCACTTGAACAACAGCTACCCTTGCACCTAATCTAACTGCGCCCATCAGGGTCAGAATAGGGGTAGCACCTCATTCCTCCTCTTCTTAATCTTCAGATCAAATATATCCATAAGATCCTGGCCAAAACACGTGCTTGCCTATGGCATCCTCAGCCCTACTAATTGAGGGTAGTTGCCTTTGTTGATGCCTGAAATCAACCTGTCTTTGCGGCGAAGTCCCTTTCTCGTCTCTAAGCAACACAAGCTCTTGCTCTTCATTACGCACAGTCCCTCTTCAATTAGCTCTTCTGTGTTCGGTGGAGGTGCAAGCCTAGGGTTCAACCAGAAGTTGAAGGGAGAAGTTTTGCCTGTCTGTGTCCTAGAGGGACAAGTATCGTTGCACCAGCAGCCCCTTTGCTTTAGATAACAAAACGTCATTGTGCAGACAGCAATGTACCAAAGGCATGGAAAGAGGGAAGGAATCGATGCGGTTCCATGAGTTACCCTTCATTGGCTGAATCACGCCGACAGACCCTGTATGCCCCTTACCATCTGACAAATTCACAGTGTTGCCTTAAACCCACCACCACCAGTTACTGCCGCTGCAGTGGTAACCTGATCAGTTGTGACATTTCTGTCTGTGCCCTACATTATGCAATTCAACAACCGTGCAATTAATTCGATAGCTACCTGGGGAACCTGTTCAGAGCTCCTGAGCTTTGATCTGTGCTTTGGGGTTTGTTATGTAGTTTCACTCATGAGCACTGAAGTGAATAATCTGGATACTTTTAAAGAAAGTACTTGCTAAACAAAAGCTGCACATTCTGGAACATTCACTTGAGATTTGAAACACGATCTCGGAAAGGAAAAAGTGACTTACAATTTTAGATACCAGTGACATTGATAATGTTGATCTAAAAAGATAGTCAGAGACAACAAAAATCACCCACTTGCTCTACCATTATTCATCTGATCTTGCATCTATTTCCTCCTGAGGGTCTGTATGAGTGAATGGATGGGTATGAATTACCAATAAAATGCCATGGTGACAAAGACACCGCACTTTTAGCCTCTTGCATGGGTCACTGATGGCCCTGGCTTCCTCCACACAGTGCATAAACCACCCCTGGGTGACATAAGGGTTGCAAAGCCCAGTCCTTACCTTCTCCTGGTACTGACGCCGTGAGGAGTCCAGAGACTGGATTAGGGCTGTGGCATGGCCGATGAACATGGCATAGCAGGTGGCACCGACAATCATGCTCAGCATCGTGAGCCACACGTCTGACATGCCAACAGGCGCCTGCTGCCCGTAGCCAATGCAGAGCATGTGACTCATTGCCTTGAACAGCGCATAGGAATACTGCTTCCCCCAGGAGTCATTCTAAAGAGACAGATAGACAGACAAAGCTTTAGCAGTGGGACAAGACATTCTCTGGGATGAACACATTTCAGAAAAGGATATCTACCATTAGACCCAAAAGTCCACGTTTAAAGCACCTTTACATGATAAACAAGCAATTCAATTCTTTGATGGCTTGGAAGTGCTGGTCGCACTTGATTTTAAAAAAAAAAAAAAGCCCAAATTTAGTCATCCAACATTAACTGACTTTGGTGAGGGTTTTTTTACAGATTCCATGCACTCTTTCCAGCAAAACTTTCCAGAAAGAAAGCCAGACAGTCTGACACACTGGTAACCTGGGATAAACTGAGATGATGCATTGAGATATTTTCAAAATGACCCACGTGTGGAAGAAGGAACTGAAGGAAATGATTACTCCACTGGAAAATGGACTTTAACAGAGAAGTAGTAAAAGAGAGCCTGAGCAAGGCTGCCAGCGGGAAGATCTTAGAGTGGGGAAAATCACTCCCCAGCAATTTAGGAAATGGTCAGGATCTCTGGTCATTACCTGAAGAGATGGGAAGGGCAGAAAATTAAGATGATAATGTCCAGATAGCAAGTTCTCAGAGTAAAACACGGCTTTTTTCAGGGAGCTGAGAAAACTACAAATGGTCTCATTTGAGAGATGCAATAAACCACTGTGAGAAGCCATCTGAAGTCAACGGCTTCTTTCGGACACCCTGTGCTCTCCCACTCCAACGAACACAAGATGCACCTCAGCAATTACATCGTGGGATAGGGAGAAAAAACAGCATAAGTTTCATGATTATTCTGATTAGCCTGAGTTCATGGAACAGCTCAAGGTACATTTACTATCCTGTGGGTATTATATGCTAGCAAGTCCTTGCCACAAAACCTTGTAAAGTAAATGCACTGTCATCACACACTGCTATTATAAGGTATGTGAAAAAATACCTCTGCTACAGTGACATTCATTGCAGCACATAATCTGTACATTCATCAGTCTTCTCTCTGTTCCTAGGAAGGTGTTAACATTATGGATATAGCTGTGCAGATACATATACCATGGCAACTTAGAAGGTCATTGTATGGAAAGCCTGGTTTGTGGCTTGTCAAACAGACAAGCAATATCTTTGTGAACTCCATTCAGAGAGATGCAGCAGCCTCAGCACCAGTAACCAGTGGTGCTGGGAGCCCTGGAGTTTACCAGACACCTCCTTGGAGGGATCTAATCACAATCAGGTGATCAGAGGCTGATGACCTCTCTGCAAACAGCTGCTGGAGTATCACTAATGTTGATGGAAATTTTTCAGTAAGCTTACCAGTAGTAAACAGAGGCAAAGCATACTGTTGCTGTCTGTGAGCTGTGGCAAAGAGCTGGAACCTCTGGAGAGTGTTAATGCTTGGTTAGGAGATAAGCACATGAACAAAGACAGGTGATAGTGTTACCCTGGCCATATTCAGTTACATTATGCAACACAGGCCTAATTCACACTGCAACAAGAAGGGCAAAGCGACAGAAGGGACAGCGAAGCAGACACAGAAATAGCACATTCACAGCCCCAGAAGAGAGTGCTCCCTGCTGGCGCCAGCCTGTCTGGGCTCACCTCCCTAACAAAGCAGGAACCTCTTCACCTCCTGCACTGGAAAAAATTACCCGTGAGCCAACAGAGAGAGAGAAGGGACAATGTGCCCATTGGTGTCTCTATTCCCGGCTATGCAGTTGGCTTGCCAGTGTGTGAGGAGCCGCAGCCCAAAGGGCAGCCAGCTACAGATAAAGGCAAAGAGCATTTGCACTCTGCTGCCTGTACAGTAATGATCCAGCAGGATCCAGTAGGACGGATCCAACCACAGGGGTGCCTGAGGTGTGAGCACCAAAGGAATGAATCTGCTTGCTCCTTTGCCTCACCCACATCTATGCTGTGGTTCCTAAAGTCTTGGTCGAACAAGTGTGGGGCATCCATTTTTCCACCACCCAGGTTTTGCGTCATGTTGCAGACCAACTTCTGATCTGTGAAGGCATCAAGCATCTCACACACCTTACACAAGCATCCCTGCATCTTCACTGTTCACATTTCCAGGAGCCACACTCCTTTCCCTCAGCCCTGTAGTACTAGCAGTCACAAAATTATGGCCCCTGCACTTACAGAATGACAAATGCTGTAAACTGTATGTCTTCAGCCCATTTATTGTCCATGCTTCAGCAGGAAAGTCATCATCCTGAGACAACAGGCAGGAGCAGTCACACTTGACCAACCTTTGCTTAAAACGGTGCCTCACCTGTGAAGGTGAGCAGCACATTCACAACTCTGCTGGGGTCGAAGTAGTAGTTCAGGGGTCCTGTCCCATCCCTTCCTTGTTAAATGAAATCCTTTCCCAAGCAGGAACTTCTCAACGGGCACTGCAGAAACGCTGCTGCCTTCGGAGTTCAGTGTGGCAGGAGTTTAACAGGGCAGCACAGCTCCACCACAGAATTGAGAGCACGGAGAAATGAAATGACGAGTTGAAATTCCAAAGGGAATTTGGGGAGACAGAGTAAGAATAACTAAGCTAGAATTGGATAAACCAGGAAACTGGCTGCCAGGGTCTTTAATGGCCAGTAATGACCAGAGCCTAAGAGGAACATCTGGGTCTCAGGCAGGTTCAAGTTTTAAAACCCATTCTTCCAGCAAATTGCTGCTCAGGAGTGCTGTTTACAAGGAAGCTTGCCAGTGTTTTGTAGGAATTAGTCATCCAAAACTACAACATCCAACATCAGTGAGCCCCCGTAGCCTGCAGAAATACTTCTGGCTCCCTGGGAACTCTATACTTACAAGTCACAACCCCAATTCCCATCAGCAGCACGACTCCCTGTGAGGACAGCCTGCTTTGTGCCAGACGGAGGAGATCGCTGAGTAATGACAGACTGAGGGGTGAGAGCTGGAGGAAAACACGGAGTGTTTAAAAAAATCCTGAGCAATGTGGTCTGCTGGGAGAAGAGATCAAGGACTGCTGAAAGAGAGGCAATTCCATGAAGGGGAAACCTTTCAGAGCAATTACCTTTAAGGTACAACCTCTGAGCTCTTTGAGCATCTGTAAAGAGCACTGGATCCTCACGGCACAGTCTATGTGATGACTCTTTGCTTATAGGCCTCAGCATATCTTTAGTTTTTAAGCCTGCTCTACACTCTTTTGTTTTCCACAGAATAAGCAGGCAAGTCGAGGATGCAGTACTTTAAGCCAGACTAGTAGTAGTGGTTCCAAATGTGCTGTGGCCACCAGTTTACCAGCATCATGGTGCTTTATACTGACAGCTTGTTTCTGTAAGAGCCATACGCCTATACTCAATATACCACTATACCGGTTGCCACGGTGGGAGGGTTGCACTACTTCAAATATACTGGAGTGGCTAAAATGGTCCATTAGGGTAGGTAAATGAGGCCTTAAACTGCTGAAAGAAAATGACTCCTCGTTAACCAAATCTCAAAGCAAGCTAAAATGGAGCTACAGATCTGTGCTTGAACATAGTCAAGAGGGATGTTACCTCAGACACAGGCCAGGCACTAAGAGCGTTTGCAAAAGGGAGTTAAAATTACTTTGAAGCAGTTTCTCAGACTAGCTTTTTTTTAAGTCCACATTGGCAGGACTATAAGGGTTTCTCCGGGATTATTGTCTGGACTGCATTGCCTTTGCTCAGATCCACCCTTGAATCTTGGAGACATGTCCCTGGAACTTTTCAAAGGCAGTATTGGGTTCTGCAGTACCTTACAGAAGCACCGAAAGAAACAGTATGGTGTCTTACAGGATGTTCTGGGTCTGACGTACCTGGTTGAACCCTCACAGAAGAAGACTAGACAGAGAAAAGCAAAGACATAAAGAAGTACTGGCAAATTCTTGGGGTAGGAGCATAGTCCACGGGCACAATGTTATGCCTGACTTACACCACTAATGTTTCACAGTATTAAGGAGCTGTCTGTAGTGAAAGGGCTTATGTCAACCTTGTGAACTCCCACATTTGTCTCAGCAGTGATCTTATCTGGCCACAGAGTTGTTACTAGGGGTTTGCTACTGCACACCACTTAGGTCAAGCTGTGAAATAAGGCCTCTGAACATCACTGCCCTCCCCTGGACAACACTGGGCAGGGAAAGCAGACCTTTTGATGCAGTTTAAAGGAAGGGAATAGTGGGACAAGAAATGGAGATGATGGGTCAAACTTCACAATGGACAGAACCGCCTTATTCTGGGCTTATTTCCAAGAGCTTTGCATGGCTTTCATCTAACAGAAGAGATTTTTCTTAGGACTCTGAGTGCACCAGTGTGTTTTAATTGCCCCAGTCAGCCTTGCCTGGGACCCCCGCCCATGCACCCATTGTTCCTGGAGCTCCCTTTCAGGCCAGGCCTGGGCATCCAGGGCTTGCTTGAGCAAGCTGTACCTGTGCCCAGCCCAGGGCCCTGAACATATATATGGTTTAGCCTTGTTTCCAGCCTTGCCTCTGACCCCATCTCTTGCTGCTCCTAACTGGACTCCCTGGGTAGACCCTGGACATGACTGTCACCCTGCCTTCACTGTAATGGTCAGTGGACCCTCTTATCACAACTTCTGCTCTGCCCACCCTGTTTCGGACCGGTAGGACTGTGCCCTAGTTGGCAAGGGCACTGCTGTGCAGGGGTCACCCTTGGCTCCTGGGTCATATCCCATTGTGGAGCAGCCCCACTCTGGCTGCTCCCCGACAGATTTTATAAAACATGCTGATCTACTACACAGCTTCATATGCCTGCTGAGTGAGGGTATGAGGGATGTGCTGGACCAGAGGCTTAGGGGGAGTTAGGAATGACACGGGAGATCCATGCAGGATTGCTCTGTCTTCTACAATACATACTGCATCAGTTTTTCTTCCTCCTTTCTACCAGCAGCACTACAAGAACGTGTTGGGGGGTGGGGCATGGGGGTTAAGCTCAAAAGGAAAGCTGCTCTCCTTCTTTTGGTAGAAGGGAAGACGATTAGCATTTCCTGTGCAAGGTCGCTGCATTTGACATGGGGATATTTGCCTTCCCTGCAGGGTTTATCAGTTCAGCGCGATACCCAAGGGAGCATGCCACGTGTTTCCAGCAGCTTTCAGGTCTCAGCAGAGCTCAGATTTCTCTGATGAGTAGCTGCCAGGAAAGGGTCTTGGGGAGATGCTGCTGCCCGCACACATGCCGCTCTGCAGCTGACTCACCAGTCTTTCTCTTTTTAATAAACTGCCCTGTAGGGAAGCTAATGCTGAAGCCCCTGAGACTGGGGCTCAGCAATTAATGCTGAAAACATCCTTCCCTGCCATTTCAGAGCCAGTTCAGAAAGAAGTCATACAGAGACTCGCTCCTTCTACGACTGCTAAAGATGAAACATGGAGCATGTAGAAAACACCAAGATGAATTGGACTCAGGGATTTATCGAGCCCCCGATATGATTTTGGCAACACCAGACCCTTCACAGATCCCCTGGAAGAGGATCAAACCTTTAGGAAGCAGATGGGAGGTGATGAACCTTCTTTTCCTGCTGTGTAGGAATCAGAGCTGGTTTTATGGACTGCCAAGTGGCTAGGTGGGAAACTCCAGAGCGGTGGAAGAGCCGCACCAGCATACTCAAGGAGAAAGCCTCCAAAGCATTTGGCACCTCACTATCAGCTCCCCTTGGCTGTAGCAGCTTTAGAAGATTCCTTTTTTTCCTATTCCATCCATTCTATCCCAGCTTTTTGGCTCCTGTGTATAATCAGGGCAGTCGTGCACCAAGTATATTTATCTCCTCAAAGCAGTGACCAGGTCAGTACAGAATGTCCCAAAATCCAACCTACCGACTCTCTGTCATAGACAGATGCCATCCTGGCCTCCCACCTCCCAACCCTGTCCATCACAGCTCTCAAACAGAGCCATTCTGGAAACTACCATCAAGATCTTGGCACCAAAGTTGGGGAACAGCCCAGACCACCGGTTTCTTGTTGCTTCCTGATTCAGTGGCTTCTCCTATTACTTCAATATCGACTACATGTAAATGGTAGCACTAATCATGCCACCCGCATTCATCACTGGTCCCAATGGCACATCTGGAAATCTCAGGAGATTAGAGGACAGAACCTTATTGTGAGAAGAAACTATCTGATTCCAGAAAAACTGATTATCCTCTTTGTTAAATGTTCTAAAATCAAGCTATTTTGGGGCTGCCATATTCCTGTACAGCTTCTGTAGTGAAAGCCACCTGAACTATAGGTGGAGCATATAACCATCTCTCCAGTTCATCCCAGTTTCCTGAGGCTCCATTTCTGAGACAGTCACTGAGATAATTTTTTTTTCATTTTTATTAAGTTGAAAAAGTGAAGGTGATTTAGCTGCAGGGGAGAAGTGGGAAAAAAAATCACACAAGGCAAATTTAATTCCCAGCTTCACAGGCTCTCAAGGCTGGGAAGACAAGTACTGCAGCATGAGTCCTTGCCTGGTAAAGCTCTGTTCTGGATTGAAGCTTTCTACCCTGCCTCTCCTGGAGACTCTGCTGAGCCCTCCTGCCTGTGGGATGCATCCTTCCCCCCCACCCCCTCTTGCTGCTAAGAAAGGTGCCTAGGCTAAATCTTTTCTTCCTCTGCCCTGTCTCCTGCCACCTTTCCAGACCCTATCCCTTCTCTACACAGTTACCTTGATGGTCATTTATAGGCTCTGTTCATAGTCTGTCCCAGTAAACTCTTTTTCTAGATTGTATAAATAGAGCTTTGCAGAGCTCACCAGGCTCTGATCCCAATATGTTTGCAGCTCTGCAAGTCGTTTTCTGGCTTTACAGCCTCCAAGTGAAAAGTGTCCAAGCGCCAATTTGCATTAGCTTGTGCCATGCATTTGCGCAACCTACTCGGTACAACCCCAGACCTCAGACCGTTTTCGATACCTGCCATTACAGTATTTACTTATCCTCAGAAGTATGTGGGGAGGGAGACAACGTTGTTGTTTTGAGTCTTCAGGTCACTTTGCAGCTTGTGTTGCAGCTCTCATCCGCTGGCCTTTGAGCCAAGTGTGCTACTCACACTTGTAACTCTGCAACCCCAGCTTTTACCTCTTCCCCCAGGGCTGGATGGGAAAAACCAACGGAAGTTGTTGCCATCAGACGGCAGCCCCCACCCAAATGTTAGGATAAAGGAAACATGGTTCAAATCTGCTGCTCTGAAGCTGTCCTGCAAGGGCACCATGGCCAACTCACTTCATCCGATGGCGATGATTTCTGTCTGCACCTCTGAGCTCTCCAGGATGTCCTTTTGAACCTGAACAGCACAAGCACAATGGGGCCCTGATCTTTCATTGCTCCTGCCATATAAATAATAAAAAGGCAGCATGGGGGAAGATAAGGCAGCTGCTGCATGTGTTGTTCTTCTGCTATAGATAAATAAACGGCTCTAGTCTCCAGAACTGTCAGTCTGGCACCTCTCAACTGCAGGAAGTGAATGATTATTGCAGAGGGAAGAAATGAGTAAATAAACACTAAACAAACGACTTTTTCATGGATGCTCACTCTTCTCAGGCATGGGCAGCATGTGCCCACAGCTCCGCATGTGGGAGGCATGGGAAGTTGGCCGTTCTTTTATACATTTTACATTTGTTCTGTTCTGCCCGAGTGCCTGATTATTATTTTTTTTAAGAAGAAATTGGCTGGGGGAATCTGGAGGTTAAGAGCTGCAATAAGAGGCAATTTTTTAAGCTTTGTCAGTTTTTGCTGCTTAATCAACTGGACATTGTCCCTTTGAATAAAAGATCCTGAATTCTCAGCGAGATGGTTGAAAGGTACCATGAACTCCCCGTGCATTTACCATATGGTATAAATCTCCCTCACAGCAAACAGCAGTGAGCAGCACAGTTGGGACGTTACTGGGAAGTCTGGCTACTGATCCCATGATGGGAGGCTGAACTGTGGCTTGGCAGAATCTGTTACAGTCCACTCTAATGGGATATTGTGCAGCTCCCCATGGAGAAGGGTGGGTGGTCCCACCGACCCTTCAAGTGGATATGGAGTGAAGGCTTAACAGTTTCCTTGAGACCAGTAATGGAAATTATGGATCAGTCCCAGCTACAGCTCTACGACCCGGTCTGCCTCCTGCCTTCGGCTCAGTGTGCCCAGATCCCTGCACAAAACCGTTTCCATTCTTGCTCTTTGCTCTTTCCTGCCAGGAGGGGGAGCCTGGCTCCTGCCTTCTGCTGCAGGCAGCCCGCAGCAGGCTCTGCTGGGGCTGGCTCCTGCTCTGCAGCCCTGAGACTCTCTCCTTGCAGAGACTGCCTCCAAGAAGTGTCCGTGCCCACGGAGCCGGGGCTCTACAAGTGCCTGCTGGATAGCGGAGGAAGGCCCTAAAAGGACGTGGGGGGGGAAATGGGAAGCTGGAGGACGCCATGTTAGTGTTGGGAAGTCGATGCTGAAATGGTCATGCTGTGACCGAGGGCCTGGGTTTAGGGTCGCGAGGGAGGGAGTGGGGCAGGTACTTACCACCATGCGGTTGAGGGACACCCAACAATCGTCAGGGAAGTCCTGCAGCATAGGCACAAGGAACTGGAGGCAGCCATCCCAGTGACACAGCAGCAGCATCATCCCGATCAGGTTCACAATCCGCACCACTGCACTGGCCAGATCGTAGGTCATGTGGAAGATCTGCAGGGGCCAACAGGGAGCAGATTAGATGGCAGCCCCCCAGACAATCAACCCAACATAATTAGATGCAGTATCAGGGTCAAGACCCTTGCTAAAATAACAGAAAAGGCTGCATCAGCTCAGCACAGGTCAGTCACAGTATGCAAGCAGAACTGGCTGAAAAAAGAGATTAAAAACCAAAATACAAAATCATAATCATTCACCCCTCTTGTCCTTTGATTTTGCCTTCTAATTGACATTAAAAGCTCCATAACTCATTTTATAAAATCAGTTGGTTGCAAATATTTCTGAACATCAGACACTCCTCCGAAATAAACTCTATCATTACATCTTTTTAACTGCAATGCCCTTCCTTGATGTCTGCTCTTGCTGAATACATACTACACTCTGACCCACGGTGGAAGCTGTCTTTGTACTGGATGTCAGATGCAGTCTCTGCAAGTATCAAATGCAAGAAAGAATGGCCTCAAACTCAGCAGAGACTTCTAGAAGAGGGTCTGATTCAACAATTTTCTTCTATTTCTTGTATTCTGCTGCTATATCGCTTCCAGTCTTACGGGAAGGTGGGCAAGGAAAAAGGAAACGAGAAACGGCAGAGCTGTACAGCAGTTCTTAGCAAGGAAGCTCAGAAATGTGCAAATAGCCAACAGCAACCACACCTCTGCAGTCAGTTCTCTGATGCAAAAGGAGTCCATGGCTGTGTTATCTGTAGTACAGGACACACTGAGGCGCCCAATTATCAAAGCCACGTACACAGTCAAGAATTATTTGATTGGCACTATTTTTTTCCTGCGGGTGATGTGTTGTGGAGACATTGGGGGTGCTTGGCTCTTTTCTGCCCAGCTTTGTGATGGCAGTTAGACACACAGGACACACCAGCAACTGCTATCCAGAGCTACACATCTGCCAGGTTTGGTTTTCCCTACCTTACAGCATGCCACAGTGAGGAGAGACGGGCTCTGGTGAGTGTGGCTGGCCCTGTGTGGCTCAGCATGGAGCCCACCTTCAAGCCTCGTTTGCCGTTAACACAGTTCATGAAGAGAGGAAACCTTCAAACTGTTACTGGGCAATGGTTTGGATCCAGTAAGGACCGTACACTTAGTCCTCACAGTGTGATGGCTTCCAGCTATAGAAGCCTACTGCATCACCCTGAAAACAGAGAGCCCGAACACATCTGGCATCCTCTCTCACATGCTGCTGTGTCACCATGGCAATTTGTGACAAAGCCAGGATGGATGGAGGTCTGACAGCCATGCCCCAGCCCTGCCAACATAGAATCATGTCCTGCCCCAGAGCCTCATCTGGAGAAATGTTAATCACTGCTCCGCCCGCACATGGTCTTGCTGTTTCTGGTACAGGAGTGAAATATTCGGACAGCTGTGTGTGAATGAAGCAGGGAGACTCACTGCTGCCAGCTGCCATAGCTGGGTCTTCTCAGGAGGCCTCCCCAGGGTATGAAGGCACATACAGCCTGGCTGCTTTGCAGCCCAGCCTGCAATCTGGTGACAAAATGTCCTAGTTGGATTTAATGGAAGGGAACAAAAAGCAGAGGGATGTGAGACGCAAACGAGACTCCTGTGAATGAGGTGAGGCTGCATGTCCCAGCTCTGTCCCAGCATTTCCACCCTGACCCGCAGGATGAACTCCCTTCCAGGGTATATTTCAATCAGCTCTGAACTAATCTAGCTACATCAGCCTGAAGCTTCCCACAGAGCTTGTTTACCCCACCCTGCAGCCCCTCCTGCTCCCTCAGCCCTGGACTCCCCAACAGCTCTGCCATAGCCCCTCCACCCTGGTCCACGGCCTTTCTGCTATGTCACCTGCAGAGTCCCCCTCCACAGCCCTGCTGTTGTACCCTGGCCCTGCCCTGCTGCTCCAGCCCTGCGTTGTCACACTTTCTGTTTTCTGACCTGACACCACACATCTCGTTACAGTGTGACTCCCAGTGCTGCTGTAAAACTGACCTCCAAGGGAGCCATGCAGAGCACAAAGTGACACCTATCCAAGCTCACTGTTTCCTTAGGGATGTAGCAGGATTAACTGTCAGTTCTTCAGATGTAAAATAAACTTGTAAACACAACTTTCTTACAGAGCATCAGGCAGTGGGCCAAAAGGCACAGAGACACTGACACAGGCTTATAGCAGATAAGATTGTGACCAGCAGGCCGAGGGAGGTGATTCTGCCCCCCTACTCCGCTCTCGTGAGACCCCACCTGGAATACTGTGTCCAGCTCTGGAGTCCCCAACATCAGAAGGACATGGACCTGTTGGAGCCGGTCCAGAGGAGGGCCATGAAGATGATTTGAGGGCTGGAGCATCTCTCTTACGAAGACAGGCCGAGAGAGTTTGGGTTGTTCAGCCTGGAGAAGAGAAGGCTCCGAGGAGACATTATAGGAGCCTTTCAGTACCTGAAGGGGGCCTATAGGAGAGATGGAGAGGGACTCTTTATGAGGGAGTGTAGCGATAGGACAAGGTGGAACGGTTTTAAACTGAAAGAGGGGAGATTTAGATTAGATACCAGGAAGACATTCTTTCCTGTGAGGGTGGCGAGACACTGGCCCAGGTTGCCCAGAGAAGCTGTGGATGCCCCATACCTGGAGATGTGCAAGACCAGGCTGGATGGGACTTTGAGCAACCTGGTCTAGTGGGAGGTGTCCCTGCCCAGGGCAGGGGGGGTGGAACTACATGGTTTTTAAGGTCTCTTCTAACCCAAACCATTCTATGATTTTAAGACAGCAAATTTTCAGTTTGCCATGTTATTAATGAAAATTGATAGTGCAGTGACTGAGACTGCAGGGAGAAGCACACCCAGTGCTTCCTGAGTGCCGAACACCTCTGGAGCACTGCCTGGGCTCCCCTGAGCCTCAGCGGAGGAAGACGGGCATGCAGTGGGTAACTTAGATGCCTGGGAGTCACCTCTGGAGGGGCAGGCGATTACCAAGGGAGATGCCTGTCAGGGAATTATCTGAAGCAGGGGATGGGCCATAGGCATGCTATGTGACTGTATGGCTACGTCCATATAACTCCTTGCTGCTCTGACAGAGATAGTCCTGCTCCTCCCCACCCATGGCAGTATGTACCTGCCATCTTTTGCCTATACCAGGGATCGGCCTCCTCTGAGAAGTGAGTCAATTCAAGCAGCTAAAAAGGCAGAAAACTTTTGCTATGAATTAAAGGAATTATGGTTTGTCAGTTTAGCTGCCTAAATTGGCTCATCACTCTGTTGTCAGAGCTAGCTGTTCAATTAGAATGCCTGTTTCCTCAGCAGATCTTACCACTTCCCCACCTAATCAGGATGCCACGGGGTCATATGCATTGAGAGATGCCGACATGCTCAATCCAGACCGGGAGGGAGCCACAGAAGAATGCTGGAAACCAGAAGGATGAATGATTTGGATAACTGCTTCTAAACCCCATTATTTCTGCTGCATCCAAGATGCAGCTGGAGTCCACAGTGCCACTTAGTGTCAAGCCATTCTAGCGATATTTCTGGGCTGAAAAGAAGAAAATATCCAAAATCCAGCATGAAAGGCTCTTCGAGGAAATCCGACTCTCAGTGCTGACTCAATAGGTCAGTATGAAAACTGAGCACGTAATTCATAAAGAATAATTCCTACTGGTTTCATCTTTTTTTATTTTTTCCATTGCAGCAGTGATCATTCTCATTTAGATAACCCAAAGCGAATCCAGCCTATCTGAATGACAGCCACAGGCTGTGCTTTTAATGAAGCCAGAGCAGCAGTTTGCAGAGGGATCACTGAATGGATCCTTTGTTATCACCCGGGTTTTACTGCACTAATGACTTTTCTTCTCCCACCTAAGTGTGTTTTTCAAAAAGCTCCAGCCCTCCTGTAACCCAGGGAACCCCAGCCAGGGACCAGGAGAAACCCTGTCAGGTTTAGGAAGTGCCTTTCTTCCTTTAATATATTAAAAGCAGAGAGTGAAGAGCCTGAGGGAATGGATGATTTAGGGGAAAGGTGAATAGTTATGGAGCTTCTTATATGGTGATTGGGATCTATTCTAGACAGGCTAGGGCAGAAAGCCTTTATTATTTGGTGCACCTCTGAAAAACAGGAATAAATGTGTTTGCTTCTGCCGTTAGGCCCTGCTGCCTCCTCTCATGCACTAGTAACTCACACATTTGTTGGTAGCTGAGAAATGACAGCTCTGTGCAAAGTGTGTGTACATCTTGGCTCACAGGTCTTCCTTCACCGCTGGGTCACCACCCATCACGTAACCCATGCGGCAGCACAGGACCCAGTGCTGAAGCACAAAAGGGAGGAGAGTCCTGCCTCTGTACTAACGTCTGGGTGCGTGTGCTCTGGCAGTGCATGATGCTCCAGTAGTGCATGATGCTCCCATCACAGAGCTCAGAAAGGCCAGGAGCTCAGTGGCCATTTGGGATCGCCCTCTAACACCCAGCACTGACTAGAGGGAAGGATCACAACTGAGCTGACATGAACTTCCCACACAGCTAGGGACAGTATCTGCTTTACACAAAGGTGGATTCAGCTTACCTACTTTGGACCTTCAGATCTAGACTGTATCACTAGAGTCATCGGATGGAAACATGCACGCAGAGGGTGACACATCTGGTTTGTGGCACTTGTCTCCCTGAGAAGGAGATGCACTGCATCTCAGGAATTCCTGTTTCTCTCTGCTGCCTATAAAGTAAGCCTAGGTAGTGAACTCCAACTGTAAATGTCTGAACCACAGGTGAGACAGATCCAATTTCAAATGCCAGTCTCAGGAGCGACCAGCTCATGCCCACTCCTTGGAATAAATTTGCATTCACATGCAAGAGAAAAATAAGAAACACTCACTGTGCGACACACAGGAATAACTGTGAAGGGGTGGGAACGAACACCTTTCACTGAGAAGAAGCTCCTACTGTAAATAAGTGCCTGTGTTGCAGGGAATACTAACTCTGGAGAGTGTCTAAGCCAGCGCTGCAGTGCCCTAAAGCAGTCAACAGCTCGCCAGGGAGAGGTGGGGAAGAAACATTCTAGAATAGTTGGTCCACGAGCAGAGGAACATGAGTGGTAATTGGAACTTCTCTGGTTTTCATAATTAACACTCAGAGCTTTCTTGTCCTGTTGTAACACAACCCAGGCTGGGTCCCAGAGCGTCACACCTCCTTCTGCCCCTGGAACTGCTTGTGCTTTCCGGCTTTCTGCTGCCTGTGATTTGGAAAAGGGGAGTGAGAAGGAGGAGAAGGAAAAAGCGTGGATTCATACTTAAAAGCATCTTTTTCCAAGGGTGTCTCTGATAAAGCTAACATCACTGCTTCTTGATTGTCCAAAACAAGCTGTGGCTTCAGAATCCCCGTTACAAAGCCAGCTCTGTCCTTCTAGCCAAAGGACACCTCGCAACGCTTTCTGAAAGGACAGATTAGGAAAGCGGGAGGACCAAAACTTTCCTCAACAAAGTTATCCCTACTTATATAAGAGCTACATCTTGGAAATACCTCTTATACAGAATAAGCTATCGGGATCCTACCAGTATGAATCGGAAAGCTTTTCAGCCCCAAAGAACTCTTCGATGGGCTCTGCACTGCAGCAGGATTCCTCTAACCCCATCATTTGAGCTGGAAGAAATCAAGGACACCTTGGAGAAGTGGGGGCCTGGCTCTGAGTGAAACAAGGGCTTTGACTGAAATCAAAGTTGCATGTTTAATTAGGCATGTTGTTTTCTGTTGGCACACAGCTCAGTGTGGCTGTCCAAACCAACAGGTCACCAGAATTTCTCAGATCCTTGGGAGTACTGTGGCATTAGTGTATCTGTCTCTCTAGGGCCGTGGACGCTGGACTGCTCCGAGACGGAGAGCCCTCCGAGAGGACACTGCGGGGAGTGCTGTGCAGGGAGGCAGCTCGGTCCAGGCACCCTCTGCACCAGCCCTGCCAGGCCCAGGCCAGCTCCAGCAAAGCCTCAGTCTCTGCGCTCAGCTCCCAGTGTGTCGAGCTCTGCAGGCTGGGCTATGATTGCACGTCCCTGCTGGCTCTGCATGTACCGGAGGTGCTACGCTTGCAAACAAATGGGTTTTCCTGAGGGTCTGGGGGCTGTGATGTGGAGGCATCATAATGACTCTGTTTGGAGCCAGCACGGCTGAGCTGGAGCTAAACACCCTGCCAGAGAGAGCTAACAGCATCCACGCTTGCTCAGCTGAACACTGGCTCTACAAAGAACTGACTTCCATCCACAGGGTTTATGAACAGATTCTGCACCACAGGAAAGCAGTGAAACCGCTTGCTGCCCTTCACTACCTCTGCTAGCAACATAGCAGTATTCCTGTAGCACTGCATCCAAACGAAGAAAGCCTGCTGGTCCTGAGCCAGTGCTGGTGTCTGTATCCACACTATGGTTAATATACAACTGTGATAAATCCCCTGTGGATAATCAAGTAGCTGTGACACCACTCCAGCTTAATAGAAAGCAAAGGATTTACTCTTAATTTATGGCTTAAAAAACCCCAAAGTCCTTAAAAGGAAACACAAATCTCAAAATCAAAACAGTATCATATGTTATTCTGAGTGCTCTAGTCAGAGTTAAGGTTGTTCTGCTACAAGGAAATACGTATTTACTTGTATTTAAGAAGAGTATTTGTAGACTATGAGGAAGAAAGTTGAGATGTCTTTCACTCTTCCTTTCTTGGCTTTTGTAAATAACAAGAGAGGTAAAGATACATTTTCCTCATAGAGGCATTAACTGCCTTTTCAAACCTAAGTGTTAATCTCTCAATATGCTGGGGACAGGTGGTTGCTGTGAAGAGCTTTTCTGAGCCCAAAATACTGTTAGACAGATTACTGTAGGGGGGTTGGACAAGTCCCTGCATCATCAGCTACATTGCTGCTGCGTATCACCTACCTAATCACTGACTGGGCCGCAGCCTCTTCAGTTATGAGAACTGACTGGACAACAGTTTAAGCTCTTACTCATTCTGGCCAACATGCGAACTAAAGGCAGCTCATTGAAAAAACAGTGTTTTTTCTTATTTAGGGATCACTACCCCAAATCAGTGCCAATTCTTGTGGCAAGGGGCAAAATGTCACCTTCTCCACATTCAGCGAGAGTCTTGACTGACACAACCTGTGTAAGAGGGGAAGGGCTTGGGAGCCTCCATGTGCAGAGCTGTCCTGGGAGGCTGAAGAGAGGGGAGAGACAAACAACAGGCAGAACTCGCAGGATGGGCTTCACCCAGGAGGAAAAATCCTCTCCAGGCACACACAGCATTATGCATATTAGAGCACCGAAGCACGGAAGCCATGAGCATACACAAGGCGCACACAGAGCCAAACCCCCTGAGCAACTCGGCCACTGTAAGGACACACAAGAAATCAGCGTCGAGAGAGAAAGGGCAGCTCCCCAAGAAATCCAGCCTGTTGAGTAAACCCACACCACTGGGAACACACAATGTTTTAGCAAAGCAACACAAAAGATCTCAGCTGCTGTTCTCCCTCTCCTGATGCTGCTATGGGAAATGCACCATCAAACCCTTTACTTGCTCCTTCCTCACCCTCCCCAACTCACTATTTATTCTCCCAGTGATGTCACATTTCAGCTGTACCAAAACATAAACTAATTTCACTCTGAAAAGTTTACCAGGCCACACATTTGGTTCTTTTGGAAGAATGGGCAAAATGCTGTTCTTGCCACTAAAATATACAAAGATATAAACTCTGAATTTCTGAGGCAACAGTTGCTCAGGCTGGCCTGCTGCAAAGGCACTTAGTTTAGGAAGAAAAATTATGTAAAGGAATGCAGTTGGGCTTATTTACAACTTCACAGTGTGCTGGGAAGCAGGAGCCCCTTACGAAGGATCAGCTTTGGGTCAGACAGCTTTGGGCTGCGCTAATCACAATGTGTTTGGCAGAATGGTATGGGAGGGAGGGAGCTTTGGGCTCCAGATTGTATTGGGACAACGCTGAAAGCACCAGCCAGCACAGAGCAGATGGACTGGAGATGGGAAATCATCTGTGGTGCACAGATACATCTGCAAGCACCGTGCAGATTCAGGGATGCACTCGACAGTTTGAGATGGTGTGGGATTTGGTTTTGCCTGCTTTTTGCTGTGCCAGCAAGGAAAACTATAGCCAGAAGATCAAGTTTTAGATGAAGGCAAGAGTTTGGGCTTGATTCTCTTTTTATGCTTGCTTTGCACCAAATGACATAATCAATGTCAGTGGAGTTGCTGATGCTGCCTTGACTCAGTGCGAGAGGAGAAGCAGGTCTGTGATTCATTAGGTTTAACACTGACGGGGGAAGATACTGTGGAGTGTGCTTGTCTCGGGGCTGCCTGGAACAGTGAGTTTGAGGGCAGTGCACTCAGTGCCAGGTGTTGAGAGAGATATCCAAGTAGATTTTACACTTAAAATATAATAATCCTTTGTGCTGCTGTGGCAGTTTTCATCTGAAGGTCTCAAGGGGCTCGGCTGACATTAAGCTGGTATGCTTCAATATCTCCAGTGTATGTGTGATCTCCATTTTTCTAGATGGGCAAAATGAGGCACATAAAAGGGAAAAGCCACTTGCCAGATGTTGCACAGGAAGCTGAGAGCAAAGTTTTGATGCAAATCTAGGGATGCCAGCTTTGACCTCCTGCTCTAACCACTGCCCATGTATTGTGGCTACTAACTAGAGCCCAAGGAGGTCCCTTCACATTCAGAAAGAGCCACTTCAGCCCCAAGAAAAGCCAGAGTGCGTATGTGCATGCAGGGAAGAGAGAAGGGATCTTGCAGCAGCCTGGTGCTGTTAAAGCTCTGTAAGAACATGATGCAAGCCTGCAAGCCTCTACCTCCTCCCGAGATGATTTAACTCTTCCCAGGCAGCTTGCTTCTGGCTAATGGAAGTTCTTCTCCAGGTAAGAGTTGAGGGGCCATAGACAGAGAACAGAAGAAAGTCCATGTAAAAAAGAAAGCAAAAAAGAAAAGCATTTCCTTGCCTTCTCCTTCAGAGACTCGTGTCTACTGGAAAATATTTACAGCAGAGAAAGGTGAAATAGCAAGACTAATTAGCACTGAGAAAGCTGGCATAAATGGCAGATGTTTATAGATATATATAAACCCCAAAGATCCTGCCACCACCATGTGTTTTGCCTCTTGCACTCTCGGAGTTGAGGTTGTCATGCCAACAGGCCCCCTTCCCCTCCCCATGCCACCATTCCCAGCCTAGACTTTAATGTTCATCATTTTAAGAACTTTTGTCACCACGGCAACGTGACACAGACTTTAAAAAATATTTTCTAGCACAACTCAAAGGACTGTCTTTCCTGCATGGTTTTCTTTAAATCTCTATGAAAAAAACGTTTAGGGCGGTATTCTGCCTCCACTGAATGGAGCCGGAAGGCTCCCACGGGTGTCAGCTAGCAGGGACAGGAGCTGGCCCATGCCTCCAGAGCAGAGGGACCATGACATTTTCACCTCTCAGGGACCATGTCCCAGAGCAGCAATGCAAGGACCAGGGTCAGGGCTTTTTCAAGAACCTTGATGACTTTGGAGGATGTGCCCCTTTGCTTTTCAATGGGATGCATGTTCTCACACACCTACAGCTCAGGTTTTCAACAGTATCTCACAATATAGTTAAATGCCTTTGGAAAAAGAAGAAAAAATAGAAGAAAAAATATGTGAGCCCCCAGAGCTGTAAGTAGGTTAGGTGTCTCGTTCTCAGTGGGAATTAGCTATCTTACCTGCCTAGGCATTTTTTTTAATCTCCTGTGGCTCTTATCTGCAACTTTGGGAGTTGTAGTTCTTCTGAGAGGCTAGCAATGAATCACTCCTGGAAATAGGTCACAGGCTTTTTTGGAAGTTTAAGAATGACCACAGTCATCAGGCAAAAGGTCTGTCTAGCTCAGTAGCTATACATAGATACGCCTAGGGAAAGAAGTATCTGGGAGGGGAAAGGAAGCATAAATACCTGAGGAGATGAGAAGCACAACTGGTTTGAAACTGGGGCCTCACGGCCTGGAAATGGAATCAAGAAGGAGCACCAAGTGGTCTGAGAGGCTGGTCCACAAGGCCCTGCGCTGGACTGGCACTCGGTGAAGGTATTCCTTGCTGGAAAAGGCAGCTGAGCAGCAAGATGAGGTAATCGATGGATGACTCAGATGATGTAGGTGAGTCCAGGCTGCAGACTGTGTCAGAAGGACCTCATTTGTGGTCTGATCAAAAATTCACTGAGCTAAGTGGGAAAACACCCCCTGAGTGCACTGAGCTACACGGCACAAAGTCAATTAAACCAGTTAGCATGGACAAGTAATGAGACAAAATACTAATGGCAATATTGATCAGGTTATGCTATTACCTAGGTCAGTGACACCCTTTCCCTTGGAGCACAGATCTATTTTCAGGAAGGAAATTAAAAAATGGTATAAATAAGTGTCCTGAGGAAGGGGATCCCAACCTTCTTTTCTCCCAGCTGCAACACCGGGTCCCAAAGCTGGGCCATGTCACATACTGTTTTGAAGCTGTTTGCCTTCCACTAAGCAATAGCTTCACCAGAGTTCCAAGACCCCCGACTAAGAGGTAGGAATTAAAAACCAGTAATTACAGAACACCTGGGACAGTTTGGTCCAGGGAGGAAACAGTGACAGGTAGGTAAGACACAAATATCCCAGAAAGACATCAGTATTATGGGATACGATTAGTGCTCTTAACTGTCCTCTCTTAGCCAAAGACAAGAGGACTTTTTATTAAAGTGAAGGATCAGCTGTTGAGAGGAAATGCTCTTTTTTCCAAACAATATGCAGTTTAGCTTGCAGGATACATTGCCGCAGGAATCCTCCAGGCCAGGAACTTGTCAGGATATTAAATACATGCCTAAATAAATAAGTGGATGACTAATAATAACTTAAAAAAAAAAGTGGTTTATATTTTTCCTTGTCAGTACTTAAAAAAAACTGAAGACTAAATCTACCTGTGAGCAGATTATTTCAGAGCTGTTGTTTTGGAATTCAGCGCATGTTCCCTCTGAAGCATTCGGTCACTATTAAGAGCAGGAGAGTGGACTAAATGAACGTCTGGTTGGCCACAGTGCCTCTCTGTCCCCATTTAATTACATGAAAGAACCTGACCCAGAGAACTAGGGACTGGCTGCTGTATTTGTATCCATAAACACACAACCGGAACACGGGAGAAAGAAAATCAGATCAAGAGAACAGAGCCTTCAAATGAGAAAGAAAATGGTCTTAAAATTCAGATTCCCTGTAAAATAGCCATAGTTCACATTCTAGAGAAAGCTGTCGCAAAAGAAATTAGCAGTGTCCTTTGTCTTCATATTTCTTTCAGTCACACTTGAATTTTTTAGTTTAAGATTCAGAACAGATTTTACCAAATCCAAGATTGTCACTTAACGTACTTATGGATTCATATGATCATCACCTGGGATATAATATAAACCCATTAAGTCCTGCCCAGTAAGTGCAAACTTGCTGAAGAACTACAGAAGTCATGCAGTTTACTCTTGATCAATTAGTATTTCTTTAATGCATCTTGCATTTCAATCAAGAGAGTAAAGCACATGCATATTAACTGCTATTAGGCCCTATTCGGATGTCTGTAACAGCACACCAAAAGAAGCTGAGTCAAAGACTGCACACCCCAAAATGGAATGAGCATGCACCTGTTTGTCTTCAGAACATTCTTCTCCGCTTAAGGAGTTGGAAGCAGAAGAGTTTGTAGGCTCTTTCCCTACAGAAATCTGGCCTGCAGCTCCTCAGCTAAACCTCCGTACAGGGGATCCTATAGAAGCAGCACAGAGAGATCAGGGCAGCAGCCAAAATGAGTCCTACGGGCTCTTTAAAAGAACCGCAGCTACACATATTTTCACACTGATCTCTCCTGGGCTCTGGAGCTAGCATTTGTTTAAAGGATCAGGCTTTCTGTCAACTGAAGTGATGGCAAGTTTTTTCCTCCTGTTTTTAAACAGAGCCGATAATGTAAATTTCTCCTCGCTGCATCTGCCCTCTGAGGCTGGCAGTGTGTTAGGTGGGACTATATTTATGTACAAAAGCATAACCTATTGCTGCTTATAGCACAGCTCAGCCTGCCAGGATGCTTCACGTTCTCGCAGGGAGATCAAGTGCTTTTCACCTAACTCAGTCCTCTACTTTAATTTGATTACAACCACGGCAACCAAGCACAACTTCCACCCTTGACTTTTTTTTCTGCTGTTAGTGATTATAACATCCATGGAAGGAACCGGCCTGGCAGGCCTGGAGACTCAGATGGTTTCGTGCGCCACGAGGCAGAGAGTGTGAGCACAGATAATGACAGCTCCTCCGGCTGCAAACTCAGGGACGCTGTATTTGAACGGAGACCAAAGTTCACAGGCTGAGGATGCTCAGCACAATGGCCTGATTTTCAGATGGGCTGAGCATTTGCCTGCAAAGTCTCTGCTGATCCACTTTGGGTACTCTTTTTCTTGCCTGCAACATTTCAGAAACAGCAGAGAAGACGAATCGTGCACTTCATACCACAATGAAGAAAATTTTTGACTGCAGCCCTGGCCAAATTCAGCAGAGAGGTGTGCCAGGCTGCTGGGCAGGCTGCTGTTTTCTCCCTAGTAGCACAAACTTAAATTACTTTGTTACTCTTGGGGTGTTTTTTCCTAAATTGCTTTGATGGAGGCTGGTCTGAATATTTCCAACAAGGATCTGAATCATCTTTTGAGGGACCTCAACAGTTTGCCAGCAGAGCGCCAAAAGATTTCATTGCACAGAACTGATGTAAACGTATTTGCATACAGTGTGTCACACATGTCGCATCCAGCCCGAGACAAGTAACAAGGAGACAAACGCCCTCCTCCTCTTTTAGAGTAATAATAGCAATATAACCTTTTCAGTACTGCAACGTGCACCTTAGAGAAGACATCTCTTAAAAGAACGGTGTAGTGAAAATAACTGAGTAATATACCTCAGAAAACCTGTACCCTCCCGTAACCTTCACAGAGGAGAGACAGAGAAAAGAGAGGAAGAGGAGGTGCTGGAGGAAACACAGCCATTACCCTCCCATGCACGCACATGCACTGATCCCAGGAGGAGTGCGAAGAGTGGGGGTGAAGTGTCTGGCTGCATTTTTTATTTGCTTTAAGAATCTGGGGCAGGGAAAACTATTTTTTAACCAACAAGCAGTGGATTCGTGTATTTATGAAAGTATGACAGGTTAATTCCTGCTGTGGTTCTATATAGATACTTTGGCTGATTATAGAAAACCGAACTAAGTCAGAACAAAGATGTTTAAAAGCAGTATTTAAACTCTACCTAAAATGTTCTTAAATCTCCATGAATATATGCCGGGCAGGATCATAGTCCCTAAAGGCTGCCATTTTAATTAGAAATCCAAAAGGAAATGCTGCCTGATGACAGGTATCAAGGCAAAAATCCCCAGAGCTGCAGCCCAGGAGAAGGAGGAGATTTACCAGCTCTTTTAGGGGTATAACACAATAGTATTACAATAATCATAGTAATAGTAATAATAATGGTTTGGCAGGGATGTTGTATGTTCAAGCAAAATACCAGGGCGTTATAAAAAAGTGCTGCTGTGCCCTCTGTCCCCAGCTGTGCCTCAGAGGTTGAGGCCTGGAGGCATGTCATCAAGCTCATAATGTAAAGTCCCCCTTCTTATTCCCGGTACAGGGCCCTTCTCTCCTTGAAGCAATTCTTCACACTTCAAACCCTTTCTTTCCAGCAAACCTATACCAACCAAGCATCCGAGAAGCAAAAGATATTATTAAGTGCTTTTAAAAGGCCACAGCCTTCCACAGGCAGGTTTTTATCCTTTTCCCCTGAAAAAGAAGAGTCATTCGATGGTAGGTACTTGTCTGTCAGGGCAGGAAGGGACCCAGACACCACCAGGGCATTGCAAGATGCTCGCACAAATGTTAACAAAGTCCTAATGAAACCTTTTCTTCTTGTTGCATCATGTGATCAGAAAGTATTTTATTGGCATTTCTCCAAAAAGCACATTGCATGATAGAATTATTTAAACAAAGCTATTTGCTTTGACCCAATTTTTGCTATTTTCCTTCTGAAAGGGCTCTGCTGCTACATCTATTCAACTTTTGCTTTTAATCCTGGTGGGAATGGGACTGACCACTCTCTCCTGATTCAATCCTCTCCTGGACGGTGAGTCTGGCTTCCTTCACATCACCAGACACAAAGAATAATTTCACCCACTTCAGTCGAAACTGCAACTGAACAAGGTCAAACCACATCAGATGTGGGGGCCAATTGCTCCAGAAAGATCTCTTTGGCAGCAACCAGCAGCAGTTAATTCAGAACAAGGCATAAGAAACCTCACATCAGGCAGAAGGATGATAACCCACCTCCTTGGAAGACTTCAGCTGACTGCGTAATAGTCAGAGATTGATTTAAACTTGGAAGCAGGAGTGTTTTTTAACCTTCCAAAGCTCTTGTCTACCTTATAACTCTGGATATACTTATAGCTCACATAAACTTCCAAACTGCCCTTGAATTGTGTTGTCTGTGGAAGAAGCTCTGATGTCTGAATACACGCTGTCTGAAAGAGTATTTCCTTGAATGCATTTGGAATTTGCTGCCTTTTCAATTTCGTTGACTGCTCCATATCTTTGCTGAATACGGCGGGAAAAATATATATGGCCCTCACCTTTTTCTAGCTCATTTATTACTTTACAGGCTTTTTCTTCTAATCTCTTCCCCTTAAAGGAGAGAATTTAAAACTTTTCATTTATTCCAGGCTGTCCTCCATCAATCTCATCAGTTTTCTCTGAATTCACTTTACTCCTACAGTGTAGAAGTAGCCCAAGTAACTAAAATTGGGATGCTTTTATCCTCAGTTATCCTATGATGGCCATTTATATTATTTTTTAATGCTTGTCTCCACCCTGTGTTCCCCCAGTCCCAGTTCTGCTTTTTTATCCCCTCCAGCAGAGAACCAGAGAGTAAGAAGCTATATAGAAGAAGCTTCCATAAAGAAGCTGTACTATGAAACAGAAATGGAGCTGCTTTAAGCATTCGTATCTACTCTGCTTGGTTTCTTGTTCAGTTTTAAAAGAAACTGAGTCCTTTGGGAATTTACTTCATAACCTGCTCATTCGACCTCTCCTGCCTTGCCGTCTATAGTCTGGATCATTCTTCAGCTTCTGCTGCCTTGTCTGATTTAACGACACCTCATTGCTGTGAAAGCCCCCAGTCCAGCAGTAGGAATATTTGCCCCCACCAGTGTAAGAAGAAATGGGCAGAAAAAATGACAGCAGAAGCACGGAAAAATTACCAGGGGAAACGAAGTACATAAAAATGACAGCATTGATCATTCTTTACAACCCCCGAGCACCTCCCAGCATGCTGCTGCAGCAGAGCCTCCTTGTCAATACCTCTGAATATTTATTCAGAGAAATTAAGTCCAGGGTAGAATCTGCTTTACCTCTGTGACTGACTGGGCTCTACAAGAGCTATGTCTACACTGGTTGTGTCTACAAAAGGTTCCAGACTATGTACACAGAGGCTACATCTATACCGGAAAGTAAGAATGGACCCCAAGCAAAGTACGTGGTACGTACTCCACCTCCAAAGGTACGTGGAGTCAGCCTCGTGGCACACACTTTGCCATCCCTAGCAGTGGTTGCAGTTGTAGCACAGGTTCAAAGTATCAACAGTGAATTTAGGAGGGCTGAGTATCTGCTCCTGGATGGTGTTCAGCTTCAGTCGTACTTGATCTGTCCAGACCACATGAATGAGAGTTGTGCAAAAGGGCAGAAAATACTCAGGCCCTCCACCTTGGAAGAAGTAAGGCTCTGGTGTAGTCCACGTCTGGACATGTTCTTCTGCAGATGCTGTGCACATACAAGACAAGCTGGGACTCAAGAATCAGTTCAGACTCACGCTGAAGTGACAGCAGGAATCGAGAAAGGCTGACATTGCCTTTTCTTCCCCCACAAAGGTACTAAAAGAGTGGTAAAACTGCAACGCAGGAGTAGATTTCTGCCCTAGAGAGCAAGCCATGCTGTAAGAAGGGACGGAGAAGGGACCAGTGCAGTGCTTCAGTGTTTTGCATTTACTGTAATGAGTGTCTTTTCCATGAGCACTTCTAACCTAAGGCAGAATTATTATTAAGTGTCAGCGGTGAATATAAATGAAGCCGGATCCCTGACCCCGTAAAGCTTTAGCAGAGCAAGAAATGTGAATTAGGACACAAGCACGTCAGGCAGAGGATGTAGATACCAGGAGCAGCTGCAACATATGGGCTCAGGCAAGGAGAACCAGCAGGGCAGTAGGGACATTCTTCCTAGACAACGCTAAAGTATGTGTTTCAGAAAGCTTTAGCACTAGGACTAAATGATTCTCTGTTTTAAATACTATTAGTTTCTTTTTTTGTGTTTATGGTGCTTTCCAATCCACAAAGGGAATAGGGAGTTAAGTTGCAGCCAAGGAGTTCTGATAGAGCAGTACGGGGTAAGAAATGCTGTTTTGAAACCCAACTTCAGGCAAACTTGACCCCTTCTCCGACTGCTGTCACCTCATCAGTCTGAGCAGGGGTGGTGGGATGCCTCAAAAGGACAACATTAAACCGAGCAAAGGATGAAGCAAATGCAGGACACCAAACTTGACCTCTTCAGATTTCAAAGCCTGAATGGGAGAATGCAGATATGAGCCTGGTCCACTAGTTCAGCACTTACAAAACCATGGGATCTGATTTCCCAGTTCCATGTCCAATACAGCTGAAATCTCACAAGATGGAAGATTTCCTCTCCTTTCACTAAACTTATAAGAGTATCAGTTGGGTTCACAGCACCATCGTATTTCAGAATTTTGTACACATGGTGGGCAGCTAGTGAGACACGGGAACTGCAGTGAAGTTTCTTTTCGTGACCACCTACGAAGTGGAGACCTCCTTGAGAGAACTTGCTCTGAAGCATGCAGATGGGTGTGGGCACTCTAAAAAGCAGTAAACAAAATAATCTCAGGGATCAAATATTTCACAGCCCCCAGTGGGAAGACTGAAAATGGAAGGGAGTCAGGAACAGATGTCTGATGTCCCAGTTATTAGTTTGCATCTCCCTAAAACCCCAGGCACCTCAATCTGTGCAAGGATTAGACTGGTGTCCAGATTTTGAACAAATGATTGGTATTTCAATCTGAGCTATGTAACTCTCCCTACTACAGAGACGAGAAATGATCTGAACATCAGGATTTCATTACAGATCCTATCTCTCATCTGTAGACTAAATATCATGGAGGATGCAAACACTTTTGACAAGACTAATGAGAAAGAATTTGGCAACTGTCTCCTCTTCAGACCCGCTGGATGTCAAGAGGGAGGTGAGGAGGAAAGTGTTGAGGATCATTAGGGATGAGGTGTAGAGTAGAATGTTTTGGGATGCAATTAGGGAAAACCCTAAATTGAACATCAAGGGAAAATAGTGATTGTAAGGCTCTTTTACCAGCATTCCCTTGCTAAAGGAAAGGTAGGAAGCCACGTCATTCAGGGCATCAGAAATCAGGGCTGACACGGAGTATAAGAGGCTTCTGTGAGCGGCTGTGATTGCACCTGGATCTGCCCAACCCAACATATCTCTGCTATGATTCGGTACATCCAAGGTGACCCAGCAAATCCTTATCATCGCAAAAGACATAAAGGGAAGACCAACAGTGACAGCCATGGACAGGCTGGGCTAGCCACAAAGACAAGCGCCTGGCCAGTATGTCCCATCACCCTCCAGCAAGCCAGCTGGGCTTTGCTAAGTCGTCAGCCCCATACACACAAATATACACATGTACGCAAGAGGAAAGGATGTCTCCACTAGAACTGATGACCACAGATGACCTCCAGCTGCCACTGCTCCAGGAATCAAGAAGATCTCTCCCTGGTCAGCCTGTGAAGTGGCTGACTGTGCTCTCCTGTAATTACCACCTGCAGGGAGCTTAGCCCTTTGCACCTGGCTTTGGGTCTTTCCAGCAGTAAGCAGAAAAGTGCACAGCTTGCTGTCCTGCTCCCAAGAGGCTCCGTACCAAGGACTCGGAGCACTCCGTTGCCCTCGCAGTCAAGCCTCCCAGCCAGCCACCTGGTCTGCCACATTTCCGAGGTTTTCAACACAGAGTTATGCGCTAACCCCCCTCACATTGTTATGTCCCAGGCTCATTTCCCCACCACCACCCTGGCTTGCTCCTGGCCCTTTCTCCTGCCACTTTTCTGATGCCAGCGCTGGCATTTAGAGTTGGCAGCTGCCCCACATCCATCATCACATCCCCTTTTCTGTGCCAGCTGTCAATTAAGCTGGCAGATCACTGCAACCTTCCCACCTTCCCAGCTCCAAAAAGCAACCCAGAGTGCACTGAACTGCCAGCCTGAGAGGCAAGGAGCTGGTTGTTAGCTGTCAGACAGGGTAAGCTCTGGACCATCTGCAAACAAGTGATGGGAGCAAGAAGTCACTGTGTGGGGTGCTGATGCCCAGCCCTCATGCTGAAGAAATGCTTTGTCTGGAACAAAATATGCTCCGTCCCTTTTAGCCTGGTCTTTCCACTTCAGTCACTGTGGAAATATCCTCTCCTCCCTCTTCTATTTGAAAGATGTCTCCACAGAATAGTTTCTCCCCCCTTCAAAAACAGCACAGGAAGTTTTGGGGTGGTGTCCTACAGCTCATATCTCCCCCAGGAAGGAGGGAAGACATGCAGGCAACTTTTTTCTCTAAATGACCATAAAAATTGCTGGCTAATCAAAACAGGCACTGCTTCACTCAAATGGCTGATTGTAGCACTGGCTCTTCTTCGTTCCCTCACCCCCATTAGCTGATCAGGGTCAAATGCTGGGCTCTGAAGCTGCTTCCCCTCCCTCTGCTGCTGCTGGCCAGAGGCTGCTGAGGTAGGAAGGAAAGGCTGGAATGAGCGGCACATCCTGCAGCCGCCAATTGCTCTGGCTGGGGAAACATTTATCAGACAAGCAAATGGCAGAGCAGTCCAACACTTTCACCCTCAGGAGCCTCCAGCACCATGCTTATAGCCCACAGTCATAGGTTTGCTTGAATACAAAGAGCAGGGAAGATGAAGCAGTGCAAGCCTCCCCAGGGGCTATGCAAATCTCACCAAGGCCCATCCCACTGGGGGGATGATCCTGCTCTGACACTAAGATCCCCCCTCCAGGGTGCTCCAGACTAGAGCAAAGTCAGCGGAGATAGGTATGCATTTTTCTGCAATCTTTAAAAGGGGGAGGGATACCTCTCCCATGGCAGTGCATAGCTGGTTTAGCGGATGCACTGCTGCAGACAGGCTGGGAGGGAGGTCCAGGGAGCTTCCTCTGTTCAGCAGCAGATGGAAAGCTGCTGCCAGCTGCTGCAGGTCCCCAGTCAGCAGTCTGTGCAGCACGTCCACATCTGAAGGCTGCAGATAAGGGGAGAGTGGTTTGCAAAAAAGGTTCTTTTTAAGGAAACCATCTCCTGTAGGAGCTTGTGGCGTGCTCTGCCTCGGGAAGGGGGGAGGAAGGAGAGGGTAAAGGCCAGAGGAACATGTTCCAGCCTGGCTCCAGACCTCATCGTCTGCATTCCCAGCACTCACAGTGAGCCAAGATGGAAGCTGAAGGGTTTTTTCCATCTTCCTAAAATGGGCTGCATTCTTTCTTCCCTGCCAACTGCTAAAATTACCTTGAACAGGGCAAGGAGAGGGGCAAAAATCTGTACGTGAGAAGCAGCAGCATGATGTGCTTGCATCTCATCTCTAGCAACATACTGGGTCATGGAAGAAGCTCCAGGAAGGATTCCTCAAGCTCCCCTGAAGCATATCTGCACTCTACCCACAGGCACTCATGGGATGCACCGTTTAAGGCAGCAAAGCAGGAGGGAGCTGCAGGCTGCCTACGCTCGTTGCTACATGCTGACCCCTCTACCTCACCAGTGGATACAAGAGATCTCTTTCCTTTTGCTTTCCATGCTGGAAAAGTCAATCTTTTCCTCCTGGCAACAGCAAAGACCAGCTCTGCACTCTTTGGCCCGCTTGCCTGTGGGCCAAAGCACAGTCAGACCCTAGCTCAGCACAGCAACGTACTGCTTTGGAAGGGAAGAAATCCTCTGCACGTTATACAAGATAATGCTGCAAGATTAACATCTCAGAAAAAGTGACAAGGTATTGCTGCTTGACACATTTAAAACTTACCTGACGACAGCCCTTGAAGATCAGACATACAATTCTGCACCAGGACAGACTAGATGATGCAGCAGGCCTTTCCTATCCCTCATTTCACAGAAGCCCTCTTCATTCTGCTTTCCTCCCGCCATGCTGGCCTTGTTTCCCATTCCAGAGTTGGAATGGGTCTGCCTTATGCTTGAGACAACATACAAACACGTCTTTCAGGTCTGGAGGGAGGAGAGCTAAAGGGAGAAGTTCCTATCTGTCCATCCTCATACCTACAGGCTTAAGGTAATTTATCAACTGACGAAGGCAGTTGGTAAGATGCTTGCGCATCCTGGTAGGGAACAACGCTTTGTGGAAGTGCTCGGAGTACAGAGGAACAAGGCTCACCCCCAGGCCAGGCCTGTGGGGAGGAGGAGAAGCCTGCTGGAGAAGGCACAACCAACCTGAATCACGCATATTTTTTTCCCCTCTCCACCTGTACGCAAATGACAGCCCTTTTTATCCTTTCTATGCACGAAAGAGTAATATGGAAATAGAGAGGAAGGCGATCACGGCACAAGCTCCCCATGACTCATTAGGCTCCACTTTGCATCTCCCATGGATGGATGCTCTAGCACAAGGCAGGGATGGAGATAAAGGGAGAGTGAAGAAGTGCTGGGCTCATGTGATACCCAAAGTTCATCAGTGCATTACAACACATTTACACAAACCCACCAGAAGCATATCCTCCTCCAGCTGCGGGGGATATTGCCAGCCCGCAGGGAGCCACTGGGAGGTGTGCAGTTGGTTAGGCTGTCTCTAGATGGTCTCTTCAGATATCCCTGTGGCATGCACGGGCAGGTAAGGGCCATGGGAAGGCTCTGCCAGCCAAGCCGTTTGTCAGGGCTGCTACCAAGCTTTTCTGACCTCTGTGATGTGCTAGAACAACTTTCCAGCATAGCAGAGGCACAGTTCCCCTGACCCACCACTTGTATTCTTCAGGGACAACTTATAAGTACAGTGAATTTGGGGGGCGCATGGGGGAGCAGGGTGGTGGTGTCAGTATTGCATCCCTTTATCACTGAAAGGGAAGGGATTTCTCAGTGATGTGGTCACGTTGACATGTCTCATCTCCCCTAGGTACATCCTGCTACTTGCAGAAATCAGTTAGAGCTGGGCCCAGTAGGTGGGACCAGTTTTGTGTGGTGGTGAGGAGAGGACGACTGGAAATTATCTCTCTGCTGAGAACCTTTCCTTGGTGATGACTGCTGAGTCCTGATAGAGATCTCTGGACTTTGGCTGCATCAAGTTTGTATAATTAACTACACAATTTCAGCTCAATTCTTTGTAGCATCAGAAAAGCCAATCCCACTGTTGGGATAAAGTGGAATTAGTGGATGTTTGGGTGATGCACACTGGAGAGGAGTCTAATCAACCCTATTTGAGGGACAGCCTCTCCAAACTGGGCTGCACTGAGACACAGTAAATCAAGAGGAATTAACAGCCGGCAGTTTGCTGGGTGGAAAAAAAAAAAATACAAATGAAAAAAAACCCCAAACACAGCTGCTGCGTCTTAACTGCTCTCCACCCCCTCCAGGGACTTGAGGAAGAGCAGGCCTGTCAGCTGCTTTAAGGGACATTATCCTCACAGTTTCTTCCCAGTGTTTACAAGGAAGCACTGCTGCTGCTTGTTTGATTGCTTGTCACTGCCAGCGCAGAATGAGGTTCTCTCAAAGTTCACCCTCCACAGGCTCCACCACCCAAGAGTGGAGCCAGACCTAACGTGATCCTACGTGAGAGCGGACTCCCAGCTGCTCCCTGGTCCCTGGGGTACGGCTCTGTGCACACCTCAGCACTGGGCAGCATTTTGCAGAGTGGCTTCCCCTCCCTGAGCTTGCTGCCCAGTGTTGCTGCTCTCTCCTCCACTACCGTTGCACCAAGTCACATCTTTTCCAATTTGTCCTCAGCCATCTTCAGCTCCTGGCCAACACTCAACTCACTCCTTACCTCAAGATTTCCCTTCAGGCCCATCTCCTTCTACTCAAAATCCACTTGAACACTGCACAGACCATCATCCTTTCTTGATGATCTACCCTGGCTGGATCCAAACATGAGAAACACATTCTGCAACCTTCTCCTTCTCTCCTAACCCTCAGATACACAATAACCATGATACCATCCTCTTCTGTGCTCATCTACCTTGATGACACCAAGTCAACAGGCCAAGGGAGAGGATATTAGATACATCACAGAATAATGAAAAGGCACATGAGACAGTAGGGTGTGCTAAGATAAAGATATGTATGTCCCACATTGGGTTAGGGCTCTGTTTCTAGAGAACAGTAAGAACGGTGTCCCCCCAGCCCTGGGGCAGGACCTGCCAAAGGGTACTTAGCAGAGACGTATATGTTTATGTCATATCTCAATGGGATTGCTCAGGGTCTATGTCAGAGCAGATCCCAGGCCTAATGGCACCTCAAAAGTGTGAATTAAATTAAACAGCAGCTGTTTAAGATCTGTGAGGTGACTACATTATTATCTTAAATTTATGGAAAGGAATACTGCAGGACTACAGGCGTGTGGCTTAGCCCAGAAGGACACTAGAAGAATAATTCTGGTATTTCTGTTTTCAGATCACATCTCTCACTTTCTTTTTCCAGCTGTCATGAAAAGCAGGATGTTTCCCATGATCAGGCCCTCCTTGATTTCTGGTTTCTCCCTCATAAATACTGGATGAGCAAATGGAAAAGACACAATCACCAACACTTCAGCAGGGAACTGCCTGCTACATGGCCCTGCCAAGGTAGATCGAGTCACCATTGGCATTGTACACAGTCAGGGAAAACAGTTCTGTCTTTAGATTAAAAAGCCACAGTCCACAGTCTTCGTTCCCCTTTCCCTCCGTACATGCATATAACCTTGCATTCTGTCCTTGACCAACCTGATCATGTAGAGAACCACCGAGGTGAGAACTGGGAATGCTGCATGGTCCAGGCTCCTCTGCAGCTGACCCAGCTCAGCACTGCCCAGCGTGTGGCTGGCTGCCACCATCCGTCCCTCCGATGCTGCAGTGCATCCACTGCTGAGTCACGCGCTGCGCTGCTCAGGGAGCCCTGGGGCGGGCTTGGGCTGCTCTGCTCTTTGGGACTGTTGTGGCATCAATCCACTACAAAAGCTTGAAATAAGGGGCACCAATGAAAGGGTTTTGTCAACTTTTATAATAAAAAACCCACACGGGGCACTGATCGGAGGGAGGGAGAAAGAGCTACAAATCACATTTACCCGAAAGAATCAAAAAACTAAAGCACTTACTTTCTTGAACATAAGAGAATCACAACGCGGAAGGTGGCAGCACAGTAAGCCTGGGCTTAACATTTTTACTGTAAAGTTTTATCCTTAGTCTGCAAGGATTTTGCATGTGTCACTAGAGTAAAATACCATATATGTGGTGCGGTTGCACTTCAGGAAGTGCGAGGGTTAGGAGAGGTGGCATGTTAATGAAAAGCAGGGCAATTACCCTGCTCTCTTCAATTTCATGGCACCCTCTTATTGAGGAACTTCTGGACAAACATTATCCAGCTCACAGCTCTGGCAGCTGCTGTTCTGCAGGACTTCTTGCTTAGGAAGGGGAGAAGACACAAGGCAGGAAAAGTTACCAAAATATCCCTGACCATGTGGGAGTAGAGAAGGTGACAGACGCTGGAAGAGCAGAGAACAGGGGACACGCGTTCCTTGGAACGCAAAACTGGGGCGAAGATCAGCACTGTCAACAACACATGAGAATTCTCCCCTGGTGAAGTGGTGCTGGAATGAAATGAATTAAAAAGTTCTTGAAGTCATAGATGTACTTCCAAGTCCTCTTCCAAGAGGGCAATAAGGAAAATTTTTTCATGTACTGCAAAGAGAATTCAGAAATATTTTCCATTCTGATGTGACTCTGGGAATGTGGAAATTGCCTCACCCTTTCCTCTAGCCCTTGGGGTATTCCTGCCTGATCAAAACTGGGAGAGGGAGGAGTTAAAGTAGAAGAGGAAGCTTAAAAATATGCATCCTTATGAGAAAAGCAAGAATAAAATGTCATCTCTCCGCTCTGAAAAAGTTACCACATTGATTTCTGCTTCATAAAAATGAGGTTAAGTTGAATGCATTAAGCTGGCAAACTGGATAATTGCATGTCCTGAAACTGTCTTCGAAACAGCTCTTTTCACAGCGGTGCTCAGAAAATAACTTCATCAATAAGGCTCTTGCCCATTAAATGTTCACACCTCTCTGTTCCTTGCTCAGGAGTGAAGCTTGTCCTTCGCAAGAAAGGCTTCTTCCTTTCACCTCAAAGTAGTGGGGAAAGTAAGGCTGTTTTGTGTTGCATTAGTATATTTCTGGCAAGAAGAAAACAGGGTGAAAAACAAACATGTTCTCAGGGCTGGGGCTTTCCATCTCTGGTGCCCCACACATGGTGTCTTGCAGTCTTGCACTGCAGCTGGTTACTTGTTCTCTAGAGTGGAAGTGAGAATTGCTCCGAGCCAAAGCTTGGCCTGGGGTTTTGCTGCCCTGTCGAAGAGCACTGCTTCTTTCCCCAGCCAGCCTGGCCAGGGTCAGGCCTTTCCAGACAGCTAAGCTCTCGTACAGCCCTGCCGGCAGGGTGGGTCCTGACCTTTCTGCATGGCTGACATTGCTCTATCCCCCTTCCTCAGTGCACAGCACCTTTGAAAGGCAAGAGCTTGCCTTCGGCTACCTTGTTTGCATGGCAACGCATATGAATTCTTCAGCTCACAGCATTATCTAGCGGTGGTTCTAGAGCCTGAGGTCTGAACACTGCACTCCATCCTAGTGAGCTCTGTCTGGGAGAGGGATTCAGGCTTCTGCTCTGCCTTTGGCTCCACAACACAACAGCACTTGCCACAGGGTGTTGTGTCTACAGACAGGGAGGTGTACTGATAATTGGCTGTTCTCTCCTACCAGCCCTATCTACTTGCTACAGCAAAATGGATTAGGTAGGTACCCACTACTTTGGATTCCTCTGGTGTTCAGTAGTGCCTCAGAATGCCCATCAGCTTCCAGGGGGTAGACAAGCAAAGCAAAATCTAAAGAGCTGCTCAGATGCAGATTCTTTTCCAGAATCTAAACCCTTAATTATGCCATTGAGCGAGGTATTTTTCTTCTCCTGTTAGTAGAGCTTTGCTGTCCCTTTCACTCCAACTCCAGCAGGAGCAGCTGTTCAGGTCCCCATCTGGCACTTCCCCTTGCCCAGTGACTGGCCCAGAGCACATGCAGATACTCTGTGGGGAGTTGAAGTAACTGACTTCATCTCTCTTGGCGAAAAGCAAGTCCATGCTGCTGTGCTCCTCCTTACACCCCCAAATCCCCTCTTCTTCCTCCCTCACTAAGGAACTTGATTTTTTTTTTTTTGTGGTCATAGCTGGGCCAAGCTCCTGCTTCATTCACACAACTTACAGATTTGGCACGTTCCTTTCCAACCCTGTCTTGCTAAATACAAAAAGTGAGGAAAGGAAATCTTGTTCTCTTCAGCTACCTCATTAAAGTTTTTCACTTGATATGAATGCAATCAATAGTGCCTTCCTGGAAGACGCTTCAACAAGAACAGCAATTAATTTGCTACCACTTGCCAAGGCTAATGTACCTTAGACACACTGGCCTTAAAGTTTGGCAGAACATGATTCCCATACTGCTAAAGGACAAAACCACGATCGTCATTGGATCAGCAACCCAAATTGTAACAGGAATCTCCCTCTGAATGGCTTCCAAAGCTGGTTGGCTCTTCCTAACATCAGCACTGTATAGACGTACATCATATATCCACCGTATGATGTATTGACACAAGGCTCAGCCCTGGCTCTGAAGAGCACTGTGCAGGCTGTACGTGCACAAACGCAACCTGAGGTGCTCAGGTCCAGCCTCACGGAGGGTGCAGACCTTTCAGGCTGGCCTTCACAGTGCTTTTTCTATGGGGCACAGCTCTACTGAGGTGTGAATCTCTGTTCATCTAAGGGAACTGGGCACTGCCCCTGCTGGTTCCTGAGCTCACAGGACTTTTCTGTGCTTTAAAAGGCTCCCAGAAGTTTTCCATAAGCTTTGCAGTCAGAGCACAGGGTTCTCCAGACCCCTCTCCTTGTTACAGATGTACTTGATGTAGGTCACAACACCCTCCATAAGCATGCTGTGATGCTATCTATATGACAGCAATGTCAATATGCTGAGGGCCCAGGGTCCCTCCATCGCTGCAGGTGGAGCATGCCTCATCAATAAACTGCGAAGCCTCCATGGTATTAAATCTTAGAAAATGACACTGATTGCAGGAGGAATCTCCTCATGCCAGGCTCCAGCACTTCTCCTTTGAGGACCCTCTGTTATTGTAACACAAGAGCAGTAATAAAGCCTGCCAGAAACCCCCCTCCAGAAACAATGGCCTGAAGAAAAATGACAGGCAGCTGGCAAGATATGGGCATTGAGCTGCAGGCAGCTGGTGCTGGCAGAGACATAAGGAGACGTGAGCTCCCCAAGAGAAAGGCAAAATTACCACAGCGTCCAGTGAAGGGACGTGTAAGGAGTATGCTGGGAGGAGTCTGAGGGGAAAAAGAAAATGAAAGGCTGGAGCAGCAACCAGCTATCACAGTGATTAGAGATCATTAGGAGATCAGCCTATCTCTTTTGAAAACCTTTATAATTCCACTCCAGCATAAAAGCCCAGACTGACGGCCCTTGTGACACAGAGAACCAGAGACTGGGCTCAGGCAAGACCCTCTTATTAACATGTCTTACACCCTGGTCAGTGGAGAATTAGCTTCAGACACGTGGGGGAATTTAACCCCATTGCTGCTGCTACAGGGAGCCTGAGGCTTACCAGGGCCAGTCCCCTAGATGATTTTGTCACACAGGCACCTGTCTACTAAAAACAGATCAGAGAAAAAACATCCATGAGATGGCAAATGACTTTCACTTGCTACAAGCTGGATGTGAACTACTGACCTAGAGACAAATGGCTGTGTGCCCTAATCCCAAGCCCTCAAGCCATCTATTCCCCCTATCATACCATCCTGTTGACAGAAGACACATTAAGCACTGCCAGAAGGTGACTGTAAAAAAAAAATAAAAGGCTTTTTCCTTTTTATGGCAACCTCTGTAGCTGTGCAGCTATTCAAATATTTGCCCGGCTCCTTATAATTCATTAGAACCCATTTTTTACAATATTCTCTTTGAAATTGTATTCTCATTGCCCAGGTAGAAAGCTTAATTTGCATTATAGCATTAGAACTTCCTGCTGAAGACAAGCTCCACCAAAATACTTTTTTTAGGTTTCATTCTCCTGATAGGTAACACGGCACAGGGAAGGGGATGGATCACTAGCTGCCCATGGGCAAATAAGGGAAAACTCAATGTCTGTACAGGAATGGAGAAAATCTGTTTCCTTCCGTTGTCTGTCCTCCCTCTGCAAGGATATTGTGCTGCATGAGTGAGAATAGTTCAGTGCAAATGGCTGTGGTAAAATCTCGAAGGACCTTCTTCTAATATGTTAACAAGAGTTTTTTGCCATCGATTTCAGTGCAGCTGAGATTTTCTCTAAAAGGAAAAGATGCTTGAGTTTTGGGTCACTTTGTGCAGTGAGAATGCAAATTGCTGTAACTTGCATTACGGTTCTAATAAGCTCCTGTAATGACATTAAAGACAAATGGTTGATAACGCTGCCTTCAGAAATGAGGTAATGCAAATTTAGGAAGAAATCCAGCCCATTCTCCCCCTCCCTGCCATATTACCAGTGTTTGTTGAGTCTGATTTTACTCAAGGGTGGCCAGAGGTTTTAATGAGTTACTCTCATGGGTCTGCCTTGCTATTTAACATGACAGAATTGCAAATCATATCGATAAAAAATCTGCTAAGCTATTTGGAACTGCTCATGGAATGGGACCCTGCTGTGCTACTTGAGAACAACCATTTTGCCCAGCTCCTCCCTTCTCAGGATCCAGTTATGGATTTGGCCTAACATTACATCCCCCAGCCCATGAGCCACATTATTTTAATTTAATGTAAGGAAGGCTACAAATAGGTCAGAAGAAACTAAGGGAATTAGCTGTTCAAATCAAAACGAAAATCAATTGGGAGACATATTCTCATAGTCTTTGGAAGCTCTCTCGCAGTCCTTACACATAAGCCCTCTAGCTTTTGAATCAGTTTTCTAAATATCTCTGAATCTTCTTAAAGCGATGTCATTTTTCAGATGATGTCATCTGTGGCCAGTAACCCACCTGACAAAATGCATTCCCTCCATTCTAAAACTTCTATGTAATATGGAAACTCAAGGGAATAAAGAACAGCATTCAGGAAAGTTTTCAAGTTTTCATTGATGTAATGGTTAGAAAATCACCAAATTTCCCTTTTCTTCTGGTTTCAGCTGCCAAAATTGAAAACTATAATTTTTTTTCTGACAAAAATCTGATAAAATTCTCTCATTATAATCTTTTCATTGCGGTATGTATTAAAAGCCGTTGGTTCCCTTCCTTCCCATCATAATCCCTCACACAGATTCTGAAATAAAAATGTTTTCATTATCTAAGCCTATGTGCTATTTGGAAACCAATTTATAGGAATTGGAATTTACTGTTGTCCCAATAAATGTTTCTTACTTGTAAGTCAAAATAGTTTGATCTTAAATATAGGTTACTGCATCCTGGCACCAAACACAGGGGGTAGATGCTGTGCATAAAGTAGGGAAAGCTCAGCAAATTGCTCTTAGAAAAAAAAAAAAATCAATCATTTTTGCCTATGAATACCTAAAGAGTGTTTTTTGTTTAACAGTCACAATCTGAACTGTATTGGCTTGGTTTGATTTGGCATATGGGTTACGTGGTATTATTCTGCTTTTATTCTCTCTGCTGGGTGACCTTGGGATAAGGTTTGTAGGATGTTAGTGTTCAGAGTCTGCTTTCTCTGAACAGTTTCTCAGAGACAACAGTGTGAAGGCCCAACTCCCTGACCCTGTGAGCGACAATGTGCCTCCATGTTCACATGGTCAAGAACCACAGACCAACCCAGATACCGCGACGAACTGTTGGAGTAGTTCAAAGGCCGAGATGATGAGAGCTTCCCGGCGTATGACCAAGGCATGACTGAGTACCCATGTTCGTTCTAACCCCATCAGTAGAGCTCCAGGTGCAGGCCATGCCAGCCCTCCTGGATCTCTGCTTATAGACTTGGCAACTACCAGACACTGAAGTTTCTAATGATATTCAGGCCAGCTAGGCTTGAGCCAGTGCAAGTATGCCTTCCCACATTGCAATCAAGCTTCCCACTGCAGGGTAGGTATGGCAGACACTTCAAAAAGACTCTATTTATATTCTGCCCTACTGGTAAATTCATTTGTTGGACCACTCATGCAAAATGGATAATGCAAATGAAACTGCTACATTTGGAATTAAGCTTATTTTTGTACTCCAGTGAACATGAGTGCATTAGGTTGTGTTTCTTTTTTTTTTTCCCTTCTTTTTTCTTTTTTCTTTAGGGTGTTTGCCCAGCTGTAGTCCCCCAAAGCACTCATTTCAGGTCTGGGGGAGGATGTCAGAGTAGTCTGCTGCTGAGCCAGAATGGTGCAGGCACTTCAAACCACTGGCTCTTGAGCCCACAGACTCATGACTAGCATTGATCTGGAACTGATGAGTGGCTGGCTGTTTTACAGCATTGCAGCCTTAGAGAAGGCTGCTCTCTCCTCACTGCAGGGTGAGTGATAAATTCATGCAGAGCATGGACAAGTGCAGGGGAAGAAACGGAGAGGATCACTGTGAACTCAGGAAGTGACCACTTACGCCTGTACTTACTCGGAATTATGCTAACGCACAGATGTAATGTTCATTTAGGAGGCAGAGTAAGTAGATTAACATCTCTGTGTATACTGGAGCCCCCTCTCCTCCTCATACAGGACCCAGAGTCTCAGCACTAGTTATAAGCAAGGAGCTAAGTTTCCCATGGCAGCAGCAATTGCTTCATCAAAAGTCCCTGCAAAAGCTCAGTACAGGTGAGCCTGGATGCTCCATCCAGACACACCGCAGCACGCTCCCTCTCCAACAAGTGCATCCACCTCTCTTAACTCTGCCTCACACTGCCCTGCACACATTCCTCTAGTTCACACACCTACTCTTCTCCAGTGGACCAGTGTGCCCTACTCACAACTCTTTTTTAGCTTATCTGGTCATATGCAAAGAGCCTACGAGAGAAGGATACTACCCAGCAGATTAGACATAGAGTGGGATAGTGTAGGGGAGCACAGGAGACCAGAATTCTTCAGCAACTCCCTCTCCCAACAGTCCTCCTCTTTCTTTAACTCTGCACCGCAGCCTGCCCCTCGTGTACACCCAGAGTAAATCTAGTCCAACACTGCTCCAATCCTACAGGAATTTACACTTCCAGATCCCCACTGCTGATCTGTGCAGTGAGGAAAGATTAATGTGACCTTTCAGAGATGGATCATCTGTAGGCACTTCAGAGGAAGAAAGAACCGTCAGTGTGGTTCCAGGGCGCACAACCGTTTACTCCCACGCAAAGATGAAGCAGCGCTTCTCTTCCCAATCTCCTTGCTGCTTTGTAGCATGCACTGCACCAATGACAAGGGCTTGCCCCTTCTCTCTGCTTCCCTCACCCATTCCAGAAGGTGGAAAACCTCCTAGTATCATACTATATCGAGAAACTGCTGCTTGGGTTGAGCCCTGTTTGAAAAAAAGACTATCATGTTTGCTCTGCTGGGCTCTGCAATGCATAACAGAGTCTGCATTGCAGTCTCAAACTGCAATCCAACACCATCTGTCCCTTCCACTTGCAGCACTGCATCGCTCCAGGGAGTCTGTTCTTCAGGGGGATCCGGAGAGCACCTGGCTGGGCTGCCCATGGTACCCATGACAGCCAGCAAAAGGGCAAAACACCCCACCGATTTTTATTACCAGACTGAAACTAGAAATGGCTGCTCAATGGAACTGTATGAGAAGCATACAGGAAAAGGGTGCTGATTTGCTTTCATTTCATTATTTTTTAAAACAAATTCAGTACAATCAATATCAAATATACTTAATTCCTCTTCAACCATGTTATGGAAAGGAAGGCAAGGAGCAGAGAGAAGCAAGCACGGAGCCCTGCACAGCTGTGGCTACATGTAAATCTGTAGGAAGGAGCTACTTTGACAACAGCTGAAGCCACCAACTTGCCTTTCCTGAGCGTTCTGGGATCAGAGGACAGAGAAGTACTGCAACCAAGGGACAGGACAACAGACCTGGAGATATTTCATTGCTCTGCTCAGTCTCTGACTTACTGAGTCACACCGGGAAAGACACTTCGGCTTTATTTATCTCCATCTCTCTATGCACTTCCTGCCTGCCCGCACTATGAAGCAAAACAACCTAGTAGTGAATTCTTCAGGGCTGTAGTCGTCTCTCCCTATACATTCATACAGCATGTGGCACAATGTCATCCCAAACCTCAACAAGGCATTACACTCCGCTGTAAGTGAAGCATTTGCAAATTTTACCACCACAAAGATGAAGCCTGAAATTTGTAAAGTATACACCAATGCTCTCCCTCTGAGTCTGTGATGCTGGGAGGTGGAAACGGTTCAGCTCTACCATGAATTAGTGTTCTGACAGCTCAGTGCAATCTAGCCATGACTTGCATGGCTGCTTTCCCTTCACATTCCCAGGAGCACACTCTGCATTAGATCATGCTCTGCATCGGGCTCTGCTCCAACGCAGAGGAGAAAGTATGGGGAGGGAGATGAAATTGCCTTGACCAGCTTTCCTTGTCCTGAAAATATGCTCCTGACATGTGGAGAAAGCTGCAGGGAGCTTTCTTTCTGCTTTGGAGAGCACAGAGACAGGAAAAAATAACTAATCTTCAAGCTACTTGTAAGGTTGTGGCTTCACTCCCATTAGGCCTGACACTCACCCTGTGTATTGGAACTCCCCTGGGAACAGCGGGGGGCCAGGGGTAGTAGGGCTCTTGCTGTTCACCAGGCCTTTATTTCCTCTTTGCACAGACCCTATTTGTTTGCAGATTGCTTTTCCTTCCTCTTCCTCTACACTCTAGTGTAGAGTGTACACTCTACACTTCCTTCCACTAACATAGTGTCAGAGAATTTAGAAAGCAAGAAGGTTATAAATACATCACCAAGACATTAATTCAAGAGATAAGCATGTAAAAGAAGAAGACGCTCGGGTAAGCAAATGCCACAGGTTCGGCGTATCAACTGGCTCTAGACCTTTCCTCTGAGCTGTTTCTGGACCTTTTGGGGCTCTCAGAGGGCAAGACTCCGTTGCGTGGCTAATGACACCTTCCCAGGCAGCTCTGTAACTACACACTTCCTGCAGGGGGTCCACCTGTACTTACTCTCCTCCCAGCCCACACATCATCTCCACAGATTATATATGTTATGATCGTGAAGCAGATAAATAGTACAGTGTCAAGTGACTAAGTAACAATATGCTGAAGGCCCTCTCAGGAACCTGCTAAAAGCAAAGCATTAGACTCAAGACACAGTTCTTTAGCATTCACACTGGCATAAAGAAGGAGAATGGGTGGTCAAAGAAAGCACTTTTGCATAATGCCAGCATAAGTGGAGAAAAGATTTAGGATGCAAGTGCATCACAGCCTCTGCTCACCTCCTCCCACTGATGAATATAGCGGATGAGCCGGGAGAGCCGCAGCAGCCGCAGGAGGCTGAGGATCTTAGTGAAGCGCACGATGCGCAGAGCCCGGGCTGTCTTGTACACCTCAGAATCAATGCGGGTTTCAACAATCAGGAAGATATAGTCCACAGGGATGGAGGAGATAAAATCCACCACAAACCAGCTCTTCAGGTATTTCATCTTGATCCTCTGTGGGTCTAGGATGATCTCTGTGTTGTCCTCCACCACAATGCCTGTTCGGAAGTTGAGGACAAGGTCGATAAGGAAGAACGTGTCTGAAACCACATTGAAGACAATCCACGGGGTAGTGTTTTCATCCTTGAAGAAAGTGATGCCCACAGGGATGATGATCAGGTTCCCTACCATCAGGAGCAGCATGGTCAAATCCCAATAAAACCTGGACAGCAAGACAGAGACATGTGAGATGAGCTATAGAGCGGGAGATCAGGGAACCCAGGTCAACAGAACTAAGGTGCTTTATGCATCTCTACTGTCACTCATTCTCTATGCTCTGCTAGTCTGCCTGACATACTCAGAGTGCACAAGGTGCTAATTAAGTACTTAATATCATAGGAACACTCATCTTCTGGTTTAGAGGGTTCAGAAAGGAATTGAGTACATGGCTGGACATGCCCACTTGAAAACTTCAACTGGGACTTTAGAGCCACCCAAGAAGAGACTGACATACTTGCACTTACTATGAGTGTTAGGTAAAGAGAGAGAGAACACAAATATTTGGAAGACTGCAGAGTTCATAGGCCAATAAAGCAATTTGGGGTTAAAATCATCAGGCTTGCTCCTACTGCCTGATCCTTCTTTAGAAGTAGGTAGCACTGACAGCATTGGGATCAGGATGGAAGTGGTGACTGTGCTATGATCTACATGTTCACTTTCGATTTCTTGCTGAGCCAAGCTTATGCTGAGCCCAGACTTTAGGAGTTCCGTCCACTCTCTATAGATTCCTGTGTTGTATAGAATTGACAGATAAAGCTCAGAGTCACATGGCTACAAATACCTGTCTCATTTCTAAAGTAAGAAACGACAACATTTAACTACTGTTCCATGAAGCACAGTCTCCAAGAAGGTTATCTTCACTCTAGTGGGCCTTACAATAATGTTCACTTTTTGGTTTTGAAAGCACACACAGTCTGAGTACATTTCCTAATTTATTTGGTTGGGATTTTTAAGATTTTCCCCAGGTATTAGTGTAAAATATATAGAGTCACACAGTGTCGCCACATCTCACCCAGAGTGAGGACTAAAAACTTTTTTGGGTCTCATACTTTGTTGAGGAGTCTCAAGAAGAAGCCTCACTGCCCAACACAGTGGTGCTCCAGTCCCTGCCAAATGCTTCACATGTGAGAGATGTCAATGTACTGTGATTTCACATTGCCAAGATTTCATCAACTGTACATTGTGTACTACAGGGCGGCTACTATAATATTGTGAGATATCATAAATAACTTGTATTAAGATGCACCTGTGACAGCAAATGAGCAAAGTACACAGAACAAACCAATAATCAGGTTTCGTCGCTAAAACCTGAGGATGCAACATTTGGAAAACCACAGTGGCTCTTCCAGTCAGTCACACAAATTAGTATGGTGTTTCTATTATTATTTGAGTACAAAAGAAGCCAAAGTCCCTAGACCATAAAAAGGCGACAGCAACTTAACACAAGGGAGAGAATTGAGCCTTCCTTTAAACCAATCATGTCAATAGCAGTGAAGTCAACAGAGTGACTCCGGATTTACAAATGACGTAACGAAGGAAACTGTTGGGTTTGCTGAAGGACACGCACATGCTGCTTCTCTATCTGTCTGACAGATTACAGTAAAAATCACTGAAATGTTCTAGGAGAAACAGATTACCTCAAAGATCCTCAAAATCTAGCTTTGGTAAGAGTTGTTCAGCTCAAGCCTGGGCCTTGGACCAGGCTGAGCTGCTGCAGAGCAGTATTGCTGCAGTGAGGCAACTACACCGAATTGTTAAACTCTCAGCAGGAAAACAAAAAGGGCAGAATATGCCTTAAAAGCTTTCTCTGTATAGATTCTCTCTCCCTATTAAGAACATGACACTTTAAAGCACCTAAAAGCATATTTAAGGTTCCAACTATTACACATGTAGAGACAGGGTCACAAACCAGCAGCACACCAGTAATTGTCAGAAACATTCAGCAGAGGTTGATGGGAGCTGACTTCAGTATGAGCAAAGTTGTCCACTAACAAGGTTTCTAAAAATGTCATCAGCTATCTCTTTCTTGCTCTCAAGGTGCCATGCCCCTGCAGGCAAGGTGGCATGCAATCCTTCACTTAGTATAAAAGTACAGTTGGTGTGGGTAGACACTCAGCAATGAGATTTGGCCATATGCTTCTAAGAGCAAGGCCATGTCACACAGTAATATGCATTAATACTGTATAAATCCATGTTGCGGTCTTCCTTATTAAGGGCCTGAGATGATGCTGCAGCTTTCCTAGTCAATTAATCTAAATAATCACACAATAGCAGGAAGTCTGGAAGCAGTGTCTACATTATTACCGAAAATAAATAACCTCACAGCCATCTTTAATTTGCCTTGGGGGATACAAAAGGAGATATGCGCAAAGAAAATTATTTTTCCCAAGTTTCAAATTAATGGCATGAGACAGACATGGCCAGACATGCAGACATATAAAAATAAGTGGCTTTCTTCAGACATCTTTGGATTTTTCTGCCCCTTATTTCTACGCTGGCTGGGGATTTCAGTCCTTAGCAGGAACTGGGGACAATGACAACAGTGGCTAGGATGGCTCACAGTTTAAGATGTTTTCCACGCACACAACCCCAGTAAAATGCTTTCTGCCTGGCTGTAGCATTTTTTGCTACCCCACTCTCTTATACTCAAGCCTGGTCCTACCACAGCCAGCTGTCCTGCATCCCAGTTTACAGCATTTCTTGCTATTCCAGTTCTAAGATCTTCAAACTCGCTTGACACATGCTGTGCAGTCCCAGTCTGCTATTACTGCTGAATCGTCTACAGAGAATCATCGTTTGCAATGTGGACAAGCAAAGATGAAGTGCTAAAATTCATTGCCATGTGTTTCTTAAACCACAGTTCTCCTCAAGGGTGTACTAGTGACTCGAGATTATTGTCACAGGCTCCCCTCAGCTCTGACCTTTAAAGCCATCACTTACAAAACACAGAAGGTAAACTTTCGTTTCCAATGCACCCCTGCTAATAAAAGGGTATCCAAGGTGTCAAGGAGGAGATAACCTTTGGACTCTGTGAAGGAGGTAGAAAAAGCTGAAAAGCACCAAGAATTTGGTCTGCATAACAATTCCAGCCCAGGAAATCCACCTCCTTTACTATGTAAACTGCCTAGAAGTTAAAATTTAACTATTAAGATTCCACAGCTCCTGCACATTTTAATTTTACCCACATATGAAGTATGATCTGGCCAGGGTGGCATCACTGGATCGAGACTGAATAGCCTCTCAGGGACCGCAACACCTCAGAGGTCTAATATCATCCATGTGTCATTTTGTATTTACACCGAGGAACATCTTTTCACTCCCTGTAAATTATTGGCCAGAATGACTAACGGTGCATGTGATGTATGTAAAGGCAAGAACCAGCTATTAATAACGCATGTTTTCTGTATTTCTGTTGTTCATTTCACCCAGGGATTCCACAGAGCTGACAGTGATGAAATTGGCTCTGCTGCACCCATGAGAAGCAGACAGTATTATTATCCCTGTCTTGCAAAGAGAGAAGTCGCATGGCAAAATCAAGAGAATGGGATTTATCCATGGAAGTCTGAGGTTAAATAAGGGCTAAGACCTGAATTTAATTTTTGAGTCTAACAAGATCTGAAGCTGTTCATATCGCTTGAAAAAGAGTTTAACAGAGACACGTCTCATGGACATCTTCTTCTGATATCCTGTCTTCTTCTCACTTCACTTCCTGTCTTTAAAAGCCTACATAAAAAATTAATACATATGAATGCATTGTTTATTATAGCTGACTCAGTGCGACCGAACAGCTCACAGCACAGGGAACAGCCAGCACCATGTAAACAAGATGTCTTGTTCAAACATACTTGGTTTTTGTACTACATCCTACTCTATGCCTGCTTCTTAGATCTGAAAATCACATTTTAACATGCACCGCTACCTCCGATCTTTTAATTCCTAATATATTATTTAGTTGTAACAGTATGCACTGGAGAATTAGTGTGGCAAAGACACTTCAAGCATATACGCTCTTTAAGCATTGTGGGTCTCAGTCTGCTGATTTGATAGCATGTATACTTTGTAGGTATTAGTTTGTGGGTTTTGACCAGGAAGTTAGATCATCTTTCCGTTCTGTCTAGTGCATAATGTAACAGCAGGCTAGGAATATTGCTTTCGGATGTCATTTTTTAAATTCAATAAACCTTGATTTTTCAAAACTACTCCGTGATGCAGTATAACCAATCACAGTGCATGAGCTCAGGAAGGATTGTGACCAATTGGAGAGAAAACAGTGAACTGCAGAGGTTAGCCCGGTCAGCATCACTTTGTCTGTCTGGCATTCAAAGCCTGCCCCTGAGTGGGGCACATTTGTGGCCTTTACTACTGTTCTTGCTCTGTAGTGTTGGCACTGTCAAGAAAAAATAGACTCGAACAACTTCACCTCTAAATTAACAAAGATTTTTGGACGTTTTCAGCCTCTGCTGAACCGTGGCTAGCTCTGGGTTGAACTGAGGCGCTGCCTGCAAGTGCACAGAAAGGAAGCAAAAAATAAAAATGCATCTAACTGGAAATGCCAGGGAGCCAGGATATTCTCACCAGCAATGAAATTTAGCTCAGACACCGTGGCCAACCTTCCTAACCTTACAAGAACAGCTCTTTAATGAACACATCTTGCTAAAACCAAAACCAAAGACAAATCCAATTGCTCTACCAAGCCCAGGCAGGAGCACCGGCTCGGTGCTGACTCAAGAAACAGAGTGCCACCTACTGAGTCACAAATGACATCTCCATCCTCAACTTTGCATGGTGAGGAATTGCGACATTATTCCTTTAAAGAGCTGATGAAAATCTGCCCGTTTCTGCAGAGTGGCAGCTCCCTTCCCCCTCTCTGGATTGCGTGTTGAATTAGACACTGCTGTGCTCACCAGCAACTATCCTGACAGGAAAGAGGTCGCACTTTAATTCCCAGGACTGCTGGTCGGGCTAGAAATAGAAATCATCTTTTGTAAAGAGCATTAGTGGATGTCAGTGCGGCTGGAGCAGCAACGGTGGGAGGAAAGTTTACTCCAGAAAACAGCCATTCAAATGGGTATCTGAACACAGAGGAGAGAGAAAGAGAAAAAGCAGGAAAAGATCCTTCCCTGCCTTTGGAAGCATTACTTCTCCCTGATATGAGTAGGCGCATTTCTACTGGAGAGTTACAAACTTTGCATTAATTACAGAGATAATAGGAGGAACATGGTGATTCCCTGCTCCTAAACACACTAAAGGACACTTAACCAACTACTGAGTCCGAGAATCCACTCGCTAGAAGAATTCATTTATTTATAGGGAGTTATTCAAATACCTGTGCACTTGAAAACCTCTTTGAAATGAATACCTACCCAAAAAAAAGAGTCAAATGACTTACAAAAATATTCCCAGTGCTATATGATGGGAAATGATTAGGGGGGCCTAGCTAAAGAATAAGACAAACAGTTTTAATTCCTTCTGACCAATCTATGCAAATAACACGTATCCTCTGCCATCCTGAATAAAACCCCTCAGAACACTGATAATTAGCCATGCATTACGACAGCAGGAGGAAAAGAGCTCTGCTGTGTCCCAGCCTCCTCTCGAATTCCCTGGCTGCCTGCTTCGGCAGCACTGGCTGCTTCTCATGCAGCCAGGGTTGTCCCTGGCTGTTACAGAATATGGACTGCACCAAATTCAACTTCACCGTGCAAACACATAGAAAATAAACAGTGGAGATAGATACACAATTAAGGGTGATCTCCAGATTACCTGCACCTATGGGTCTAAGGAAGATGTTCCCACTATCTCCTCATGGTGACAGTAAGTAGGCAGGGCTGGGAGCCCTGTACAGCTGGTAGCCTGAGCTATTCATCTTTCTTCTGAACTTAGATGCTGTAGTCATCGTGATGCCTCAGCTGGGTATCAGAGACTAAGTGGTACAAGTGAGTTCCTAAAATGGGATCCAGTTCTACCTGTGATTAACTTTCCTATCGGGAGCAAAAGTTGATGAATTTGAAGTACTTACATAAGCAGGTGTCCAAATAGGGCTATCTCACAGTACAGCCTTCGCTACAAACGAGGTGTGTGATTGGAGCACTTTGCATCTAGATTTCTTAAAACTCACATGTTGTCTTTGAACAAAATTTTCATTGAATTCAACTGTCAGTTTTACTTGAGGCAAGCTATTTTCTAAGGTCTGCATTTAGCCTTTCACTTAGATTACCTCCAATCTACATAATCGCTCACCTGATCCCCTCTGAACAGTGCACAATTCCATACTGTGTTTCGAGTTTAACACACATGCTCAAATTATTACCTTAAAATATAATTACATGGATTTTGTTGGGTGGAAAAGTAAGAAAGCTATTGCTTATGTAATACTTTAAAATGGCATTTGCAGTCCAAGCAAGGTAGCATGCCAGCTTTTTATTGCTTCTCTATCATCAGCTTTTAAATCTGACACTACATTATTAAACAATAATCAACACCTTGCATTTTTCAAAGTAATATCCATACATTAATTAAATCCCAACAGATAAAATTAAGAGGGTATTATCAGCCTATATTACAAATAGATAGAGTATGAGATACTAAAGACTTAAGTAACTTATTCAGAGGTAGTACTACTTCCCACAAAATATGGTTGCCTAGCTTCAGAAGAGGTTTCCAGTCATGTTATATACTGTAATTTGATCAGTAGCAGCAAAGGGGAAATTTCCTTTCTTTTCCATTGTAAAAATATAAATATACACATTACTTAGCGATATTTTTATTCCAGCTATAATACTTGACAATTTGCAAACAACACATCTGAGGCACCGATGCATTTAACCAATTATAGTACATTGTGAATTACGCCCTTTCTTTAACTTACAAAACACAACACATTATATCAATATGTGTTAGCTTAAATTATTAGTTCTTTGATAGTACCTACAATACACCCACTCTGCTGTCAGGCTTTTTAAAGAGATGAAGATTTGCGCGACAGAGATGTTTACAGGAGAATTCAAAAGAACCGAGAACTAGTAAAGTAGACCTTATGCTGAAGGTAACCTACCAGGGATCGTGCTTGTTTGAACTATGAAACAGCTCAATGCTCTGAATAAACATGGAGTTTGGTAGCTGTTGGCACAGCCCCTGCTGACAGTACAGTCATAGCGGACCACAGACAGCACCGTGGCGGGCAGCCCCCCAGGATGCACCTGGGCTTTTATTGCCATGACTATAAAAGCCTTGGACCTTGCACTTCTCACCAGCTCTGCTCAAAAATGTGAGCTCATTACCAGGGGAGTTGTCTTTTTCATTAAGTATTAGCTGAGAAATGGCAAAGCCTTCGCCTCGTGTGGGCTTTGGCCTCTGCAGGGAGTGCACACATGCCAGGATCTCCAAGGAAATCTCCTCTCTGGGGCTCTTCTGGATAGCTGGGACACTCAGCATTGCCTACTGGAGCTGCTAGAAGAGCCACAAAGAAACTGGTGGTGATTGTCCCACAAAAACTAGATTTATCAAGACAGAGACATTTCTATGGCCTCCATCTAGTCAGTTTAAAACAGGCTTTGTGACTCAGCCAAGGCAGACAGTCCTGATGTTCTGTGACTTTGCTGGAACAACTCTGTTCTGTTTCCTGCTTTTCTGTCTCAGCAACACCAAGTACTTTGTATTATCTTTGCACTGAAGTCCACCAGTCATGAACCAAAACCACATTAAGAAAAGTATTGTTCAAGCATGTAAAAAAAATATGGAGCCTTATCACAAAGAGCTGCTGACACCCCATCTCAGAAGTGTATTTAACTTTCACTCAGCTAGGGAAGCTGATGATAGAATTGAAGTAACTTGGCTAGGACAACAGCACTCTAACCACTAGATAGTGCTATCTTTCACTCAAGTTCCCCCAAACGCCATACCCAGTACGTGAACTACACAGCAAGCGGTATCACTGAGATCATTTTCATGGAGACTGAGCAAACCTTGCGGGGTGTCATTTCATTACAGTCTGAGACATGTCAGGACAGAGGAGTTCATGGAGGCTACAGCAGTGCTGCCTGGCTTGCACATCTCCTGGGATAATGAGAGTTCTGGACATCTAATCTGTAAAGTCAACATCTACTACCTAACCCTGCAGTGTGCTTAACAGAAACTGCACAAGCATTTTCAAGAGTTTTATGTGTAATCTGTCACTCGATAAATGCAAATGTATTGGAAGACTTACACCTAGTCCTTGGTCCGCAGACATACTGTATCACACAGAAACAATGTGTTCCTGCACTTGATTTCCAATAATGCTGAAACATAAACGTGTCACAAGAATTAAGAAAAGTCGTGGTGAATTCTGCACAAAGTAGTCAATTGACCATTCTCCTCAACTCCCGCCGCCTTCCTGCCTGCAGATATCATCCTAACAGATTAAACCGTATCTTAAAGCTCTACTTAGAACCCAATCTTCCCAGAAAGGTAAAAATAAACAAGATTTCATTTCCCCCTTTGGGGAATGCACACACAGAAACAGAGATAGTCACAAGAGACTTTGTTTGTTCTGGCACTAAATTTGGAGGATGGAGGCCAATAGAGCACATATCCCATTTCTGACTAAAAGCAGCATTAGTAATATTTTCTCACTTGCCTGGATGCAGCTATTACTAGCTCATGGAGAATTCCCCTGTAACAAGCTGTAAAAGCAGTGAAATTTTTGAGGGTACTACCTGTAGGAAAGCTTATTCCCTATTTTTCAAGGTCCAAAGGAAGAACATTTACACCCTGAACCTAGAAAATGTATTGTTGTTTTCATAGCACCACTGAGGTGATCAAAGATATAAATTGTTCTGCAGTGGAAATTCATTGCAGCAATGGCTGAAGACACCATTGGGAAGATAATATGGTACAGATTCAGTTGGAGATTTATAAGTACGACTTTCCTCTAGAAGGAAACCAGGTCAGTGCAACCACTGGCAAACCAAGTTCTAACCTGCCTGGACAGGCTCCTCTCTCTACTGGTGGTACGTTAGACCATTTCAGGCTCCCTGTCGAGGGAAGGTATAGACAGATTGCATCCCAACTGCTGGTGGTCTGGGATTACCCCCTACGCAGTCACATCACTGTATAAGAAGTGTTCCGCTAGAGAGCTTAACCCTCTCTTCATATACCACCCTCCTGCTCTCATAAATATGTCTTGATTTCCCCCTCCTCTACCCCCCCTGCCTCCTTGTTGAATCCCAACGGTTTTCAAGGTGTTAGATGTATATTGATTTCGTAGAGCTCCCAGAATACATTATGTATGAGACTGACATGCTAAAGGCCTGGCAATTCTGCATTGTTTGATCTTCTGAAATCTCTTGCTTGTATGAATATGGAAAAGTTCCTCTTTGTTTGCTGTCCATTGATCCAGATGTTGACCCTTCTCTGTGTGCATTTATCTCTGATGATTTAATAACGTAAAAGACGAATAAACTGAGGAAAGGAAGGAAGCCCCTTTAGGGGGACCTATTGCCATGGAAACGTGCCATATGTTGTTATTGTCGAGAACAGATAGATCAATAAGAGCTGCAGCTTCCAAGTCATCATGAATATGTTGTGGAATGTGAAGGACTAAAGCCTAAAGACATGCATAAGTTGTGACATTATGAATTTCAGGCCTTGGCCCATATCCAACATCTAGCATGAGTCAAATTCAAATATTTGGGCAGCCTGTTAGAAAGGTGGTTCTGCACTAGGGAGTTCTGAATTGTCTCAAAAAGCAGCGATATTGGGCCAAGGGTTTGATTTGTACCCAAGTATATGAAGGAAAGGGATTGTATCTTAGAGAGTGCCCAGGCTCCAATTTCTCAGAGACACACAGGTAGAGCCTACTTCTCTGAATCTGATCTTTCACCTTTACTTGCCAGAGTATTAACAGCAGCTCACACTTAAAGGATTCAGTGCTGCAAGTACTGACTTTACATCTATATAGATGATATAGATATATGTATGTATGTATATTAGTTCAGAGTAAATGCTACCGCAAGAGTGGCAGAGGACATATGACATCAACTGATGGAACAGGCATCTTCCACCAACTTTTCTCGGTAAGTTACAAGGATGACAGACTGGATTCTTAACTATTTTGTATCGACATGGCTCTCTTGCTATAATAAGAGTTTACATGAGGTGAGGATGTTAGCCTCACCACTAGAAACCCAGATTTACTAAATTTAAACACTAAAATAGGGCAAAGAGATGACATGAGTCACATCACTAGATAAGAATCAGTTTAGAAAGTGTGGGACAGTGGAGGGGACATCACTCTGCTTTCTGCTAGCTGTTGTTTTGCTTTGGATTGACAAATTTATGCCCTCATGCTCTGCAGTACATCACAAAGGTGACAAATGCATGCAGCAGATAACTAAGTCATCTGCCAGGCTGAGAAAAAGACTTCTACAGCTTGGTGTTGAACAGGAATCACAACTCCAGTCTTCCCACAAGGAAAGCAGGGTTGAACAGAAGGTTTCTTATTACAACATCTAGGATCTCATAGAGGCTCCTAGAGACCCAGGTTTGGGTTACCCACCGTAACTTTTGAACCATGCACCACCAGGACAACCATCTCCACAGCAGGTCACCAGTGTGCTTAAGCAGCCTTAGAAATAACTATGTATGTAGTTTAGCTTAGCTGGCCATTTACATCCAGTTTACTATGAAAGACCAAAAAACAGAGGAAGAGCTTCCTGTGCCTGAGGATGGATCACACCTGAGCCTGACCCAGCTGTTGTTCAGCTACATGAAGCTATTTACTCAACGAGATACACCTCTGCTTGCAGGAAAAGGCACTCGTGCCTTCTCATATTCTCTCTTCAACTTTTAGAGTTACCAGGATTTACGTCTGGGACAAGCAACAGCATCTGCCAGACTTCAGGACTGCTGCATGCTTATTCCTATCACTCTGCATGAGCCCTGGATATGCCAGATGGGGCAGGGAGGAAGTTTAACCTCTTTCCTGCTTAATGGCGGGATCGGAATCCAAAAAGCTGCCAGAAAGAGGCAACAGAAAGTAGTTTGGGGTTTTCCAAGGGTCTACTGGAATGATCATATTGAAAGCTGTGTTACTCTAAAGGTTCAAAACTTCCTAAACCACATGTTCATTGAGCAGAGAAAAAGCCAGAGTGACAGAACATGTTGCCTACATATAGCTTTCATCCCTGACAAGGACGCTTCACCGCAGATCTAGTGGTTACGTAGCACAGGGGTGAGAAGACCTGGAAGAGAGAGTTCACTCCCAACTTACACTCCCAAGTCAAATGCCTTCTTTAACAGGTATTGCTACTGGGTTAAAAACACTATGGGGTTTTTTGCCAATGGGATGACAACTGTAGAGCAAATTTTCTGCCTGCTCTGTGAACAGAAGTATGGCTTCAAGTGTTAGAGGCTAAGGAAATGCCAAAGGAACAATGTGTAAGAACCATGGATTGGGATGGATGGAGTACATATTTTGTAGTGTTTCCAAACTTTGGCTCCTACCGATCAGTATTACTCCATGAGAATCAACAGAAGAACGCTGATTTACATCACTACTTTCAGCCCTGGTGGTGTTAATGCTGGCATCACTGTTTCAGTCAAGCTTCAGCATGAAGCGCCAGCCATAAAGCCTCTTTCTGTGTGGAAGAGAAGATGGGGGTGGAAGGGAATAAGGCATCTGAAATGATAAGGAGGTAGTGGCTATGCATGTTTCAGTTTCAAAAGTAGAAAATATTTTTCCTCCCCAACTCTTCTGCAGCTAACATCAGACTCTTGTTTGCAATGACTTATGCAGGCTGGACTGGAGCACAATGAATCCTCAAAAAGACTAATGCTGCTGGGATCTTGGGGCTATTCAGGTATCCAAGACCCCAGACAAGAGATGAATCACCTTCTAAAAATGCAGCAGTTAAGGAAAAAAAAGTCCAATTGCTGCTGATTATTTTAGGTCTCAGAAGAAACATACTGTGCTAAGGCTATGTTATCTAAGGCATCCACGTGAATTCACTATCCTCTCCAAACATCGGATGCTGAATTAATTACTGCATGTACTGAAACATTATGTAGCTCACAAGGGATTTTTTCCTTTTGACCTCAAAGCACTTTATGGCAGGTGGCTGAGTCTCAGCATCTGCCAGCTGTGGAAACTGAGGCACGGAGAGGCAGTTATTTCTTGAGTGCCTCACACACATGCAGGTCCACAGAAGACAGAAGAAGAGAGACAGGAATCCTGACATCCACTCCAGCGCCTAAGGGCACTCAACTCAGCTCCCAACGTAGCACTTCAGCTCCACACAAAGGCAGTTCCTTATGCAAGGACCTACTGAACTCCAAAGCCCTTTCCAGTTTCCGAGAAACCGTTATTTGGTGTCCCAACAAACATTTCTGCATTGAAATGAGGAAACCCAACAGAAGCTTAAGGGCAGCAGGAGACCTGGGGAAAAATGAGGAGGACTTGGTGCATACTCTGAAATGGGAGAATTGAAAAACTCAGAAACTGGATATTTAAAATATATTCTCCCCTAGAAAGGATACTGTCAGGCACATTTGCCCAAAGAAGATGCTTTGAATCACAAATTACGCAGAATATGAAAAATTCAGTGTCCACATTCAGGGCATATAATGCCTTTTCCCTCATGTCAGACTGGTAGGAGCCATTTTGGCTTTTCACCCTCCTGTGTGGCGTGGAGCAAGCTATATAATACTCCTGCAAAGGAAGCGGGTGCTAGGGGATCTGGGCATTTTCACTTCACTCATATCTGGCTTTTGCCGAGACTTGGGATGTTGCTGGATCTCTCCCGCTCTTTCCAGGACACGCTGCGAATTTCTGACTTTTGATCTTTTGTAGAAAAGGCACATCTTTGTGGTGTGGTGGGGATTCTCAGGGGGTTCCCCCTTATCAAAGTTCTAATCCATGTTGCAGGGTCTCAGCGGTTGCAGCTCCAGCGGTTTGTTCCAATCAAGAAACCGTCTGGAGCATGTTGTAACTGCAGCCCCTTCTTTCCTCACCATTTCAAATCCCCATTACAATCAATGGGACTTCGCATAATACCTCTCCTTAAAAAATATACAAAACAGGAAAACACTGGTTGCAAAACACAGCAGCTTGCTGTAACTCTACTGTAATGTTCAGTGCTGCTTCTCCAATACATACATTGTTTTTCTGCCAGAGACATCCAGACAAATAGTGATGGGCACCATTAAAAAATGCTTAGATAAATCTTTTCCAGTATGGGCTGGGCTTGATCTGCTCTATTTAAGTCAATGGAACACAGCCATTGAGCCTTGGGGGAGCAAGTGCCAGCCCTAAATCATTTCTTTGATTAATTGTTCTCGGGAAGGAAGAATTCATTAAGCATTCTGCTCAGCAATTAGAAATAAATATATTTTTAGAATGAACAACCTGCCAGAAACAAGTTGTTTCAGAAATATATTCAGATTGATGCAGCCCATTTTCCATCAATACATAACACAGAGGCTCCAGCCTGCCAGTTTCCATCCTACCCAGAGGGACACTGCAGAAAAAGGTAGGACAGTCCTGTCACTGAGGAACTACTTGCGCTGTCTACACAACCGAAGTTCAGATTCTGCAAGCAACTCTCTAGAAAATAACACAGTTTCTCTGTATATTAGTTTTCCAGGCATAAAATGGGAATATATATCCTTGCTATTTCACAGAAATATTACAAAGCTATTTCTACAAACAGCTGGGACAGTGCAGATATGATAGTCATGAAAACCTAATAAATAATGAAAAAAACCCACCCTGTATTTGCACTTCAGCACCAGGGCTCAGACATGCTACAAAGTGAAGCTAAAATAACAATCTCTTTAAAGAATTTTGGACATATGACCAATATAATATCACAGACTTCAGGTATAACTGAAACATGCAAGTAGTTTTGTTGACACAGTAAACAATTACCAAAAGGATAGTGGGGCAGGTACCTATTTCAAGGCAGTGATATTCAAGCACTTTCCCGCCTGTTTAAGGTGCAGATTCCCCTGACAATTGAGGTGTAAGCATATATTTTAAATCTACCTGATCCTGTTTTAAATTTTAAATGACCTTACTTCAAGGCGGGAATTCATCACAGAGCTCTTTCTATATTCTTTTTCCTCTTTTGGTGAGGACAGGGTCTATTCAGGCCTGAAGCCCAGAGAAGCACATGCAACTGCAAGATGAGCAATGGCACTTTGAGGATGCCACAGGCCTCCTCCCCAGTCTAGAAAGATGTACTTCTGGTCTTGACTCTGGAAGGAGAAACCCCAAAAGAACCTAAGCATACTCTGGGTACTGAAAGTTATAGCCACAGAAGATTCATCCAGACTTTTAAATTTTGTGTCTTAAAAGAAAAGACACGTCTTCTCCTTTGCTAGTGGTACCCAGAGGCAAGTCTGTTCCCTGCCCTGTTTTGGGTACCTAGGATGGCAGCAATGTCTCAATGAATTCCAGGTTTTCGAAGAAGCAACACCAGAACACACTCTCAAAGGCCCTCTTCTCTAAAACATGATATATACTTGTAGTTTTTTACTTCTGCACTTACAGGAGCCAATTTCAAGGCCACTGTAGCAGGCACTGACTTAACCTTTGATTTCAGCAGGAGCAGGGATATGATAGCGTATTATATAAATTATCTGGAAACTTGTGCACATCAATAATGCTCGATTACATGATATCTATGTTTTTTCCTCTTTTTAGTTAATCTAGTCCTTCTGTTTAAGTAAGCTTAGTAGTAAGGCAAAAGCTAGGGTTTTCCTCTGCGTTCTTTCAAACTCATCCCACCAGAAATATACGTGATATGACTCAGCCCAACTGGCTGGCACTCAATAGATCACAGGAAGGATGAGAAAGAGAAGTATAAAGATGGTTCAGTGACGAGGGTACCTGGAAGAAAGCTCTGCATGTCAATCAAGCCAACGTCCTCAGAACTCCCCAGTTTCAGTGGGGAACAGTGGAAGGTCTTTCACTGGAATCCAGGAAAAGCAGATAGCAAATTAGCTCTGCTCTCAAGTATATCCAAAAACATTTTAGCTCAGTAGATATTGAGATTGTAAATTAGGGATCTCCTTTATGAAAGACATCATTGAATCAGGAATAGCTATTTTGTGGGCGAAGAGCTGAAAATTCAGTGCTCTAAAATATTTCCACTGTCGCAACAGAGAGCTAGTCTCACTAAATCTGGCTTTGAAGATCCATTCCACAAACATCAAAATGTGAATGTAATCTGGTCTCTCTCACTGTGGTGCAATATTAGCAGGTCTCAGACAGTGCTAGACACAGAGCCTATGTGCCTCAGAGGTACGTATACAAGAGAGACAGGCCAGAAGTAGCTCTGAGGAGTAAAACCGATTCCCAGTGTCACTAGCTGCAGTGCATTCTTACCAAGGAATTTGCCTTTGTACGTCTACTGAAAAAAACTAATTTCAAAGAAATGATGATCTATCCTTCTGCATCCACAAGAACCCCAGTGTGTGGAGAAATAATTTTACCCATCACTGTAGCAAGGCGAATGCTGAGGTGAAATGTGGCGGTTGGGTAGTACACAACAGAACAACATACAATCACTGCAGGGTACGAATAAAGCTGAAGCACACCATTTAAATTGCACTAAAACTACTCGCAGTGTTAGCTGGCTGCCTAGAAAAGCTAGTAGCTGGTTCTGTCAACAGCCACGGATTTTGAATGGTCAGGGTAGTTTATATTAATACAAAACTACATTATTTGTAATATCATCCCCTCTGCTTTCTGAGCTAACCAGGACCATACATTTTTTTTCCTTTGAAAAACAAGTTTTCAAAGAGCTTGTGAAGAATTCTCTCCCCTCTTCTTGTGATCAGCTGTTGGAAAGCTATGCTCCACTTTGAACCATTACAACCAGAAGTATAGCCAACCATCTGCCTTCTTCCCTAACTGGACTGCAGATCTTAGTGTCCTAGTTTGGGGCAGGCACAAGTTTTCATTTACCTGTCCTTATTTGAAAGAGGTGCTTTTTTTTCCTGAAGAAACCTCAGCCACAAGGATGTGTACAGAAAGCAGGGCCTAAAGCTTATTTGTGGGCCAAACTGAGGAAACGTGAATGACTAACGTCAAGGCATCTTGTTCAGCTCTTTCACAGCTTGTCTCTATACATCTTATCGAAGAAGACTGCAAAGAAATGCTGATGGCCTGCCATTACCAAGAACATGTGTGTGTGATGATTACACTAGAGGAAGTGTTTAAGAACAGCTCAGCCTTGTGAAAATAATACCCTCTAACAGCTGCCAAGTCCCAGAGGGGTTACATCTCCCAGCTCCCCAAGTCGTGCATGACTTCAATACATCAGTGTCTCCAATAGCTATGCTCATGGATAGGCATTGTCTTTCATCTCTAAGGACAAGCCAACACCTCTGTCATTTCCTATTCACCACGGGGTGCTCTGCCCTGCAAAGAGGGTTGTGCTGACTGGGGGACTGAGCTTTTGAGAAATTTCGCCGTGGATTTTTTTTTTCCCCTGCTTTTAAATTTCAGCTATGGGAAACAGAGGACTGGAAAGATATCTGAGGTGTTTTATGGTGGGAGATAATGGTGGTCTGGACGAGGGAATCACCATCCTGTGGTACCAGGGAGAGTGCTCTTTGTACAGATGTTTGACATGCTCAGCTCTGTTTTACACTTCTCACATACACATCATTCATGAGGTACTGTATTATTAGATGCACCCCCAATGTTATGTATTAATTTCGAAAGCAGACTCATTCACACACACAATAACACATCCACCCACATGCAGTAATGGGTAGACAGACACAGAGCCATCCAGCAGCCAATTATTTGGGGTGGGAACAGCTTGCATTAGCTCATGATGAAGCTTAGCCTTAATTCTACTGAGCTAGAGAGGCTGGGAGCTGTGCGTTGCTCTCCTGACTGACTGCGGATCTCAGAGCAGGGCAGATGATGTCAAGGCAAATCTTTTTTTGTCTGCAGTGCAGGTTTTGCTGTGTGAATTTACTTGCAGATGAGGCTTCCAGATCCCCTGTTCAAAAGCAGGAGCCCTAGGCCACACCCACATCAGCCACCATTACCCTAAATTCTTGTTTGTACCGCAAAAGGAGCACACAACCAGCAGAACCGCCCTTGTTTGGAAGTCTATGCTTTGGCCCAACTTTCAATCAATGTATGTAGACAACAAGACGACAGAGGAATTCACCCTAGGATCAGGAGCAGATGAGAGAGGAGTGCCTGTGGTGCAGAGACACAGCAGGGGAACACAAGTCATAACGGGAGTACACCGAGAGAAGCTCTGAACGATGCAACCTTACATGAGGTTTTGCAAAACTGAGGACCAGAAACTCTCCAAATGCAGTCAGGGTTGAGCTCAATAGTCATTGCCAAATCTGGAGTTTGATTTAAGTACGTCTTCGACCCAGGCATTTGTTCCAATTCCCAACTGTGGAACAAGCCTAGTTGCTCTCTAACAATAGCACATACAGTTTATCACCTTAACCATGGCTGGCATGAGCTGAAGTACACTTGTGTTTGCACTAAAAGCTAAGAGTCACAACAGATTATCAGAAAGATTCAACAGTTGGTGAGCTTAGAGCATGTTTTCTAAAGGTGCCACGCCACAGAAAAGGAGAGACATCTTGCTAGTTCCTACGCCAGACCTTTTGTTCAGGAGCATTTGCTAAAGTCAAGAAGCTGCATATTCCCAAAGCAAAGGGTATCACGGCTTGGATGAGGAAAAGATGGAACATTTTCTTTTTAGAGCATCTCCAAACCCCATGCAGGAGCTGCATAGTTCTCATTTACGGACACAAAAGGTAAAATTCATGTCTCCATCCCTGTGCAGCCTTTTTTCCTATCTTTCTCTAGCCTAGTTCTAAATGTGCCATGCAATATAGCACCATATGTGGAAATGTACAGGTGTTGGTAACCAGTTTTCTTACTAAGACAAAGGAACAGGTTATTCAGAAATCACAGTACGTGGATCTACTCATTTTTGTGGTCCTAACAAAAGACGGAGAAGAAATGTAACCGAATCTTCAGCAGTAAAGGATAATCATGAAGAAATTCTCATAAGACCGCCTTGTAGATTTTAACCATATCCTTGTTGATATCTACTCTGTCATCTTCTGTTACATTAAAATATTTGAGAGTTCTACAGCATCTTCCATGGCCCCTGGCAATACTATCACCCCCTTTTCAAAGCTGGAGAAATGAAGCCACAGAGTATTCTGTTCAGGATGGCTCACAGGGCCAATACTAGGTGCCTGACCTGCGTTCCAGTTTGTCCTTCTATCCGTTATACGTTGCTTATGATTCAAAGTGTATCCTACACCTAAATGAGCTTAGGAGAATGATACAAATGGTTTGTGTAGGCATCAAGGAGGACAGACCATGATCTGTACTCTAGACTGGTCCTTTCTCCTGCACTCCCCACAATTCACAGAAAACCAGGGATGGAAAAAAATATTCCTCATGTTATTAATAGAAGTAGAACTTGTGCACACATTAGTGCTTTAAAGCAAAAGGGGAAAGATCACGTATCAAGAATTTGTGCTTAATGATAGTGGGTTTGCTATTGTTAAAAAAGCTGCATAGAGTCAATCATCGTTATCATTTCCGTTATCACTTTGACTGTTGGGAGAGCTAGTCCAAATCCTGACACTGCCAGCAAGCGTCACCTTTGCACTGCCTCACTATGCCTAACGCAACTTCTGCCTCTCTGCAGAGGCAAGATGTCACCGCGCTCACCCAGCCCACGCCCTTTCACTCTGCACCGTCCCTCCAGCCCAGTCACTAACGTGGCCAGAGGTGAGAGAACACACAGAGCAGCGCTGGATAACGAGGGGCCTCCACTTCCTCCCGTCCCCCGGAGATACCCACGTAGGCAGGCACACACACAACTCCTTTGCAGATGAGACATTGCACCGGGTAACAATGATGTTAGCGCGGTGATGAGTTAGCACCTTGCCCTGAAATCACGTGGGAAGCAATGGCTGGGAGGAAGGGACTTAATGTGGAGTCCCCGAGTCTTTGGAATGCAGCTGTTATCTCCAGCACAAGCTTCAGAGCGCTGATAACTTTGCAAGACATTTCTTTCCCACAGCCAGGCAAATCCAAATGCACTTCACTAGGTTTTCCATCCCCCAAACATGCAGGGGGTGGAACTGAGCATCAGACTGTAACAGTGCTCAACAGCTCCGACCAGGAAAACTGAATCCCATAAGAGTTACTCAGCATACAGTCTCACTGGAGCTGTGTACAGGGATGAGGAGCTACTCAGTGTACAGCTACTGATTTCCTGGCAGTCACAAGAACCCTGAGCACAGCTGTGAAAATTAAAAAAAAAAAAAAAAAAGGAGTTATAGCTTCTACACGAGAGTCAGCTGGCAACCTGCAGCACCTCTCCTGCCTCTAAGCTCTTTAACAATAGATGCATAAACGCAGACAACCTCTCCATCCAAAGAGGCAGAGATTTAAATCCTTAATTAGCACATTTGGACGAGTCACCACAAATGAGATTAGCTTTTCTGTATCGCTGGGGAAGCAATTGTGCCCCTATAATGACCAAGTGGCAGGCCCTCAAGCTGACCTTGGAATTCCCCTTTGGATGCTCATCTGCTTTGCTCTCACCAGCACCGTCTTCCCCTGCTGCAGGCAGCATCTCTTCAGGAGTTAACAGACTGGTTTTACTACAGTCTGGTGCAATACTAGACACAGGGTGACCATATTTGATGTCAGCCACTGTGAATATACTGCATGGAATGAATGATTTCAATTTGTAAAGGGACTTCCCAGGTAGCAAACCATTCAAAGCGGAAAAAGGGCAGAAAAAGGTCTCTACAATAGCACCTTGTTAGCCCAGCACACATCTGCTCTCTCTTCTCTGTTTCTGGAGTCCTAACTGCTTTGTCTGCTGACAAACCCCTGGGTTTAGTGCTGTCAGCACTGCAGATCTGTAGAGCTGCACAGAGCCAAGCTGCATTCTCATCTGCCTTCTGCTCCACCAAAAAAATTTGCCCACTTAAGCGAGCATACCTGAGCAGTTCTTATTGTGTGTCATATATAAGGCAGCTTTGATTTGGAGACCCCAGGATGAACTTGCAGTGCCGCTTGGTCAAGAAACCTTGTCCTGACTTGTACGCTGAAAAGCAACTGTTTTACAACCGTCTCACTAAGAAATGCTCAGATAATGTGAGAATGAGCACTGTGCTCAGTGCTCACAGTGTGAGCACTGTGAGCAGAAGTGCTAGAGGAAGAGGTTATCTAAACATTTCAGAACAGAACTTAAATCGGCCCTATTCACCATAATAACTCTGACTCTTCTGCAACACAGAGCAAGTAAATCTCATGAAATTATAGGTCACTGGACTCCAAAAAGGTAACGATGTCACCAGCCAGGTGCTGCTTGATTTGAAAGATGGTTGTGGATACTACACCTGTATCACCAGTGACAGGAACGCATGTGGTACACTGAGAACCAATAAAAGAGGAGAAGAGGACATCGATCACTCCACACGGAAATTAGCCCATGCTGTGTTACAAACCAGGGATGGGACAGAGGAGTATTTGTCAGAGTTGGTGATTTTCTTAATCCTTCCTCTTGGCCCTGAGTTCTGGAAGTAGTCTCACCCCTCCGCACACAGGACCTTCTTCAGCCATAGGCCACATGGCATAAATACTTAGGAGTGAAACGTTATGCTCTCACTAGCCACTTCCCTGTGGGCTGGCCTTTCCCTTACACTCATCAGTGAAAATGGATTTTTTTTGAAGTTCTCAAAGTCAGAAAAGGAGTTGGCACCTTTCTTTTTGAGTGACATTCATCTGTAGGTAAATTGATTTAATAGCTTGTTAGAGTGCCAATTAGAACCAACAATAACTCAATTGACCTATAACTGCCTTGGCACCAACACAGCTTTCAAAAATAAGAGAAAGGAAGAAATCTATGCTCTGGCAGAGATGAGAGCTTAGATAGTTGGTTTCAAGAGCAAACTGAGGGATTCATGGGCTCGCTAATGAGATGCTCATAACACATCAGAAACAAAGACAAATTTCAATGATTTCAAGCTAAAATGACACTATGTTATCTCCAGACAAAGATCACTCTTTTATCTGTATAATAAATGGGTTTCAGTGCAGCAGCAGTGACTCTACAGTAGGAAAAACTGAGTGCAAAGAGAGCACTAGCACGGTTACCTAACCAGAGTAATAGTGAATTGAAAACTCAAGTTTACCTGCTTATGATAGTACAGAAAAATCCTACACTGATTCAGTGTGTGCCTACCGATAAACACCTTTAGAACACACATTTTTCCCTCAAATAAAATCTATTTCACACTAAGGTAGTGGAGATATTGCTTCTATACAAATTCATAATTTTAAATGCTTAGCTCCAAGGATTGAGATATTTCATGTTTAAAAAATAAAAAATGGGTAGAGTTTGTCTAAACATTGCTGGGCTGGGAGTGTCCAAGGATGAAAAGAGGGATAATGTGGAAGAGGTTTAAATTACTAGGCAAAATGATCCATTCTTAAATCAGGAAGGAAAGCAGGGACTGAGAAAACTGAGGTTGTTTGAAGAGTCAAAAGGACAATAGCAACTAAGAATAGAGAGAAGGAGAGGAAACTATTCTGGGGACACCCACCCAGAAAAAAACCTGAAGGCTAAGATCGGAGACTGACAAGGGAGGGAACTGGACCGAGTTAAGTGCCAAGCGCAACATACTGCAATAGAGCATGGACTGGGAGAGGAGATGAGGCATTACTAAAAACTAAGGTGAGGTGGAAAACAGTGTTAACCTGGGTGTTGGGACCTAGGACTGGCTGGAGAAGAAACCTGCCATGAGAAGCCCAGAAAATGGAGATAGGACTGCTGGGATAAGAAACAGAAACTTGAAGTGAGCGATGGGGAAAACAGCAGGTTGGAGAGAGTGGGGCAGAAGGCATCATGCTTAGGTACTAGGGAGAAAAGAAGCTGAGAGTTTGTAATAAGCAGAGTACATTTCCCTTCCAAGCCTGAAGAGTAACCCAAGAATGTGGTACATCATTGTTCTTTTGCTGTAACTACCTGCTACGGCCATTGCTTAATTCAGAGCAGAGGGCAGTGCAGCATATCCTCAAAAAGATCCATATCTGCTAATGAACCCAGAGATACTATCATGATGAGGATGGGGATTGATTTGTTTTTCAAAACCTTAACAACTGTACAAAACCACTATATTAAAAATTAGACTGCAAAGTCAAAAGCTCGGGTTATGAAATAGCAGGATGCAGGTTAGCCGTACATATATTTTATGTTACAGTCATTACATTATTCAAAACAGTTCTTCTCATAGAATTCATGTTTCATTCAAGATGAGAGGAAGGGCTTGAGGCAGATGTATGCAGAAAAGAGATTTTCTATAGGAGCTCATTTCTTGCACAATCTGGAAGGTTTGCAATACAAGAGATAAGGAACTGCAGAATGAGATGTGACGGCTAGGGCAGATGAGAGTCCCTCTCTGCCGAAAAGTTCCTGCAGAGGTGTTAGGCAAATCACTCAATCCAAAACTGTAATTAGAGTAATATTCTTAGGTGATGACTGAAGAGAACACTATGTCATTGTTTACAGCTATGATTTTTTTTTTTCTGTAACAACAGATAAACTAACAAACATCAGAGGCTTGGGAAGAGGGTGTGTGGGATCGGCATGCCTATTTCTCAGTCTGGCTCCTCACCAAGTAAGTCTAAGAAATGGTCCAAATCAGAATGTCCCAATCCTCTTAAAGCATCCATTGCTCTTAAAACAGGTAGTCATTACCTCTGTGCCCTTTTCTTGTGGGTCACAGTGATGTCTGATTCTTTACTAAGCACACACAGAAGCAGAGCTCTGAACATAAGGTGTGCTGTGTAATGCTACGTACTCTGCAAAACAGGTCCTCAAATTGACTACACCAACTTAATGAATGTTTTTGACCTTAATCTCTCTGAGCCTCTGCCACATCACTATAAACCGGTGATGATAATACCAGTTTCCTAGCCAAGGTGTCAGGAAGCAAAATGAACATCTATTGCTACTATAGTTGAATATTTTATAAGTGCCAAAGAAAAAAAAGGCCATGAGGAAATTCACCTGTTTTTCCAGAATAGGATCTGAATAAGATACAATAAATACGGTATACTATCTTATAAGAAGAGATAAAGAAAATATTAAACAGTTTTTCACAAGGAAACCATCCCTATGTGCACTGAATGAGGCATGGGCTTCTGTGGAAGAGATAACGGGTTCATCTGTTGGCAGATTCATACAAAGGGCCTGAATTAAATTTATGCAGAAAATCTTAATCATAGCACTTCCTTAAAACTCAATGATTGCTTTAGTATTTATTTATACTCTTCCATCTCATTTTCTACACCAGAACATACATGAAAATACCATAATATTATATGATAATAGTCTTAAAACATATTATGGTGATACACTGAGGTGCTTCTTTTACTGAGGCCTTCCTGTTTTCAAATGCCGCCTTTTGTAGCACCTCAGCATGCCTCAAACAAAAAACTATATCCCCACATTGATTGTTTAGTGAGGGATTTTTATGCTCTGCCTCATTACATGTGAACTAGGACATGAAGCATGTGATGACTTGCCCATGGACATGGGAAGTATGGCTGCACTAGCTTGGTCCCCTCAGTTCATGGTCACAAAACCATGTTTCTTCTCCTGCAGCCTGGTTCACACCCCACTGAAGACAACAGAAAGCCAATCCATGCTGTTCAGCGGGATTTGGATTATCCCTTATATTATTCCTGTTTGGATCCCCTCGTTCTGCTCCAGCAAAACTGCCCTGAGAACTGACAGGAACGTTATCTGCAGTAAAGACTGCTCCAGCAAAACTGCCCTGGGAACTGACAGGAACGTTATCTGCAGTAAAGACAGCAAGATCTGACATCAGGAAAGCATCTCCTGTTCCTCAGCTGGCAGTGTCCCCACAATATTTTGAGGCAACTGCCATCCACATGAACAAGAAAAGCAGTTAGCCAAGTCTATGAGCTGCCGACCAATACACTGTGCCTGATTTGCACTTTGTGTTTGTTTCTAATGACAGGCACAGGTTCTGCTACTAATAAAACTGTTTCCCTGACTATTCGCTCTAAGCAGAGATTTCACTGAACCAGAATTTCAATTTGCTGTACATAAGGCTCACACAATGGGTAGTTTTCATTTTACTTTGGTATGAGCAGTGGGCAAGTCACAAGATGAGAGTTAGCCATTGTGGGCAGCTTCTGAATGTGGATCGGCATGAAGCAAGGCCAGCAAAGAAGCAGCATTCTGGGCAGCAGATAAAGAAAAGGGCATTATTGTCTGAGAGCAGGGAGAGCAACATCCACCTAAGTGACCTGCCAAAGTCAGTGAGCAGTGCTGTATGCCTCACAAATTGTTTACCCTTCTAACAAAATAGCAAAAAGCTTATGAAAGAAAACACAGTCTGCACAGACAGCACTCCGTTAGGCACTCTGGAAATCAGTTCTACTTAGGAGAGTGGAAAAGGTAAACATGCATCCTTCTCATTTTTGCTCAATCCCACCAGTGCTATTGGGTTCAGTACTGTAATTAGTAAATCCCCCTGATTCCCCCTGAGAAGGTGGTCGGAATGACACTGCTCAGAGGTCTGGAGCAGCATGAAGGGGAGTAAATGATTTTGTTCTTCAGGAATTCCCCTACCTTGTACATCACACCTGAGCATCTACTTCTTTTGGTGCCAGAGTAATCTCCCCAGATTCCCAAGCAGAGAGGGACTCTGGCAGAGGAAACAAATGAAAAAGAGGATCTGTTTGCAGACAAATATTACAAGTAAGGGAGAACAGTGAAAAGAAAAATTCTAAAATCTGAAAATGGGACTGCTACTGAATGGAATATTTTCCATTGTTTTCAAAGCGGCAGCAGCTTCTCTTCTCTGTGAAGAAGTTAATAGATTACTGGGCAGTGAATAATATGCAGTTCTATTTACATCCACTGTTTGGACTATTTTGGTCCTTCAGATAGTGTATCTGTTCTCAGGCCTTTCTAAAAGCAGCATGCTACACTTTTTTGCAAGCAATTCTGGATAGCAGCTACAACCAATATGCTTCAGTCAGCTACAAACTAGATAGATCATTGTTTGTCTGAAATTTTTTTATTAAACCAATTGTACTGGATCAATGCTTCCTCTAAGCAAGAAAATGCAATTCTATCTACCCAGTGAAAAAGCTTTCAAAGTCACAGATAAATCTTGATCTAGGAAATACAGTTTGGCTCTGCACCGATGTGCGATCAACCACAGATGCAAATAAACTCAAGCTGCTAGCACATACATCTGCACCTCAGAATAGGAACCAGTATTCTTATTTTCATTAGAAATTGCTAAGACACCTTTAAAGTGCTTCTAGAACTAGTCCACTGTATTAGTCGTGAGTACTCAGGAGCACTGATTTTGGTTTTTATAAAGGTCATTTGGTGTCTTTTCCCCTCACAATGGACTAAAAGCAGAAACCAACAGAGCCTTAATCTATATTAATTTGTTTTACTCTCGGAGGGTCATAGATTTGCCACTGGAATTAGCCATATTAGATGCCAAAATGATAATTTAATGAGACTATGATGAAAGCCTCTGTTCTATTCTAAAACAGGAACTCCTCTCACGTTGTGCGAAGGAGAAGTAACTCCATGAAGTCAGAGGAATTACACCAATGTCATTTCGCAGCAGAATCAAGCTCCAGTAAAGAGAAGCATTCTCTTCAAAACTTCCCATCTCAAGCTGTACTGAGACAGGAGTCATGAGGTCTGGAGCTCTACCAAAATGCCTGGAGATGCAACTCACTCTCAGAGGAGAAACTGGTTTCTCCAAAAAGACAGAAAAGAAATCTGGGTCTTAATATTTATTAACTTGAAACTTTTACACCAAATGCTGCTGCACAGCTTTGGTGACAGCAAAAAGCAGGATAATGGAGACTCATGCCTCTTACAAGATCCTAACAGTCCAGAATCCGCACCCATCTGTAACAAGGAGCAATCACGCATTGCACTGCGTAATTTCCGAAGCAGAAAATAAGAGTCCTTTCGGTCAAGGATAGAGCTTTTGCAAATATTTTGATAATATCTGCTCTTCGGTGCATTATGCTGCATTTCAGAGGTCAAAAAATGTTATTCATATTCATGTGAGTTGTTTCCAAGACAGATGCTTTAGTGGCGTTCAGAGAAGGAGGGAATACAAAACCCGAACAGAATCCGGGAAAGCTCCTACTCTTCTCCTTCAAGGCAGCCATTGTTCATAGGTCATTTTTCATGGAAGCCCACGCATTTTCTCTACGTGGGAGTCATATTCAGACAAATATGCTGCAAGCGACCTAGAAAGAGGGGTGAACAAAGTTCCCCAGAAAACGTACATACCACTATACAGTAGTGCATCCAGCTCCTCTGGCCTCTTCAGATGTCTCTGGACAGTCAATACCACTGCCCCATCTGATGTTGATTAGGGAAAAAGCACCTATTTGTGTGCTAGGCTTCTAGCATCAATTTAGAAGAAACACAAAGCAGCAAGATATCAGCCTACCTGGCATCTGACCCCAAGCAGAGAGTGCCTTGCACCAGGGCACAGATATCCAACTCACTGTGCTTTCTCTGCACAAATGCAAAGCTATGTCAGGGGAGTATTTTATTAATAATACTAACGAGTCATACATGCATTCATATATATCTACATACATATGAACGTCTGAGTGTTAGCAGACTCGGTGTGATCATCAGGCTTGGGAGAGTCTAGCTTGCCTGCATGTTTCATTCCTTTGTGTAAGGCTAGGAGTGGCCCTATAGCCAAGTACCTCAGAAATAAAAACTTACCTCATCATTTACTGTGCCTTTTTAAGGAATACGCAGTGGTTTGCTAGGAATCTTAAAAAAATAAACTCTTCAGACCATCTCACCTTGGGCAAGGTGGTTACCTCAGCTATTGCTACAATCCTCTTACTGAAGTTTGCTAGTCTGGTTCTATGCTGAAAATGTAGTCATAAAGACGGAAGGGAATAAATCCACTATACAGATACATAAAAGATATGCGAACTGAACGCTACTTTTGCATAAAACCAAACACAATCCAGATACTAAATCCAAAATTCCTTGAGGCTGCAACACACAGAGAACCCCTTGCTAGAATAACCCCAGAAAGCACAGTAGTTTGATTTTAACTCCAGACTTGGGGCAAATAATACAAAGATCTACAGCCATGAGTATGAAATTGGTTTTGTTCTTTTTAAAGCTAATCACTCTCACATTTCACTGTGTTTGTGAGGTTTACTTGATCAGTCACAACTGGGAGGCAATGTTATACTCTCTTCAATCTGGGTTTGAATAAGATTGTACTTGCAAGGACTACGTATCACGATGTAGCTACTGGAAACCCTCATATGCTCGGTCAGCTGTGCACTTGGGACACTTGAATGCCCTGAATTTAAACAACAGTGCAGCCTTCCAATTCATATAGCCTTCTAATAACATTTGTTAATCCAAGCAAATATCAAGGAATCTGTTCAGTGCCAGTGCTGAATCTTCTAAGCGTGTGGACTGCTTGCTAAATCTCTAAAAGGTAGTGTCAAGAGGTTTCTGTCGTTTCTGTCTTTGGGCACCCAAATCCACCCTGGCACTCCTTCCTGCAATTATCTTGCTAACTGTATTTTAGGGAATAATGCAGGGTTTCTTGAAGAGTCCAAGAATTCAATAAAAATCATGTACTTTGATAGATATGTGTTTGAATAATGTTCTTCTACTGCATGCTTTTAAACATGAGACGTAAGCCAGTTGTAATTAAAGTTGAAGCAATAAACCTTAGCCATTGATTGCACTAAGTAATTAATTATTGATTGCAGTACTTTGCATACATATTGCAGAGGACAATTCACCTGTGCAGTAGACAATATTTTACTCAGAAATATCCAAACACAACCCCTCTGCTACACAGAACTACAGAAAAATTGGCTCTAGGGTTTACGAGTTAATTTCCGTATTAACCTTCATGGAAATGTTGCTGTCTGAGTGAAAGCAAGCCATTACTTTCATAAAGACAATATTAACTATTCCCTATCCAAATTAATTTTGCAAATCAGGCTTTACAGATGCAAAAGGGAAAATCTTTCCTTGTAAGACTCTGAAGGTGTTAAGTTCCTTCTTAATGAATGCTGCTATCCCCTGCACATACCAATTCCTGACAAGCGATGCTGCAGTAAGAAGCCCTATAGTACAGAACAGCAACAGTAGCAACATCCTTCCCGAACTCTTGGGGAAGGAGAAGGGAGAGGATCTGAGGCACAAAAATGGGAACTGAAACATTAACCAGGCAGACCATATGTTCTCAACTGGAGATGTAGGACTAGCAGTAGACACCACGCTTTTAATCTAGAGTTGTGCATCAGGTGGGATCATTTTTCCCCATTTACACTGAACTTATGGAGAGGCTTTCCCTTATAAAAAGCCAAAACGAAAGACATTTGTTGGTTTAAAAACACAATTTAAAATGCATAATAGTGTGGGGACGCTAAAATTAAGCTCAAATATAAATGAAACCTGCAGATCGTTTGACTTTAGATCTTGGATGTGTCCTCCAGCTCCTCTGACTAGTAAATTAACAAGGAAAGTTATGCCTGGGTGTGTGCTCTGTGCGCAAAGGTCTGAGCTGGGCACGGTGGGGAAGGGACAGAGGACAGGCCAGTTAGTTTTGAATGGGCCAGGAGGGGGGGGTTGTACCTGAAGTCGCTGTAGGGATGGATGATCCAGAACCCGGCAGACTTAACCCTTTCCTGCTCCCTCTCCACGGCCTTCTGGCTGCCAAACATCCTCAAGGAGAATTTGTTGACCCCCGGCTGCAGCATGGCCCCGAACTGCCTCTGCATGAAGCCAGCTTGGCCCAGCCTCTGCTCCTCATCTGGGGTGATCTGGTCGCACCCTCCACCTCCTTCCACTTTGATGGAGGTAGAGGAGCAAGCCCGAGCGGGCTGCTGCTGGGGCTCCGGGGGGGACGCTGGTGGTGGGGGCGCAGGCAGTCCCTGCTCCAGCTCCCCACTGCCAGGGGGGCTCTTGTCCTCACAGGGGGAGGCCGGCTCCCCTTCCCCGCCGATCAGCCTCTTCTCCTCAGCCGCATCGTGGAGGTGCCTGCTGGTCAGCGAGGACAGGCTCCCTTTGAAGCGGCGGCAGTCCCCGTTGGTGCTGGTCTTGGCGCCTTTGCTGCCTGCCTCTGTCTCCAGGAGGCCGGGGTCCCCCCCTCTGCCGGGGTCTCCCCCAAGTGCCCGGGTGCTCCCAGCAGAGGGCGAAGGCAGTGGCTTCAGCCTGATGCTTTTCCTCCGGGTGTCCTTGTCGCTGTCATCCTCCTCGTCCATGATCGACGCCTTGGGTCCTATCTGCTGGGGCAGGCTGTAGAGCCTCTTGCGCATGGAGGGGGGCAGCTTGTCCATGGCTGATGCTGCTGCTGCTGCTGCTGCTGCTCAGTTAGAGGCAGAGACCCCCTGCTCTGCCCAAGGAGGAGAACCGTCACTGCCCCCAGGCCCCTGCCCCTGCTCAAGGGGCTGAAAGGACCAGAGACTGGCGTGTCATCTCCTTACCAGACTGTGGCATCCACAGGCTCTGCATCAAAACACAGGCTCTGCATCCAGAAGGGAAGGAAAAAAAAAAACAGGGAAGGCAAAAAAGCCCCCTCCCCCCCGACTCCTCCGTTGTCCCGATTTGGCTACTTGCTGCTTGTCTCCCCTTGGTGAGTGTTACTGCAATCCCTGTCTGCCCAGATCCAGAGCACTGGGCAAGAAGTCTAGAGGAGAGCCACACACTTCTGGCTGGAAGGCGAGGGAGGGCGGCAGCAGCAGCAGCAGCCGCCTTGCCATGTTGGCTTCGAGATGCAAATGTGCCGTGTCTCCCGGCGGGCAGACATCATCCGGAAAGCGAAGCTCAAGCCCGGGTGCCTCAAACTCCTCAACCTACCGGCCAATAACACAATGAACTGCAACCTGCAGCAGCCACTGCTTGCTTACATCACTGTCATCACTTATTCCTCATGCAGCCCCTGCTCCTGGGAATATTCATGAAGCGATCCCATTCTACTGGGTTGCCATAGGAGCGACTACTGCACACAGGCTCTGCCTACCTGAGCCAGCACCCGGGTTTCTTAAAAGGGCAACGCCTGGCTGCCAAGGGGGTGTGTGTGGCCGAACGGGCGCCGCAACGCTGCTGCCGCCGCCGCCGCCGGGCTGCAAGGACTGCGTCGCCCCGCCGCTGCGGAGCTCCCGCCGGGCAGCCAAAGTCACCCGCCGCCCGGCTACACCCGCCACCGCCAGCCGTACCGCCATCCTCCCTCTAACGGCACCCAATTGCGCGGATTTAAAAACAGCAGCATCATAAACATAAAAAAAATATAAATAAAAATAGGAGCAGGAAGATTCCTTTTTCTCTTAGATGCTGAGGATCCTTTCTCCTTCGGGCAGTTGTGGCTGCTTTGTGGCGGGTTTGCCTGTGAAGACACAGGGGGGGTTTGTGGGAACGGGCAAATCCAAATCTAAAGGCAAAACAGCGGTTCACCTTGAAAATCTCACTTGCGTGCAAAGCAGGGGGTTGGGGAGCGCCTGTCTTTTCCAGGAGAAGTTTGCCTGCTGGGAAACACGTTGTGTTTTGTACCTGTCTGCAAACCACACAAGGTTTGGAAGGCTGCTTTTTCGTTTGCTGCCTTGCTTTCCTTCCCTGTTAGACATGCCAAACGTTACAATTTCTCCCCTGCCGGGTTGGATCTGTAGAAGTCATTCAAAAAAATAAAATAAATTAAAAAAAAAAAGGCAAGCTGCATCTCAAAGAGCTCCCCTACCGGATTGAGGGAGGCTAGACCGGGATGGCAAAGGAGTGTGTGGGATGCGTGGGCTCTCCTACGACACGGGGAAACCCACTTCCTGGTGGGCACCGGAGTCAGCGCTTTCTGCGGCTCACCCTCCACTCGCCGGTCTCCAGGGGGCCAGTCCTGGGAAAATAACAGTTCCCGATGGGAATCCTGCTGCCTTTCACAGCTAGCTACAATGCACCTCGTATAATAGAGGCCAAAGCAATAGAAAAAGGCTAAAATCAGGCTTTTCCCTACTTTTTGTTGTTTTTTTGGAGAAAAGAGGGAAAAGAGGTGGCAATCAGTCCAGCCCTGTGCTTCTTTGTGAATGGCTATTTATTCCGTTATGTTTAAGAAGCTCTTAGATTGATAAACTAGTTCAAATTATTTACTAGTGCAAAGCCTTTGAAACCAGTGGAGTTAAATTAAGAATCTGTTTAGCCATATGCGAGACTGTTTGCATAGATTTTTGCATAGATTTGCTATCGGAGGCTTTCTAGAATGTTTGTTGTTTTAGACATTTAAAATCATACCTCCTAGGAGAAGGAAACCACGTGAACTGCGCAGACAGGCAGGGAGGCTGAACACAGGCAGTGAATGCCCACTGCAAGCAGTGAGGAAATCCTCACCCCATCGCTGTGCTTCTGCTTTCATAAGCAAATAGTCACCTTTTCCCTTCCAGGAGTCACCTGTCACTGCCCTAAGGTAACTCTGCCATTTAAAGCAGCAGGATGTTACTTAAGCTCTTACTTGAAGGAAATGCAGCCATCAGCAGTGACTTCACCGTACACACAGACAGCACATGCTTCCTCATCTTTGCCTGCCTGCTCCCTCGCTCTCTCTCTTGAATCCTTTCTCTGAAGCATTCACCTGCTCCTCTTCTCCTCCCACCTCCTGGCACAACCTAGACTGGCTGTGACTCACTTGAAATACTCCACAGCGAAGCTACCCAGTGCAAATATTATTTAATATTTATTATTTTCATCACAGTTTCTGCTAGAACAAGCTTTTCGGGGGAAATAAATCTCGATTTTCAAATGCTCCTGTAGATTAGATAATGTGAACTAAGCCAACGATAGCATTAAAAGTCTTTTTTCTCTTCTTCTTCCCTCCTCCAGGCACTAGGGAGGTTGAGGTGTAAGCACTTCTGTGCCTAAGCTGCAATCAACTGCCTTCCAAAAGGATGTGTTTTGATTAATGAGGTGCATAACATCTGAAACTGATGCAGCTTCTGAAACACAGTCCCCAATGTTCCCAGAGAATGACAGAGCAATAAAGGACGTGCTCAAGGAATCAAGCTGTTCGTCCTCTTTCAGCTGTAGGTACTCTAGTCGCCTCTTGGAAAATACCCACACTTTCTATTTCCTGGCCTTTCTGGGGTTATTCTCTGAGTGCTGCCTTATTTGATGACACAAATAAGATTCTCTCACAGCCCTGAAGTGGGGAAAGAACACAACAGAGCATCCAAGCAGCAGAACGTTCCTTTATTACTTCTGTAGCTAGGAAAGAAAATTATCAGGTGCAAAGACTGAGTCAGGCTGACTGACACACTGTCGCACAATTACAAAAGCATGCAGATATCCCCGTGCCCAGAATCCTGGCTAGCACTTCCCAGCCACCAGTGTCCAGTCTATATACGATGCATGCGATTCCTCAGATAGAGGGAAGTATTTTAAGTTGGTTTTGGGGGACCATGTTTGTTACCTTTACATCTAACTATAAAGCAGTAAGCTTCACTTCAGCATCACACCTGCCTTAAAGCAATTTTTCACGCACATCATTGTAGCAAATACTGTAGTCCTATTTTGAAAAGAAAAAAATGCTAAACTTGAAACCAGAACCTAAGAGCTGTATCGAATCTAGGCTATGTCTAGCAGATAGCCCAGAGCAGGTAGCCCAAAGTGCTAAAACCAAAATGTGCATTCTTGTGTCGCTCTGTCTCCAAGTGCGGGTTCCTAAACACTTCTAAAAACTTAGCTCCAGGAGTTGTAGGTACCAAACTCAGAGGACGTTTTAAAGTCCTTAAAATGTAATGACAATTTTGTGTCCAGAGATCTTCAAAGTAATATTTTATTTGAGAGCCTTCCAAGAACTAAGTGCAGGAGTCTGGGAATTATCCTTGTCTAATGGTATGAAACTACTATCATGGACATTATTTATTGTCGGCATTACGGCAGTGCTTTCCATGTCAGCAAATGGACGTTTATAGGCACGTTTTTAGAACATTTCAGAAAAGCTAGCACTGTTGTAGGACTAAGTCTTGCCTGTAATTGGCTGCATACTACATTCAAAGGGGGTACAGAGCAGGAAAAGGGAGAACTGTTTTTGAGGGAAATGATCTCCTTTTTAATAATATTTGTCAGATACTGCTCCAAGACTTGGCATAGATACAAGGGGAATGGATTTAGTAGGGAGAATGCAGATGAAGCTGCCAAAGATTCATTTGTTTCTTAGGGGATTTTGCCAGCTCATATATACATATACATATATATGTGGCGCTATTTTAAAAAAAATCCAGTGCTGCAATGCAAATGTGAAAAATCACATTCCTAATGAGCTCAGGACTGTAGAAGAATACACTGAGAGCCATAAAAACTGATATCCTCTAGCTCAGGGGCACAGAAAGCAGCAATGCCAGCTTTCTGCATGCTGGCCTGTGAGGACCACCTTTGCCTAGGTGAGAGTTTCAGTCATCACCCTTTGAACCCTTGGATTCTCAGACAAAAAAGAGTCAACAAACATGTGGTACAGATTGGAAGAATGGGAGCAAGTCCTTTCAAAGCTGTCTATTGTTCCTAGCAAGCAGCAAGTAACTCATAATTGGCATTTGAAATTCATGAAATATTCAACACTACAAAACAGGGAAATTCTACCTCAGAGTTTCAGTGGTAGAGTCTGCACTCACTGCCTCTGCAGCTTATATCATACCTAGAAGATAATAAAGAAACAATCACCATAAATACACAAACCCTATCTCACTCTCGCTCCTATTAATTACCCAGGTGTGCTGTCACACTTGTGCTCGTTGAAATTCAGCCAGTACTTTCTCATTGCTCTATCATGTTCCTTATAGAGACACTAAAGTGTGTGTGTGGGGATTGAACTGCTGGAACATATGCTGAAACCTATTTAAGGCACAGAGAAGAGGGCACCTGAGCATCTGGCCAGGATAAAGGAAACAGCTGAGCAATGGGAAGCAAGATCCATGCCAGGATTGCAGGACTCTTGAGGAGTCAGCCCAGAGGGCAGCGGGGAGAGAGGAGTCCCACAGAGCTGGATGTCAGGATGGAAGGAAGAAGTCCACTTTTGCTGGGCAAGAATGTTTGGATTGGGAGAAAGAACAGTTCTAAGTCCATCAGTGGGACAAGAGAGATACTAAACAGATCCCTAACAACAACAGGCTGTGGAGCCTGGTGAGAGAGGTAGCAGCAGGAGATGAGATACACAACAGGCCAGGAAAGCTTGTATCAGGAAGTACTTGGAAAGCAATATTCATTCCAGCGGTAAACAAATCTGGGGCAGTCCCACTCTCTGCATCCTTATAACCAAGACGAAAATAGGAGCACTTGTCTAGGATATAAGGGGGTTGCTGGGAATGTGCTTATAACTAACAAACAGCTTTGCCAGTGGACTGCAAAAAAGGAAACGTTACCCAAAGAATCAGCCATGTTGGTATCTGTGGAAAGAAGTTACAGCCTATGCAGAAAACAAACCTCTGAGATTTTCAGGATGCTTAGACATTTTGCAAAAGCTGGTAATCTCCACTGGAGAAAGTATCTAAAAATCACAGCTAGAAACAGACTGATTAGCGTGAGCATCTTGCCACTGGACCTTTAATATTCCTCTTGGAGAGCAGAAAACTTAATGGAAATAGAAAAATAGAGACAGGTAACCAGGTATGAAGCTGTGAGGAAGAGAAATTACATAGAATCTGAGAAGCTGCTCAGATTAGAGTAACCATAAGATTTAGTCTCAATTACTTTTAGTTTACAAAGTACCTACATTTTTACATTATGGCCTAAACTCTACCAATGAATTTTACGATATTCACGCTGAAATGCTCATATCAAGCTTGTATCTTCAATAAAATTTGCCTTCCAAATGCCTTCCATCAAACTTCTATTTAAAAACTGAGCACTAGCTTATTTTTCTGCCCTCATCTGGAATTATTCAGGAGAGAATCGAGACAGCATGGGGAGGTTTGCTCAAACTGGATCAGTTCAGCGACTATCAAACGAGTCTTTCTCAAAATAGCGCCTTTCACCAGCATTTAATGAGCTGTAGCTTCACAAAGAATAATGGATCCCTCTTCACGAGTCTGTCCCCGCCGATGTATCTTCTGTCTACATGAACTGTACTATTTTTTATTATCATGCAGCGCTGGATTTGATGGGAAATGTGCTATTGTCTCCAACAACGGTAATGGCAGCCCCCAACTTTGTGAAGTCCAGACTCTGCCTTCAGTGATCTGAATTCTGTCAGGGCTGACTTTAACCCTTTCTCTTCCTCAGTAAGTGAATCAAACGAGCTCAACATCATGTTATTGATGCAACTGCAAACCAAAGTTTCACAGCCATACCACCTGTCAGACATTTACACAGCTCTGATTTAAGAACTCATAATCCTAATGGATATATCTTAACAACGCCTCCCCGCAGCAAAGTGCTGAAGACAGGCAGAAGATTTGAAACAAGAGACTAATTAGAAACAAGATGCTCTGTGAGCAAAATGGCTATGAAAGAAATGTCCCATAGATTTATGCCTTGTGACTGGAGTCTCCCATGTCTAATGTGCAGGATTCAATACAAACTTTTCCTCTATAATTCATAATTGTACTGTCATATATGGATTCCTTGATGTGTAGTAATTTATTGATGCCAGTGCCGTAGGCTGCAGCAGCTTTGAGCAAAAGACCCTCAGAGGTCCCTTCCAACCTAAATTAGCCTTTAATTCTACAACTCTATGACTCAACAGGAATTCTCTCTTTACTCCAGCTACCTACTTTCACAAACATGTAGGAAGATATTATCTTTAAGACAAAATCCCTCTGTCAATTTTTTTTTAAACCATCAAACAGGTTGAAGTATTAGTAGGAGGGAACTGACAGGCTGATGGATACAAAGCACGACTGTGTAAGCTTCATTTCCTCAGGTAAGTAACTAAAAGTCATTTCATGATGTTGGAGAACAAACTCAGACATTTTCATGCTTATTCATGATTTCTGAACTCCTGAAGATAGCAAAATTGCAAAAACAAGCTTAGCCAGCATGTCTAAACAATACGGTGGTAGAAGAGCTTCAAGCAGAGTATCCTAGTTTATCATTACCCCTTACAGATACCCCTGGTCATGCTGCTACCCACAAGGGATGTTTCAGGTAGTTATCCCTTCCACTCAGCAACTTCAATGCCATAGAATTTCACAATAAAAACAAGGCCAAAGGCAAGGGAGAGAGAGTATTTCTGTCTGCATTTCATTCCTCTACAAACAAGCAACCAGGTTAGGCCAGTCTGAGTCCTCAAGACATTCCCATTATCTTGCAAGAGAAAAGAGTGATTTGTGCCACCGCCACGTCTGTTGCTCAGCAGCAGTGTCTGCAACTGTCAGCAATGCTGAGTGCCTTGCTGAGCCAGTAGAGGAAAGGGAAGAGGCTTCACTTGATAAAGCTACAAATAATTCTATGAGATTGAAATACAGGCCCCCTCTCTCTGGGCTTTGCTTTTAGAAACCAGCCCTTCAGTGATACTGCATGTAACACGCTCAATACCAGAAAGATCTTGTGGTTATCCTAAATCTGGAGATTATTTCCTGAGTTTGCGCATGCCTGTGACTACACATGCACATTTGTGTTTCTGCTAATGAAGGTTTTACCTCATTTCTTGATCAAAGAAGCACTCTAGGTCCAATTTGGGTCTCTGTCATTTGTTACTTCTGTTTAATTATAAGTGTTACTGAAGCATCTAGAAAATTCTGTTGCTACCAAAGTCCCAGCAGAGGAAGATAGTCCAATCCCAGTCTAAACAGAAGAGGAACAGAATATAGCAGGAGAGTATACAATCTCATGGTCTTCAAATGCCAGTTCAGTGCTGTGCATTTCCTTTTTGCGTGTTTAGTTTTAGAGATGGCTTTGTTGAGAGGAGCTAGAGCAGGGAAAAAAGATAAAGAAGGGTGGACTTAAAGCAGAAGAGAAGAAACTAAGGACGTGGAAAGAGGGCAGCGACAGAATTGTCTCCATTGCATTTGCCTTTCTGTATGATAAATTTGTGCTGCAATCCTACCATTAAGAAGGGTATGAGCTTCCATTATAAGCTTCTTTATGGTCATCCTTGTTCTCAACCTACTACGCTGACATTCTGAAAACCTTATCTTTACCAAAAAGTGAATTTCCTTATTTTGAAAGTTAAAACCTGCTGGTTTTGGGAACATGAAAGTTGTACATATAGAAGAGAAAAAAAGAGAAAATGCACCTTTCCTGTTCTCTTTTTTAAATGGTATTTTAAGAACCAATGTATTAACCTAGTGGCTAATAATAAAATTATATTTGGACTTCCTAATAAAAGGATATGCAAGTGCTGTAGACTTGACAAAGATTAAATACCCAGTAAACCCAGAAGAGTGGAGGCAGAAGTTTTATTCAGTGTTTCCTTATCTGTGCCTCTCCTTCCCTGGATGGTCCTTGCCAGCCACATCTATTCAGACTGTGTGCCCTTGGACTACTTAGTATCTGTCATGCAGGCATCTTCCTAGTTCTCAAGCATACAGACTAAGGACTAAAAAGGACTAAATTTTTATCCTCCATAGCGCCACACAAGCTGGCCCTGATTAAACAATGTCAGATGCTCAGATGCTCCTGGAGCTGAGCTGCAAGACTGTGTTCGGCTCGGCACAGGCAGGGAGTAACCAGCCCTGCCTTGCACTGCAGCAGTTCTAGAAGTCCACCCAGGGACTTCCTATTGATTAATTTTCACAGCCTGTGCTTTCATTTGTTTTCAACGCTCCGCTGACCTTTGTGTAAGAGTTTAAACAAAGCTCTACAGATACTTGAGGCCATTGCCTTGATAGTATCAGTTCATCATTGTATAAATTTGTCTCAATGGATGATAGTCTTGTGTTTTTGCATGTGTGTTTTTGCGAGGGGGAGGGATCCTGCTCACCTGGCTCTTCTGTGAACGCTGAAGCTTTTTTCAGTGAAATCAATGAGAAAACTTCACACTGCATCTAATGTTACTGCTCTGTGCTGCTTAATGCAAGGGCAGGACAATACACAGCAGTTCTAGATCCTGCTTCCAGGAGTCTGTCTGCTTTTTAGACAATGCCCTTTCCCATGTGATTTGTAGAAGGCTTCCTGGGAGCAGGACCAGAAGTCAACCCTTCCTGTTTTTCCCCTAAACCATTAGCTGACAGAATGATATTCCCTCCTGTGCTCTCCTACCAACTGATGGAATCTTAAATCTTCTGTTCAATGGAGCAAATTCACAAAGATGCTTCCTGTGGGACACTAGGGGAATAGGAAAGTGGCATTTGCTTCACCAGCTGCAATTTAGGAGAGAAGAGTATGAACTGTTCTATTTGTTTTATTTTTTTAAAAAAAAGCTTAAATCTTTATGAGAGGGTTCTGGATGATGTGAAGGTAAATGCAGCCCCGCACATGGCTGAACTGTGGTGAGACAATGGGGAAAAGCAATTTGCGGCAACTTGATTTTGTCTGCATTTCCTTCATGGCTAAGTTGCTTCCTGCTCAGCATGCAGTCTGGCCCGAAGTCTCTGGAGAGCCACCAGGGCACAGGACAGAAAGGTTCAGTGTCCCACTCTGGGCTTGGCTGGGCCCCCAGGAGTTACATGCTGCAATACACAACACCTTTGAGCACCTGTATCCTTCCCTGCATCTGGCATAAAAGACTTGACTGAGGTGACACAGGACACATTTAGCTTCCCAGGTTATACATGTTCCTGTGGTGTCTAACAGGAAGTTACTAGCAAAATGTATTTATTTCTGCTTACTGCTTCTGTTCGCTACCGCTGTAAAAAAAACTGTATACATATACAACATACACATACGTATATATAAAATAGTTTAGCAAAGCAGACCTATTCTCTCCTCCTCCTCTCATAGAGGGATGTCAGACTAAACAGCACTCTGAAGCTGGTGAGATCTCAGAGCATACTGTACCCCAGAGGAAGCACTTAAGGTTAAGGAACAACAACAAATGCCACTTTCCCCGTTCTGTGCAACTTCATGTCATAGTGGATGCTTGACAGGCTGCTGTTAATAGTCTGCTTGAAGAAAAATTGTATACATTATTAGCCACTTCTGGGCTTATTAATTCTGTTAATTCTTTGTTTTTCACCATTCTGCAAAACCCATCAGAAATCCCTGTTTCAGTGGAGCAAGAGACTTCTACTTCCTTAGATTTGCAGGTTTCACTTAACAGGATTAGGTGATAGGATTTATTTAGAAACGTGTGGTGATAAAAATACCCAGTTCATGAGTAATGGGGGAAAAAGCTCATGATTTTGTTGTTGCTGTTTTAAATTCAAACTTCTCAGCAGGGGAAAAAGTTCAGATCAGGTGTTTGCCACCCACACTTTTCAGTACTAGAGAAGGCTTAACTTTTTCTAGCAGGGGGAAGACTGAAGTGGAATAAATAGAGAAGACTGAGTCTTGCTGTGAGACCTACAGAATGGGAGATTCAAAATGACTTGATCTTCCCATCAAGCCTAGGGCTGCCACGAAATCTGTTAAAACATCTTCCTGTGACTTTAAGTAGTCTGAAGACTTTGCTAGCTTCCTTTGGCTTTTCACAAGAGGCAGATCTATATTAGTCTAAGCTAGCTAGAACACGTAGCCCTCAACCGTGCACTTACTCCCTGCTCCACACAAGGGTGGTATCAGCACTGCTTTGGTGATTCTGCCCTTCCTCATTTCTTGGAAGGCCTCCCCAGTGCAGAAGACACTCAAGAGGTAGTTAAACTGTACTCAGGAATGACTTTGCTGCTTGTGGTAGAAGATGTTAGCACCAAATCTAAGCTGGAGATCCTGCTCAGTGGAAAAGAACTGGAAGACATACTTTAACAGAAAGGATACTGGGAGCTTAATCTTTTTTAGTTAAGCAAAAGGAAGTATAAGTAATTATTTGATAATAATCTGCAAGTACCCACATGGAGAGGTGGAGACCTGAACACAGAGGAATCCTTATGCCAGCAGATGCAGTTGCAAAAGCAATGCTGCCTGGAAGCTACACACATTCAGAATTAAGTTAATAATTTTTAATGTTGAGGGCAACTAACCTCTAGATTAACGTGATGAAGTTTTTCATAGATTCTCTGTCACAGGAAATTTTAAAAACAAGATTAGATATTTTTTATAAAAGATTTGCTTTAGTTCAATCCCAGATACTAGATTTGAATCTGCAATTAATTTGGGTTAGACATAGTTCATGTCACACAGGAGATGAGTAAATGTTAATAATATTCCTTTCTACATTAAAATCTGGAAAACTGGAAAAGCATATGACCAATAATAGTGGCTACAATGCTCACACCCTTTTCTGGTCATTTATAAAAATGCTGAACTGCCTGCATCCCAGCACAAATCCCTAAAGAACTCTGTTTGCCCTGTCCTTTTACTGTGAAGTTTGATCATTTACTTTCACCATCTATTTCTGTTATCTACCCAACTACTTATCCATGCTAGGACCTTCCCGTGTCCTCTTTGTCTGCTTAGTTTCTGCAAAAACTTATTTGCCAAAGCCTTTTGAAAATTCCAATGGACAGTATAAATCAGATCACCCTTACTCCAATTATTGATGACTCTTCAAATATGTCCAAGAGATCTGTAAACTATTAGGACTCCCCTTTACAGAAGCCACTTTGACACTTCCCAAGTAGACTGAACAAGATCATATTTATCCAAGTTCACATCCTGTAGGAGGTTTCTGGTCCTCATAAGTTCAGGGGTTTGGTTATAGTGATCTATTTGACTATTAAAGCTTTCCTTCTAATCTGGGAAAAATAGCTAGCCATTCACAGATTTTGTTGTTCTGCACTTTTAATAGGATCGTAGCCAGGTGCTGCATTTGTCCTTTATAAAACCAGTATTATAAACCAGAAATGGATTGATCTTTCTTCCTTTCTAAGACTTGCCACAACACCCACCTGACAATGCAATGACCTGGCTTGCAATACTGACTTCACCTGACTCGCAACTCCCTGCCAACATCTTCTGCAAATATCAGCCAGCCCTCACACACGTACTGCTTCAATACTTGGAGTGGAAAATCTCTCTCCAGAGGTGAACTGCAGTAAGAATAGGGGTCTGAATGTTCAGTTGTGTAAATCCTAGTTTGCACAGAAGGTGTATACTATGTTGTTACTGTGCTCAAAGGATGAGAATACTGAATTGCGTATTGCTTATTTGATCCAGCATACAGCTTGCTTAATATCAAGTCTTATCCCACTACATAGCTTTGCAAGTCAGCCAAGATGTCTCCACACTCTTCTTGTTGAAATCATACCATCCTCCTTATTCAGCTCTGTGTTTTGCTTACACTTCTGATACTTTTCAGTGCCAGCTCTGGCATTCTGATTAAAGTCAGCCTGGAGGGGAATTGTTAGTCACATGTGCCTGAAGCTGAGATAATACTTTTCCTTCCTATTCCTTGGCTTCTCTCATACTCTTGGTGGAACTCCTAATATGCCTACATGGAAAATGACAGTGTCATATGGCCTTTGGGCCATTATCCCCTGAGGGTTCACACACACTTGTCAGATGCTTGGGAAATGGAAGTACATACAGGCTTCTGTTTTTTATGGGCTGAGTATTGAGAGCTTCTACCAGGCAGGACCATCACAATTTCAGTTTCAATATGGACTTGTTTCAAAGAAAGACACAATGGATTCTTGGGGTCATCTCTTTGCTTCTTGCAGATATCATGCTGGGAACGTGGCAGTGTGGCCTAATGGTGAATCCGAATTAAAACCCTCAAATGGTAAACTTTGCTGGTGCATAATATTAATTTTCCTATAGAAAATGAAGGCAACATAACAAGATTTCTCAGTCTGTGTAACTATACTGCATGGATTTCCAAATGCAATGAAGTCAGCTTTAGCCTTTTGTGTTTTATTAATGCCTTGTATCTAAGTAAAATGACTAATAAACCATTCATTCACTAAGTTCCCTCTAGCAGTTTTTCAGTATACACAGAATGAAAATCATGGAGTTACTGAAGTAAGTTCACTCTACTTTGCACCAAATAGCTACTTACTGCAGGTGCACAAATTCACTTCAGCACCTTCTGTCTAGTTTCTGTGTAGGAAAAGGGAGGAAAAATTGCTACCTTGCCCAGATTACCACAACAAAGTCAATGCTGGACCCAGAATTAAAAACCTGTAACAGCCTTGCTGTCACTTCCTAGTTGTTAGTCACCATTCTGTAGCATATTACAAAGGAAGAAAGTTAAAAAGGTAAAGATTCCCCAAAATCCAGATTAGATTGAGGGGTTCTTTACTTACAAATTCTCACTTTCATTCTAGTTCCTCTTTATGAAGGGACTAAAGAGAGAGGGTTTCCTGAAGTAGGGGAAAACTAGACAGAGGCACTCTTAGATCTGTGTTTTCCCCCAGCGAGAGCAGGGTATTCACACATATTAGCACTCCCATATGCAATGCTGGAACAATGCCGATTGACAGTATATCCCTCTCTACTAAAAGACGGAAACTATATGTACTGCTTCATTTTCTAAGGAAGACACATTTGTACCGTATCAAGCTGCTAGCCTTTGTGACTGTTGACTGAAGCAAGCTTTAATGCTACATGAGATGAAATAAGTAAGATGCTCACTACAGAGAACATAAAAGATTTCACCAAGGCCCCTCAGCAAAACAGTGGCAGGCCAGACACTAAAATACAGCATTTCCAAATTCTTCATTCCGTAATCAGTCCATTGGAACAAGCTATTTCTCTCCACTTGTGCTTCTTCAACATTGCCTCTTAAAACCAAAATCCAGCTGTTGTCACTGATCTCAAAGCAGCTTTCGTTAAGCATTTCCCTAAATGCATTCCAAAACATGTTTGTTTCCACTAAACCTGATCTACCAGCTGCCACGACCATTGAAACTGGAACAACCCACTTCAGTCTCCATCTGATATGAAAGTAGGCATCTCTGACCTATCCCAGGCTGGAAATTTATGGCTAGGTAGTCTCACATTTTTTTCTTTCAATGTATAAGGAAAGACATAATAATGCAGTATGCAAGAGATTGTACTGCATTATTCAGAGGGCCTTATTCACCTACGATTCCTGTGCTGCAGATACCATACTCTGGCAAGTATCTGCTGAGGACCTGGAAGTTTTCATGACAAATACAGCAAGTGTAATTAAAAAAAAAAAAAAAAAAGACATGAGGCTTGTAGTCAGAAAAGGTAGAAGGCACCGCTGTTTCAAGGCTGTTTTGCATTTCATATCAATAACAATGAACAATCTCCCAGGCAAAGTCAGCTAAGGTCTCTGAGCCTCCACCAACAGCCACCTGGTCTCTCTGCTCCTATCCAGCTCTATGCACCATGGGCCACTTTTGCAGATGAACGTCATGGACTATATTCTGTGCAAGTTGATGTGAAAGCTGATGGTGAAGACAAAAAATCTGAGAGCCTTCTGCAGGTAATAAAATGGGGATCCTCAAAGCCTGTGTAGCCTCTGTTGAACTGAAACATTCTGCAGTCAATGGGAATCATTACGTTAAGAGACAGTTGTTATCTTTTTGCCCTTGACAGAGGTCAGTCTGGAAATGCTAGAGGTGAACTGTGTTTCCCAGAAGAAATGGCAGCACATGCATGACATGGATTTATGCTTGCAATTCCAATAATTCTGCCTTCTTGAATTCAACCCTAATTGTAGTGTGCCTTGCTGATGATTTAGAGCATTTGATTTACTGATCTTATTTTACTCTTCCTGCAATTTCACTGCTTTGATCAGATCTTGCCAGCAGGTTTTCATTACCAAATAGGTGGGTTTTTTAAATAGCAGAATTGCAAGTCATCATCATAAATATCAATCTTCATAACTCATCTGAGCACTCTATGTTCTTGTAATGTCGTGTGTCAGGATTCTGCTGCAGAGATAACCCCTGATCTGTGTGGCTGCCAGCTTCTCATTCCTTTATTGATTCTCCTCTATTTGCTGTAATTGAGTTTTTATACTTACCTTGTTCTTCAGTACATAAATGCCCATCAGAGACAGGAAAAGAGAGACAGAACAGGGATTTCCACTTCTCATCACCTCTCAGCAGAAGAGGGTGCTGTGCAACACTGATTAAAATAGATACTTCAGCGACTGAGGCAGTTAAGCTGAGGATTGCCTATCCAGGCATCAAACCATGTGCTACTCACATGTCAGCAGGTGACTGTAGGAAAAGGCTTATATTCCTTATTTTCCACTGGATGGGGAAGGAGAAAGGAATAATCTGCAGTTTTCCAGCACTGACTCATCTGTTCTGAGTTGCCTGTGTTAAAGCAAGCCTTAAAGGGAACTTTTTGTTTGTTTTATTATACAGGACTGTAGACAGGCTCCAGCACACATCACCGTTCTGAAATGCTTGCATGTTTAAAATCCAGATTCACCTTTAATTTAATACGGACTCAACTATATTTATAGGTAAGTGTTTGCAGGTATGTGTTTAAGGATTGTGGCCTTAGCTGAGAGGCAGCCAATGAGCCTGTAGCCTCCCTGCTATTACTACTTTTACTACATGACCACAGTCTCTGGTGGAGTGGTAGTTACACAGGTCACTCCATGCAGTTCGTGCTGGCTCTGCCGGCACAAGGGATCACAGACAACACGTAATACTGCTGATGTCTCAGTGGACACTTGTGAGCCACAATTAAACAATGAGTTAGTCACTCCAGAGATAAGAGGCAGGGTGGTGGGTAAGGACTTTATTTCTAGTCTTGCCTTCAGTTTTACTGGCTGATCTCTCAGTTTTCCAGTCTCTGAAAAGACAGTATGCACCTGCTTACAGACCCTTACAAGAAACCAGTTAGCTATGACTAAATACAGGACACCTGCTCTCCCAAAGAGGGAGCTGCAGCTCCCTGACTTCCCAAGAATTGCGAGGAGTGGCCTTCGAGATGCCCCTGGCAGACAATGCTGATGACCATCTTCTGTAACAAGCTGCCACTTTCTTTCAGCACACAGGATGGCCTCACATGCCACTTTTATTCCCTAATGAACCACATCACTAGGCTGTTCAACCCTGGTACGAAACAGACTCTGCTGCTCACCAGGTGCTGCTCTGCCTATCCCGGCCCAAAGTGGCAGCAAACTGGTAAGTGATTCTGCTTCCTGCTGCTATCTACTGGCTGTAACCAAACGGAGCAACTGTGTGTCCTGGGCCATCTACTGCTAATGGCAGGGAGAAATTTTCATTCTGCACAATCATTCCTGCAAGGGCTCTTAGAAAAGCAAAGAGTTCTCACTTGAAAAGCTTCCAGAATTCAGCATAATGCTTGCTGTGACACTCTCAGATAACACTATGCATATACATATATACCGGATTAAACTATTTCTTGTTCCTTTTTTAGCAGTTTAGATACTTCCATTTTCCAAGTTACCCAGTTGGAATTTGGCAGCCATTTTCAGGTCTGCACAGCAAGAACAAGGCATGCACGTATGAGTTTGTTCTGAAGAAGCAGAACATTTTTGGCTTTTTTTGTGCTTCTACCACTAGAGAGCAGGAGAATTGTTCTCCCAGCTGACTCTGGCAGCTCCGGCAGGGATAGCTGCTGTGAATTACCGAGAAGCTCCTTATATAAGCAAGTTTCTGAGGCTGACGCTCATGGTGAAGCTGGACAACCTTTCGGTCCATTTATCAAACCTTGCAGTTGCCACTTCCAGACAGATGAAACCAGGCTAAGGATGAAGCAGAAAAGACAGTCTACATCCAGAATAATGTGATGAAGTTCTAACAGCAACACAGACATACAGTCACCACCCTGTGTTTCACTGAGACAAGCGAATTCTTTCTTTTAACATCATGTCTAGCCTAAATTCCACTCAAGGAGAAGAATACTTACTATGAAGGGTTGAACTCTGCCAAAATGTACCTAGAACTGCAATTAGAAGGAAAACTACAGTTGTGTGCTTTGTGGTCTGTGATCATTACCCTCTAGATATTTTTGCATACATAGGAGAGAGATCTCCTTGGTTCTAGGTTTTCAGTTTTTCCTTATGTTTAAGCAAATAATAGGATGAAACTACAGCTGTGGTTTCACAGACTGATCTACCAGTTGCCACATGCTGAAAGAGTAGAGGTCTTTTTCACCCTCCAGTTCTGCTCTCCCTTCCCCTTTCCTTGCACTCTTCGGACCTTCACAAACAAACATTTCTATTCGCTAATCCAGAAAAAGTGGGGTTTTTTTCTTTTTCTTCTTAGTTGTCTGATTAGTGGACTACATCCATTTATTAAAGCACCCAATGAGAGCCAGAGGCAGTAAGAGCAGCAGAGTGTAGGAGGTAGCTGAGGAAAAGCTTCCCTCTTTCAGTAGCAGTAACCTTTTGATCAGGTTCACTCTGACACACGAAACAGCAAGGTAAGGTAGAGACATCAGGAAGGGTCCCTTCCTTGCCAGGAAAGCTGCTGAGATGTTTTCAGAAAGAAGTGCCGGAAGCCCTGAAGAACATTCTGTACTGGCCTCTGACTGGGCAGTATCAGATAGTACCTTTATAGCAGTCTTGGGACTCTAATTTCAGCAGCATACGTAACACTCTGTAAAAAAGGACAGAGCAACTGTGATTTGCCTTGCAGGACAAGCCATCATGTGAGAAAAGACAAAGCAGTGAATGACAGACTGAAGGAAGACCTCAAACAGAAACAACTGATCCAGACTATATTTCCCACTCTGCATACTGTGTTAATTCTTCAAGTGCAGGGTCTATGTAAGATTGTCCTGCCACCCAGTCAGCATTACCCTGCAAAACCTTCTAGAAAAAGATGCTGTAAACCCAGCTCTCACAAAACAGTGTTGCCTGGGCCTTGAGGCTATGTTTGGCTCAGACTGGACTTCACATCCAGCAGTCCTCTCAGACACATGCGACTGGCCCAAGAGTGACACTGATCTATCTGCTCAGGTAGAATTCCTGCGATTTTACAGTCCAAGAAGTATTTGGCTTATTCTTCTGCTATATACTTTAGAGCAAATGCATTGTTAGGTGGGACAAAGGCAGGCAGATACCAAGCAGAGTTTCTCAGCTACTCTAAAGTAGATTCAAATTCCTCTCTGCTTTGTTCCTTCACAAAGGTAGCTTTTTACACTGCAGTCATTTTCCCACCAGGTTGTATCAGCAGATTGTGCTGAAACCCAAGGCACCGATTTTCTCACCTGCGATAACTAGCTAAGGTTCCACTTTACATATTGACTGACCTATTTAAGAAACCGGCAAGTCCTAGGGAGTGTGCTGCATAAATCGAATGTGGCAGGCAGGGGAGCGGAGGCTCAATTCCTACTGATAGTGAAGAATGTGCATTTGCTTGTACACTTAAGTTACAAACTTCCTTAAGTGGACTGATGCAATCAAGGGACAAATTATCTCCATTATGGCAATATGCTCCAGACTAAAGTTTGGTAAAAGTCCTGACTGTGAAGCCACAGTTTCTAAGGTTTAGAATAGACAGGTCAAACTCTCTGATCTGAGCTTAGTTTATTTCACAAATTTGTTTGAAATTCTTGTTCAAGTTAACTGAATGAAATTCATCATAGAAATTAAAGCTAGAAAAGAACAGAGAAGGAATGAAGATCTGACATAGCTTTGAGAAAGAGAGATGTGGAGTAGGAATCTGTACCTAAACGTCACGACTTGCCCATGTTTTAATAAAGTATTAAGCAAGCCCTATATCCTGTTACTAATGAACTTTAAAGAGAGCATTTGTAGTTAGTACAAAAAGTTAGGTCTTTTGTCTGCAACTTTCTTAGTGGGAAACTCTTCCAGAACATCCCTGGCTTGATGCTTACAAAGCTCTTTCCAGACTTTTCAGTCTAAATTTTACTTGTGGCCAGCTTACAGACAAGTATTCTTGTCCCAGTGTATCTTAGCTCACACGTGTTTTAGATTCCTTGCATTCCCTTTGCTGCCAGTCTTGCCCTCAGCAGATTCTGTGGGATTTAGCCCCGTTGCAGTTCAAATAACTTAGTGAGGGGGTTATCACTCTGCTCTATTTCTGTAGTCTGTTCAGATGTGATGGGCTTCATTATGGTGATTTACAGGAGAATCCTAGCTAAACCCAGGCTCTGCTGTGTTAGGCACTGCATAAAACATACTTTGTCAGGCAACTGTTGTTTCAGAGAGTAGATGTTCTAGATAAAGGGTCAGAGAGGTGTGCTGGTTTTGGCTGGGGTAGATTCAGCAGCATTTGGATTTGTGCTGGAAACAGTGTTGATAACACAGGGACGTTTTACTTATTGCTGAACAGTGCTTACACAGAGTCAAGGCCTTTTCTGCTCCTCACAGCGCCCTGCCAGCAAGTATGCTGGGGGTGCACAAGGAGTTGGGATGGGACATAACTGACCTCAACTGCCCAAAGGGACATCCCATACCATATGACATCATGCTCAGCATATAAAGCTGGGGGAAGAAGAAGGAAGGGAGGGACGTTCAGAGTTACGGCATTTTGTCTTCCCAAGTAACCATTACACATGATGGAGCCCTGCTTTCCTGGAGATGGCTGAACACCTGCCTGCCAATGGGAAGTAGAGAATTAATTCCTTGTTTTGCTTTACTTGTGCACAGGGCTTTTGCTTTACTTATTAAACTGTCTTTACCTCAACCCACAAGTTTTCCTTATTTTTCTGATTCTTCTCCCCATCCCACTGGGGGGAAGAGAAGTGAGCGAGTGGCTGCATGGTCCTAGCTGCCAGCTGGGGTTAAACCATGACAAGAGCAAAGAGAGGATGATGGCGGGAAGGTGATTTAATCATGCCCACGTAGTCATTCAGTGGCGAAGCAGGTGTAGGGCCAAGGTCTCCTGAGTACCAACCCAGTTCAATATACCAATGCTGTTTCTCTGTTACAACACTTTGATACGTCAGCTAATTTTCCATTTACACAGTTTCACCTTGTCACTATCTATGCAACAGATAACACCTAAACCAGCTCCAATCTAAACAGATCAGTTCACACAGTGCAGTCTCGAATGTGTATAGCTGCTTTTGCAAATAAACTCCCTTGCTTTCCCCTCCAGGGGCTTGCAGACAACCAGCGCTGGTGTGCTCGCACACTAGATAAACATAAACTTGTAACTGATTCTGTTTAGTTTGCCAAGGGCAGTTAAAAGTGCAAGCAGTTTCAGATAGTGGCCATTCCTCAGTCGTGAAGGTGCCTGTGTATCTGAGGTGTGAGGTCAAAGGTTGATGCAGAAATTTAGTAACCAGAGTTCCTGTCTCCTGTTCTCAGCTCTTGCCATGACTCATTACCTGAATTTAGTTCTATTTAAACTGGTATGCCTTGAGGGACTCTTGACACAAGCTCTGTCCACCCTAATAAATAAGGTTGCCATCCTTCCCATGCACAAAAAACAATCAAAAGAAGTTGGATTGTTCTTACAAATAACTTAAGGCAAATGGCTTCCCCACGTCCTATGTACGACCATGGGCAAAACCTGAGGCCTTAGGATAAACAGAAAATTGAAAATAAGTTTTCACTAAAATATATCAGAAGAGAAAACAAAGCGATTTTGAGGGAGAATCTGCATTGGCATTGTATTATTAAAAAAAGAAAACAGTAAAATGTCTTCTTTACCACTGTGGTGAAATTGCATCTATAACATGGTGTTCTGTGATGGGGTCCTTATTATTGTAAAGATATTGACTAATTTTGCAGGGAGTTCAGAAAAGAGCAACACAAGTGATTAGGGAGCTGAAGGGACTGACTGGTGAAGAAAGATTAAATTAACAAAATCAAAGATGTATAGCTTGTCTCAGCAATGACTAGGGGCCCATGATAGCCACCTACCAAGAGCTGAAGGGTTTGAATATGAGGGGGGAGGGAAATTTAGTTCATTATGAAATGCTATAATGAGAAGGAAGGGAAAGAGAATGGAGCAAAGGCAGTATAGGCTAAAGCCCAAGAGAGCTTCCCAGCAGTGAGATGTTGCTGCTACATGAACAGTGCAACTGATAAGACAGAAATGTTCAAAACGTGTGGAAATGAAGGGCTTGAGCACAAATACCTGAACAGCTATGATATGGAGAACAGGAGCACAGAAAGAGAAAGCACAGGAAAACACCCGGAAGTTACTGCAAAAGTACACTTCACCTGCTTCAAGTTCCTGGACAACTCTTTTGAGTCCTTAGTTGCAAACAGGCAACATTGGACGTTTCAAGCAAAAGGAAGCACCAGCATCTGTGAACTTGGGCAGTGTAACATAACAAATGTCTTAGCATGAGTGGGAGGCTTGTTCACGCACTGAGTGACAGCATCTGCTATGTAACAGAGACTCACAGTGACAGCGATGATAAGGTATCTGTATGAAAAGACACTTGAATGAGTCCCACTATTCTTAAGTTTCCCTGTGGCTGTCCTTGAATGCAGCTGAGGAGCAGAGTCAAAAACAAGGGAGGCAACTTCTATACAAGTGTAGCCTTCAACCTCACCCCTCAGTTTTCTTTTACCCACACAAGTCAGTGCAAATTGAAACTGGTCCAACACGTGATAATTTCCAGATATCCCACAGAGCTCTCACAAAACCGGAGACTAATCACAGAACCTAGCAAGGGAGCGTGTGTGTATGTGTGTGAAGCATAGCTACACTTGTTAAGTTCCTGCAGGCAGTCTTCACAGCTCTGCTATAAAGCATAATGTTGCCCTAATTCAGGAAAGAATGTCATCTTGTATCTGTAAAATGGGGAGAATTACATTCCCCTACTTCCTCACAGTACTATGAACCTGATAAACTATTTGTAGAACACCTCAAGAGGTCTCTGGATGAAAGCACAAACAGTTCATGCTTGCAGAATCCAGAGAGAGCAAGTTCTTGTTAAGAGCTCTGCAGGGAGTTGGCATTATGTTAAGGACAAAGGCTAAAAATTCTCACCTTTGTACAAATTATTCCACTGCCTTTAACTGGTATCTCCCAAACCAAGAACAATCAACCTAGTTATTCCAAAATTCAGCTATTTGTTTATTCTTGAGTATAGGTATACATCTAGTCATACTGTGTGAGAGGCCTGTAGACACTCCAAGAGGTACAATGGACAAAGTGTCAGGGACAACTGTTTTTTACAAAATTTCGCTAGACAGTCCTTTTCAGCAGATGCTGATTTGCAAGGCTCCTGCTCTGGCCCTGAGGAAATCAGCTCAGGATATCTTTAGAAATTACAAAGTACCAAGCGCACACCTTGGAGAAAAAGCAACACAGATAAAATCGGGATATCGGTTTCTGCTAAAATGTTGGGATTGTACTTGAAAGAAAAATGCCTTCAAATTACCAAGCTTATCTCTTGGCCTTGTGTTTTTCCTGTGCCTTGAAGATGTCTATGCTCAAAGCTTTTCCCTTTCTTTGGACAATAGGGGCTGCAAAGGAGCCTTCTCAGTGTGTCAGGTCAACAGTCCAAAGACTGAGAAGGATTTATGCTATAGATAGTAACAGCATCAAAGAAGCCATTACATCTTCAGCACCAGTAATCCCCATTTTAAAAACTCCATTATCTGACTGGTTCTTCATTTGCTTGTCACATAATCCTTGTTGTTGTGGTAACTCAGAAACGAATGCTGTGAGCTTAATAGAGACAGTGACAGAATTGCCTGTCCCTGCATTCAGTCAGGACAGTTATGGGTAAGACAGAAAGAAATCAGAGACTAATAAGGGACTCAACGACGTTAACTGAACAACAGGAATAAAGTCTGTAAGGATGCTGCGGCGATTGTGAAATACTTATCAGACCTTCTTGAGTATCGACTATTTTCTGGTTTTCATTAATTATTCAAGATCCATCCCTGACTCTCGATTTTTTTTAGAAAACCTTTCCGTGTAGGTCATGAATGGTGAACAGATCTGTTCTCTGTGTCAGAGATTGCTGGATTTCTACAGAAAACAATGTCTGCTCCTGGGACGATGGAAAATGGGTTCCTTTATTAACCAGAACACCAATTATTTGTTAATATTTATATCCTCTGTCATGACATTAGATGTCTTGGTAGAAAAAAAAATGTAGCACCTTTCTCCTCTTGGGCCACCAGTTGCAGTCTTGTTCAAACCGGTACAAGACTCAATGTATTGAGATACACAGGAATGTTTGGTTTATTTTGGAGGACGTGAGCTGCAACTCAGGCAGCCACCTTCTCTTTGATCAATAAATTGAAGGTAGAAGTCACGCTCATTTCTCATCAAAAAGGAAACGGAAGACCAATGGGCTTGTAAGCCTATCATGGCTTATCTGTGGAAGAATCCCTTGCTTTCAGAGGCTCTTCTTAGTAGTGAAAAATAAGAGTCAAAAATAAGAGGCTGAGAATCAGAGTGATCATTCCTGGGAAGACACCACCAGGTGTAAGAGACAACCATGCTCCTGAGTGCATCTATATCCCAAATCCAACCTCTGCAGATCACAGCCCTTGGCAGCCCAGTAAAAAACAGGTTTCTGCAGGATTAGGGAGAGATTATCACAAAGCTCTCTTACTAAGGATGTGCTAAAATAGGGAATACAAAGAAGACCAGTTATGGCATTGAATGTTGTCAGATCAACTTTAAGTCTCAGGAATCTGATGCAAAGTATGTTTTAAACCAGCTTTTTAGATGCAGTATCTCAGGCAGGCGCAAGGCACAAGGCCCATGACTAAATAGCACTTCAGAACTATGACACCAAATGAGAAAACATAGCTTCTCCCTTAATAAGCAACTTCTTTAGTGCTTCTCCTGTATGGGACTGAAAGGAATTACCACTCAGCTGTAGCATCTCACTGAAATATGGAGTTTCTCTTTTGGGGAATAGCCTAATATTTTAGTCTTGAATTGGAACAAAGTATCCTGTGGAGCAGAAACTAAGATGCAATGTCTAAAAAGAGAGCTCAGCAACAGTTCATGGAAGGGGCTGTTAGATATGAAGACACTGGAGCGGTGAGGAAATAAGTCAGCTATTTGTTTGCCTCAAAAATAAATAGTTAGGAATTAAGGAATAAAAGATAGCCCTGCCTCAAGCTGCTGTATGTATGAAGGAAGGTAGAAACAAGTTGTTTCCTTTAGAAAAGGTTCCAAATCATTGGTTAATAAATCAGATGTGGTAGGGATGGATCCAAGTTCTCTACTGCCGCTTAATGAGTGGTAGCTGGCATACATCATGGACTAAAGAGATATCATAGCTGAGTTTTCATGACTAGAGTTGAGGGCGGGGAAAGGATCATCCTTCACTGTCTTCACTGTCACCATAACAATGATGTGACATCCTGCTCTGTCTGCACTTTTGCACACCCAGCAGCCTGAACAAGAGTAATTTATTACTATATGCTCTTCATTTATTCTATCCTATGAATTTGCAGGAAACAGCAGTTAAAGAAATGGGAAGATAAACTTGCATTTCAAATTGGCTTGTGATGACACTGGAAAAGAACAAAATTGCTTTACCATAAATTGCTTTACCATAAATTGCTTGCAATGGTCAGGCTGCGACTGGCTTTAATAGATTCATTTCAGTCAAATGAAGGGAACAGCAACTCTGTATTCACAATGCCAGCCAGTACTGTGTGAGGAGACAGGAAAGCGAGCACTCATCTTTTAAAGACAGATCACTATTTAACTTGTAGTGTCAGGGTCCTCAGTGCACCAATAGGCCTTAATTGCCCCACCAGCACTCCCCAAACAATCTCTGCTCTTTGCTCCAGGAGCTCCATTCAAGACCAGGCCTGGGCACCCAGTCCTGGCCTGAGCTATCTTGTAGGTGTATCTGTTTCCATGCTTGTTCCTGAGCTGTCATATGGCTTTCCTGGACTGACCTTGGACCTGACTTGTTCTTTCCCTGAAGATGGCTGGACTGTTGATGGAATCTGTTACTGCCACCAGCCCTGTCCTGCTTGCCCAGATGAGGTACTGTGGGACTGTGCCCTGTTGGTGAGGATGCTGCCCCTGCCTGTGCTGTGGTCTCTCTCAGCTGCTGGCTTGCCTTTCCTTGTGGAACAGCCCTGCTCTTACTGCTCCCTGAAACTTAGTAATTTCACCTACAAAATCTTGGTGAGGGCAATGTGTGCATGGATGAGAGGGATAGGGGTGGGGGGGGAATTAAAAAAGCAGTTCTTCCATGATTACTTCCTCATTCATAGCACTCACCTTCTCCGTACACTTGTGTTGTGCAGCTGCAATTCATTGTCAGTAACAAAATGAAATCACAGTCTCAGGGCTAACTAGGATGGGGGACATCATAAAGAGTGTCTTATGAATTTGAGATAGGGTTAGGAAGAAGACAGAGTGACTAGAGAATGGCACTGGTAACTAGGGCCTCAAGAACAAATCTAGCTCACATGCTCACATCAGAGAGCCAGAATCAATGCCTTCTCTTGATTACTGAATAGAGAGCATTAAATGATTTCAGTTCTCTTCCCAGACAGAAAATGGCTCGCCTATTAAGAACTGGATGAGCCACGGAAAGCAAACTTTCTCCCTTTTAAGATCGCCACATGCAAGGATAGGGCAAGTTTTTCTGCTTGAATCATTTGATAGATGTGTAAAAGTTTGGAGTTCTTCAGGGCTGTTAAATATTGATCATTATGAAAATCATACATATTCAATGGCAGTGGTGTAATCTGAAAAACAGGACAAGCTTTTGGGCAGGTGAGTAATCTGAAGGATATGTGTGCCTCAATTTCCCATATTAAGCTTGTTACAACATAGGCATAAACTTATTCCAATGGGATGTATCCCTGTCTAAAGATATTAAAAAGGATGAGTGTATGCACTGAAGTATGCTTCCATTCCATAGGTTGATTTGCCTTCGTGTTAGATTGATTTTAAAGTAATAGAATTATAAAATCTCAGTACAACAGAATGAAGAAAATATTGCTAATGCTGCAGAGCTCACAGCAAACTGTAGTCAGGTCTCGCTCAAGCATGTGAATTGCAATGATGCTCACTTTCACAGCAGTCCTCCTCCTAGGAAACTTAACAGACTTTTTCTTGCCCTTCTTCAAGAAGAGGATTAATATGCCAAACTTGCAAATAGGGTCATATGCAATTTAATAACTTCTGCAGGGTAACACTGTCTTGGTTTCCAGTCTAAACACTAGCCAGTTCCTAAGCAAAGTAAATTTCAAGTGTAACTATCACATAGGGGAGGATCTCCAGAAACAAAACTGCCTTAAAGCCAGAGCAGATCTAACCCTGTAAGGATTATTTGTCACATGCTCATAAGCTATTTGCTTTTTTTTGCTCTTGAGTTTACCTAGATAAAAGTAAGGTCAGGATTTGTGCGCTGAACTCCAGCGACTTCAAGCTTCTAGAACTATTTGATGGACAATGTAAACGTGATCAAACTTCATGCTGTTCAAACTCCCTCGCACCCTGCCCCTGAAACATGGAGCCTTAAAATTAGTCAAAAGCCTTAGCAGGTTTGTGTGGAGCAGGGCTTACACAGATTGGGGATTTGGGCCCTTACAGTACTTAAATGCTTTACTGCAGTTAGAAATAAATGTCACTTTTCCCTGCAGTTAAAAAAGGCAGTATGTGCATCTATGCTTTTCAACACAGTTCATCTTCCTTCCTGCTGTCAGTGACAGCAACATACAGCAGAGGGACCCAAAGTCTTCTGCAGCTGTGCTTGAGCATTGTGTTACACACAGCAGGAACATGGTGAGGACAGCCTCTCACAGCAGTGCAGGAACTGGGACAGAGACTGACAAGGAAAAAGTCTTTTGAGCTCAGTCACCCAACACACCAATTAAACAGGAGTGAGACACACATATATTTCTAAAGCCTTTTTTTCTTGCTATTGTTACAGGTTTTTGAAAGGTAGACGGATGGATCAGACCAGTGAATAAGTGGGACAGTGGTAACGCTTCTAAAATAGCATCCCCTACCACTAATAGATTCTTTTCTCTGTACCTGAAGGGTAAAATGTCGTTTTTCTTTGCCTTTCTTCTTCTTGTTGTTGCTACTACATATAGCTCTGAAAATAGATTTTTACAGTAAACAGCTCTGGGGGGAAAAGGTATAATTGATGATGTCTTGGACAAAGAGGCACCCCGTTAATAATCAGACTGGGATAAAAAGCCATTTTCTACACCATATATTTTCACTTTTTTCTCCCCACTGAAGTGAAGCTTTTGGGGGTCTTTTGAATTTGTTTGAGGTCTATATTATCCTTGAAGTATGTGCAATAATACTGTCCAGCTTTGACAATGTTTTGTGCACCCCACTGGTCTAAGTATGATATACATTTCCTCTTGCGCTCCTTTACTAGCAAGTTATTTATTTCTCTAACTTGATCTTTTAGCTCAAGTTGAACTTGGTCCAGTGCTTTATCTCAAGTCAAAACCAAGACGGGGCTATGGGAACAGCATTCTCAAAGGAGTCCAAAGTGTGATGTTCGTTAAACAGCAAATGTATGAATGACGCAAAACCTTCCCTTACAGTTCAGGCACCTACTGACTTGTCATACAATAAAGCAAGTCCCCTAAGTGGTACTGACAATGATCAATCTCAAGCTGCTGAACAACACATCTCACCCTAACCGCACTTGTAGACCGTGAGCGAGACATAATCCAAGAAGCACAAACTGCAGCATTCGGAAAACAGCATGATCCACCTCTGGCAGTAATCTAAGTCTCAGCCATACTATCTTCTAATCATATTGGCAGGCTGGCAACCAAGACACAAGCTCAAAACCGAGGGTTTATTTCCAAAGTCTATATAGCTATGCATGTATATGTGCACACTTACATAAATCCATATGTATATGGGCATATGGGCAATGTATGGGCAACGTATATAGGCAATGAACAAAGAGATACACATCAGTGGCAGGGCTTCGTACCCGGTATGTGCTCAATCTAAATAGTGTACTTTTTAAAAAAACCTTCACTTAGATATTCATACATCACATCCACTGACATTCAGATGGACAGACACATGTAACAAAACTGCATACAGCCTCCATGTACCCACTCCTTAGATCCAGAATAACAGGAATTTGCTTATTTTTTGGAGTCTGTGATAAGGATGTAACACAGCAGAAATCTACCTGCTCCTTCCTCCAACGCATGTAGATACAACTTGTGGCATAAAACAAGTGATGCTGAGCAACATGGACTACAAATATGCTGTGAATACAAAATGAATGATTTTGTTCCTTGACTGCCAACAGCATCTCAAAACTTTAACTGTCCTACATCATTGTTCCAAAAGAAAGCAAGTTAATGCTATTAAGGAATATCTTTCCTTTCACCTGATCATCTTATCCTCTCTTCTCCTTCCATCACACTTCTATACCACCCTACTACACATGCAAAAGGATGCCCTCACAGCATCACTCAGATTAAGACGGACTTTTGCACAATACTGAAACTACAGTTTCAGGATCTTTTCAGAAAGAATTTCTACTTTAGCATTGCCAATTCAAGTGTTTTAAACCAGGCCTTCACACCAAGAGATCTATTTTAAAATAATAACTGCCTAACAATTTACTTGATGTTTTCTACGTCTACAAATGTTATCTTCCACACACCCCCACACCCCAAAAACATAACAATGTGAATCTGTGATGTTTGCCTTGTGCTCTTAATTTGGAAGCTCCTGCATTTGAGAAGTACCAAGTATTTTGAGACTCAAAATAAAAGAAAAGCCCAAGATCTAACAATATTGTTGAAGAAACTGTATTTAAACTGCTGCAGCTGACAAGCTCAGTCAGAGAGGCAAACTTAAAATATATCATATTTCTACCAGTGGGCTGTTCACTTCCCTGGGAAAAATGATCCAACTGTCCTCTCCAGATGGCAAAGGCAATTTGAATTCTTTATGCCGCCACAGAAGGTAGAACAATGAATTTTTAAAAATCTGATTTAATATAAGAAATTCTAGAGTAACTCCACTGATGACATTGGGATGAATTCCTGTGTATTTACTCAGTGAGACTGAGAGCAGAGTTGAAGTCCATTTATTCAGACCATGCTTTGAAAAAGATTTACTGCAAATAAGCAGTCATTGAGTAACCAACACCTTTCTCTTGAAGACAGGTTAACTGCTTAAGTGAGGACCTACCTTGCAGACGTCAAAAAGCAAATATTTGAGATTTAAATTCTTGTATTTCAAAGAAGTGGTGCCAGAGAGAAATGCGTATTTGGATATGCAAGTTGATGAAAAAATACCAGACTAGCATTTATGCTTGTCATTACAAATGTGCTCAAGTATCATTGAAGCCAATGCTTAAAGCTATACATTCCAAAGTCATTTTATCAGTCACTACGCTTCTGAGAACGTACAGGTTTTCTTTTAGGCCTGAAGCATTTTTTTACACACTCACAGGGCAAAACACAAATGGGTCCAAACACTGCCATGAGCAAGAAAAGAACCCTAACCAATTCCAAATCCCACAACGACAATAAAAATAACAAACACACCAATTAATTAGGATGTACAGTTTCCACCTCCAGACCTCAGGAGCAGAAGGAATGATATAACCAATTACTATACAAAAGCAGAACTAAACAGTTCTCTGGAGATATTCAAAACCCGCCTGTACACGTTCCTGTCCAAACTGCTCCAGGTGACCCTGCTTTGGCAGCGGGGTTGGACTAGACGGTGTCTGAAGGTCCCTTTCAACCCCTGCCACTCTGTGATGCTATGATTCTGTAAACAGTTCAGGCAACTACCTGGAATCCCATGAAATTCTAAAATAAGTCCAATGCCGAAAAGAGCATTTAATTTTATTAACTTTTTAAATAAGTGTGACTAAACCCACTGTTTTTAAAAGTCTGCTTAGACTCCCAATTATACTGTTTTGTGTTCCTGCTATGCCTTACAACTGTGCAGTGCTGTGTGACCAATACATATGCTTGCTCATTTATTTATTCTTTGCAACAAAGACTGAAATTTACTTGGAATTTGTCTTTTACTTGGAAAAAAACTTACTTGATCACTAAGATCTGTCCAAATAAAAGGAGGATTCTCATATTTCACACTAGCAACAATATAAATAAGATCATTTAGTTGATTTATGTATTTGCAAGGTTTAATATAGTAGTTGCTACTGAAGAATTTGTGACATGTAGGTTATATCTAGCACTTACGTATATGAAATAGTAGTTAGTACTTGAAGTTCAAAAACCCCATAGCCTATCTTGACTTCTGGAGGACAGAAAACATTCTAAACTGGTTCCTTTCACATGGCTCTATGCACTGAGTTTTTGAACTTGTATTAACAGTGATATTCTCAATATCATTCTTCCACTGACTGTGAGACTCCTAATAGCATCCAGTATCTTAATAGATATAATCTCCTAAGGGGCTTGATGCTCCTAGAAAGCTGTGGCAGGGACTCAGAGAGTTAATCAATAAATTCCAAAACTTACCATATGCCTAACACATCTTCTGTCAGGAAAATGTACAAAATGTCTTGATTCTTACAGAATCATAGAATGTGTTGGGTGGGAAGGGACATCTAAAGGTCCAACCCCCCTGCAGTAAGCAGGGACATCTTCAACTACATCAGGTTGCTCAGAGCCTCATCCAGCCTGGCCTTGAATGTCTCCAGGGATGGGGCCTCCACCACCTCTCTGGGCAACCTGGGCCAGTGTCTCACCACCCTCATTGGAAAGAACTTCTTCCTAATGTCTAATCTAAACCTGCCCTGCTCTAGTTTAAAACCACTGCCCCTTGTCCTATCGCTACATGCCCTTGCAAACAGCCCCTCCCCAGCTTTCTTGTAGGCCCCCTTCAGGTACTGGAAGGCCACCATAAGGTCTCCCCGGAGCCTTTTCTTTTCCAGGCTGAACAACCCCAACTCTCTCAGCCTGTCTTCATAAGAGAGGTGCTCCAGCCCTCGGATCATCTTCGTGGCCCTCCTCTGGACCCGCTCCAACAGGTCCACGTCCTTCTTTTGCTGAGGGCTCCAGAGCTGGCCACAGTACTCCAGGTGGGGTCTCACCAGAGCAGAGTAGAGGGGGAGAATCCCCTCTCTGGATCTGCTGGCCATGGTTCTTTTGATGCAGCCCAGGATGCGACTGGCCTTCTGGGCTGCAAGCACACATTGTTGGCTCATGTCCAGCTTTTCATCCATGAGTACCCCCAAGTCCTTTTCCGCAGGGCTGCTCTCTATCACATCATCCCCCAGCCTGTATTGATAACGAGGATTGTCCCGACCCAAGTGTAGGACCTTGCACTAGGCCTTGTTGAACTTCACAAGGTTTGTTCAGGCCCACCTCTCCAGCTCATCCAGGTCCCTCTGGATGACATCCCGTCCCTCTGGCATGTCGACTGCACCACTCAGCTTAGTGTCGTCAGCAAACTTGCTGAGGGTCCACTTAATCCCACTATGTCATCGATGAAGATGTTGAACAGCACTGGTCCCACTGTGGATCCCTGAGGGACACCACTTGTGACCCCTCTCCATGTGGACATCGAGCCATTGACCACGACCCTCTGGATGCGACCATCCAGCCAGTTCCTTATCCACTGAACAGTCCACCCATCAAATCCGTATCTCTCCAATTTCGAGAGAAGGATGTTGTGGGGGACCATGCCAAAGGCCTTACAGAAGTCCAGATAGATGATATCCACGTCCTCTTTATATTTTAGTTAGAAGGTGTCCAATATATGAATGAGATGGCAGAAATAATCAATATTTTTTTCTTGTTTGTTTTGAGAGTTTGTGCTCTGTCAAGCACTCTTTTGTATTATGACCACGATAAGCAATAAGCTCTTCCAAGGGAATCTACACAATTAGATAGTAAAGAGGGCCCCTGCAATCACACCAATCCCGTTAACCGCTGTAATACGCGGTGCTGATGTATCTAGTCCTCTTGTGGCACCAGAAAAATATCAAATGGTATTCACACCTAGCTATACCTTTCATAAGGACACACTACTCTGTCCACCAAAATGTACCTGCCAGAAACAGTCATAAAAAAGAGAAGTCTTTACGACTCATGAGCAGAGCTTTTCAACAGTTGCTAAAAGAGGATTTTAGAACTTCATAGAAAGGTAAGTTACCTCTCTGTGACTTTTAAGAGCTGCAAGTCTTTCCACTGACTTCAGTGAGCTTAATGGAGCAACATAAAGGTGACTGCTGTTTAAGGGGAGCTTACCTTAGTCAGTGCAGCACTCAAGGACTTTAATGCACACTTAAATCTTACTGAATTCAATGGGAATTCTATACATCTATGCTACATCCATTACCTTGCATCAAAATATCTTTCATCAGTGTATTTGTTACTTGTTCTTACATCCTCTCAGTAGAGGAAAAGTATATGCAGGTCAATTGTTACCCACCTACACGTGCACAGATTTGTTGCCCAATGTCAAGATGATGAGCACCTTGCGTTTGAAGCAAAAAGTGATCAGATTTGTCAAGGGCCTTAGTTTCTTTCTAGAGGATAATAGTAATGAATGCATCACTAGGATGTATGATTTGTTTGACCAAAGATGGACGTCTGCAGTGTAGATCTAAGTCATTTACTCATCTCTCTTCATAATCAATGGAGGCACAATTCCTTATTCTAAATGTATGTAACTATCTATAATGGGTCGGACTCTCTGCTAATGTCTCCTTCTCTCCAGTGGCTATAAAGTGAGCTATGTTGTGACCAGCATTGATGTGATCATCTGACGGGCAAAACTTTACACTAAGGGAAGTAAATCCTACCCTTGCTGTCATGAAAGGTTCCTCCAGTCTCTTGATTCACTAACTGAAGTTCTCAAGTGTGGGCACGTGTCTTCAAACAGACACCTCTCTACCTGATCATCTACCATGATGGCTGCCTCATTCAGCTTTAACTGCTGCCACCTATCCTTCCCTCATGGGCTGCCTCATTCCAGATGGTCCTGAAGTTGTGTCTGGAGAAGGACGAACTGAGCCAGTGACCTGTTAAGCTGCTTAAACTGTGGAATGTGATTATATAGTGCCTTGAGTGGGAACCAGAGTCTCTGGACACATAGAAGCATGAACCAAAATCCCAGAGTTTTAGAGACTAATAGATGGTTGCTATTGAAAACACAGAGACAGAGACTGAGGAGACACAGGGAGGCTGCAGAGCTCACCTTTTTCTTCAATAAAACGAGTCTTCTCCATATTGTTCTATAACTACATAATACTACAAAATGCACAAGTTTGTAGATTCTTCTCTGTAACTTTTAATTGTGCACACGTGAGCTGTTTTTATGTGACCCTGGTGTGAGTTTTCAGAATACAATGTGAGTATGTTTGACATCTCTGTAATAGTTTTCTGCTGGGAAAGGATTTGCCCATTCACGAGGAAATCCTATTCAATAATTTTCTTGTGTCAACACAGTCAGAATTAATCATGTCCTCCATTACACAGGGAAGAAGTTTCCATATCCCACAGGAATATGCTGCAGCCTTGGTAGATACTCTCTCCCTGAGTTACTGATTGTTTTGACAAGTAGGGCCAAAGTGTGTCCCACAATTAACCTGGATTTCTGAACAGCTACAGTGTTTGGTGAGTTAGGTATACTAGCAGTGCCTGACTGACTGGAACCATTTGCTGCATTATCTGGAAACAGACATTCTAGTGGGAAAGAAACAATATATACTTGGTAGATTCTTGACTTTTTCTACAATCACAATAAGCAATGCCATTGGAGCTAGATTCCTTTGTAATTAATAGGGATCTAATACAATAGTTGAGTGAACTTAGGGAGCAGTTTTAATCTATCAAGTCACGTTGCCTTTCATCCCCTTGTTTTAAGAATATGTCACAACTGTAAGTTCATTTTAGCATTACTTTGCTCTCTCCACAACCATAAAGCAGAGTAGCATCACTCTAATTTTCTAACTAGAGGACAGAGGCACAGCACAGACTGAGGTATATACATAATCTTGTCAGAGCAAAGAATGCTTGGGGACAAACCAGAAAATGACTCCCAGTTTTGTACAGCTCTGTGTTCTAGGATCCTCATTAATTCATCGTCAGTCTTTTCACAGCTACACAAAGAACTTCTGGCCATAGAGATCCAAACAGCAATGGCAAAGACCATCACTTTGCTCTGCCTAGCAACCAGTATCAACAAGCAGATTTTATCATCTTTCCTCTTGCCCTCTTATCAATAGTGCCAGAGAAATTATTACCCTCTAATTTCCCTCCATGTCACAAGAACAGTTCTGTACTTCAGCAGAAATAAAGTGCCTCATGCTACCGATTTTCTAGACATGATTGCACATCTGGGGCATATACATTAATTCAACAAAAAGTCTGAGACCAAACAGATCAGTATTCTATTGACTTTTACTCACCTTGGTATATTACAGAAGAAAAGTACTACAGTCAGTTCAAATTGCCAGACAATACACTGGTCTACCAGCCTTCTGAACACAAAACTAAGTGGAAATCATTTTAAACTCAATGAATGCATGTTTTTAGAGGCAGGATATGGATTACTGAGATTTTGACAGTATTTCAGAGCAAGGAAAGACTGCTGCAAATTGACTGAGTGGAATCAGAGTACTCCCTTGTCCACAATTTAACAAAAACTAGCACCTAAACTGCATCCCTTTGTACACGCAACACACAAACCCAGCAAATGTAGGTGTTACTGCTCTCCTGGGAATGCACAGGTCTTCCATTTGGCAAAGCTTCACCACATGGCTTTTTGCAAAGATAGAATTAGACTTCCCTATTCTTAAAACACAACAGGAACAAACAGGAAATCAGATCTCCAAGCAAACATGTCTTGGTAGAGTTGTCAGAGTTGATCTGGGAAAAAGGGACCAGAAATAGTAGCTCTGGATCCGACATTTAACAGGGATAACAAAGCAAACAGAAGCGTGCATCTGCACACACACACAAATACACACAGAAACACATTCAAGCTAACTTCCTGAGGATCCACATACATGCAAAGTATTTGCCAATTCCTTTTGTGAATGAAACAAAGATTGGCAAAGTGGTACGTAATGATTTATCTGTCAGCACAACACAGAGAGCACTTTGGTAAGCTGAGATGATTTAACAAAGGGTTTCAATAGAGAAATACGAAAGGCTGTACATGTAGAAACAAAATATGGAAGTATCTACAGATTAGGCGATTGTACCCTGCCAAAACAGTGGCCCTGAAAAGGACTGCGGGCATGAGCTCTCAGGGCTTTTGTGACCATGGACTATAAGCAGCTGTGTAGTGAGGAAGAAGTCTGAAGATCTGGGAAAAAGTGCCTTAAAGTAAGAGAAGAGTTCAACACGTTTCATCTATTGTAAAAGGGGAACAAGAGGTGATGAGCTTATTTATAAAAAGGCATTACACTAACAAATAAATAATTTTGTAAGCGAGCACAGAAACAAATAAAGATAACAAATGTCTCAAACGAAGTAGGAGATAAATAGAGAATACATTTTAAAAGCAAGTTGACTAACTAGCAGATCAAACTACCAAACAAGATACTGAATTTTTAGTCATTTAATAGCTTTATATCAGGACTGTATTCGCTCCTGGAAGGTTTGCCTTGGCCAGATATGACTTCTCACCCTTCAGTAAGGAACAAAAGGATGAAATGGTCCCTCTGCTTTTCCTTTCAGTGAATCTACCACAGTTGTAGAATGCATATTATCTTTATGGGAGAAACGCTGCAGGCCAATGCCTTCTTTTTTCTAAACTAACATACGTACATACAGACAGAAGCCTATCACTATGTATAAAATAGCAACTGCCAAAGCAAGAAGTCATCCATATGACCTGATCAGTCATGTACGTGCAGGTAGCAAACGCATGTAGAAATTTTTTGCGATTTAAGATACGCTGATTCCCAATCAAGTTCACATAAACTGCGTGAACATGCTGAAGAAATAATTTCATAATTAAATACATTCATAATGTCTACTGGTACTACTTTAGTTACACTCTTTAAAATATAACAATGTAACAATGTTAGCCAAAACCCCATACCTGCTGTGTACAGATTAGGCTTTAGGTACCTAACTTAAACAGTGTACTTCAGGCTACAGTCACTTGTGTCTGCCTCACATATCAACTGGTAATGGACAGTCTGAACTCTTCCCAGGCAGATAAAATATGTGTTCATCATCCGTTTGCTCTCTTTGAATAACTGACTTGTTAAGACTGCTCAGCTCTGGCTGTTGAAAGCAAGTCCTATACTAGCTTCACTTCTGTGCTTGTTTTCCTGTTTGCAAAAAGCAAGTTAGGGCACCGGTTTCTAGCACTGTTAACAATCAACGACTTGCATGGTTCCAGAGGTATTACTGCCCAGTGTGCCATGCATTTAGCTAACAATATGTTAATTCAAATTACAACTGCTCCAAGGAAAAAGCCTAAAAATAGAGGCCTTCCAGGTGGCTCAGCAGGCGGATCCATTTGCCATACATGGTAGAACAAGTTAACCTTTTCAGACAATGCTTTTAGAGTAAAAAATATCCCATTATATTATGACAGGAGTCAGCGCTGGTCTTAGGCCACAGGAGGACTAAGCAAGTACCTAACTGTGTCTTAGGGGATTGGCTGCAAGCAAACACTGAGGGTTCAGTGCTGTATGCCCACAACTGGATATAGGTAATAGGCAGAAAAGCAAACACGTTACTAGACAAAATGCAGGAATCCCGAGAAGCACAGTTGGCAACTCTTTAAGACACCCCTTATGCCCAGTCACAATTTCAGATCCAGTCAGAACAGATTTCTGTGTTTGAATGACGGCACAGTGGCTGTGTTCCTCTGGCACCTCATGCCAAGGCCTCGTGGAGGAATGAACACCTCCTCCCACCTGCCCTTCTACAGATCCATGGCTGCCAGACTAAACAGAGAGGTGAATTCAGAACCATGCTACAGTCCCAGACAACTGAAGTCTTCTGTTCATACCCGTGTATTAATTCCCTCCAGAGCTGGGTTGAGCATGTGTGTAGCTGAGAGAGATTTATGTTGCTATACCTTCACTTATACCTGCTCTGCAGGATAAATACAGCCCATCAGTTTACTCTGCTGTTAGGCCTGTTATATTCTCTACCATCTATTTTGTTTTTTTTAAATATGGGAGGTAAGTATGGACTTGGTTAGGCAATAGCAATGTCTGTCATCATATACATACACACACCTAGCCAGCCTTCACAACACAGAGGAAGATTCCACCACCTTTCTCCATTAGCCAGCACAGCAACAAACCACACAAGGGAAGAAAGCGGTCAGGAGGAAGAATCATTCCTATCCAAACGTAATTCAAAGGGAATTCGAGACAATGCAGTTTCTTCTTTGAATTTCCTGTTAGACTCACGTCTTCATTTTTTAACTCAGCACCTGCCACTTGCATGAAACCCAGCAGCAATATTTTTCACAGGCCACAGTAATGACTGACAGGAAAACTGCTCCACCTATCCTACTCTGGATGTCATAAGCCAGGGCTTCCCTAAATTCACAGCAAGAAGCATACTTGACTTTACTCAAGAACTTCAACATCACCTTCAAATGCTTCCATGTTCAACCTCTGATAAGGAATGAAACAACTCTAATGCCGCGATTGAGAGACGGGACGCTGCTTGATGCAAGCAAGATGTCAGTTTATTAGACGCGTCGGAAAGCTTTTATACAGCTACTTAACAGTTACATAAATTACACAAATTCTATCATTTCTAATTCGCTTAGCTCTAAATGTTTCATTACAATAATCCCTCCTACCTGCGGTTTCGCTACATGCTAGAAGCTACAGTTTTGGAATGTGCTAAAAGCTACAGTGATAACTTGTTGGCTACTCCCTACTTCTTCAAGGTTATTTATCTCAGACCTGCAAGGCCAGTTGTTCCCTGGCTCCTCAGATTTATTTGTCTCAGGTCTGCAAGGTTGGCATACCCTCAAATTTCTTGCATACTTGTACTTTTCTGCTAGCCGCCCCCAACACTCTAACTGCTGGGATAGATCTGAGAAAGCAGTCACAGTGCTAATACCACCTGCTGAGGGTAAAGAACAAAACTGAGAGGGACAGCATGAAATATGCAACTTGACAGAAAATGAATCACCAGTGATAGTAACAGGCCAACTCAGGACCACTCTTTCGGCTGAGTATTTCAAGAATTTGTATGCTCAGTGTTATGATCATCAGCTTATGCCTGCTCTACTCCTCACAGAATGGTGAGGAAGAGGAGGTACTATTGTTTTTACAAGGTGAATTTTTAAAAAGGATTTCTCTTCCTAATTGAGTTGATTAAATTGAAATGGTACAGCACCATTTAGTGGCTTTAAACCGAGACTGAATCACTGTTTCTGAGAGAAATGTTCTAGTTCATCTACAAGCTGCAGTAAGCAGCACTGGGTTAAATTCCACAGCTTACGGTATACAAGTCAGGCTACATGTTCCCGACGGAGTATCTCATTCTCAAGAAACTGTACCTTGAATTGTACTGTAGCGTTCCTTAGTGCAGTGCGCAGGTGTGTTATATAGATTCCTCCATATAACCCTGTCATCCAGCTGTATGCTAAGCAACATGACCTCATGAAGTTTGTTCTTTCTCTGCCTTTTTTCTTGAGGTCTGAATTCTGTGGTGTATGAACAAAAGGACTGACCAAGAACAGCTTCCTAGTATAGCAAGAGAATTCCAACTAAATTGCTCATCTGATAGCATCCACAAAATATCTCAATACAATTGCAAAAATAAATTGTGTCCTTTCACTGTGCAAAAGGAAGAAGAAAAATGAATATTGAACAGCCACAGATCCAAACACACATAGCTCCTGTCCTTCTCTGAGCCAAATTTGTAATTACTTTTCCTATTTTATCAAGTTTCAAGCAATGCACTTCAATGCAGAAAGTTACCAAAAAGAATTCTGAAATTAACATGAGTGTAACAGAATTTGTAAAGTCTCATATAAGAAAAGTCACCAGCTGGAACCTGAACTCCCTGACTTGTTCTCTTTAATCAGCAATGACTTGCAGTGTCTTATGGATCTTCAAACTGTTTCAGAGAACATTTTGAAGTGCCTAGATAAAGTGGTATTTTGCCTTCTATCTATTTGACTTTAACTCCTTTTTGGACATTTCTTCCTTGAATGTTCTTCTATATCCTTGCAATAATATATCCATACACTTCAATAATAAGTATCATGATCCCTCTGGCACATGGCCCAGATTAAGCTTTAGAAGCTGTAACATACGCTGAGGTCCTCAGTTCTTAGCGTAATATCACTAACAGATACTCCCACCTTGTAAAAAAAAAAAAAAAAAAAAAAAAAAAAAAAAAGAGTTGCACTTCTAGCCCTTATACTTACAAACTAGAGCTTGGAAAATACCATGTGCACATTATGAGTGCCTAAACCTACTGTCATCCTAGAACAAAAGAGGCGATGAACTGGCTCATGAACTAATGCTGATGCTAAAAATTGTCCACCAGTGTCTATAAAATGCAAGCAAGATAGCCTGTAAGGGGGTACCTGCCTGCCAGTGCTAATTCCATATGAATTTATGGCAAGACTGAGTCTTTCCATCTCATTGTTACTTCATAACTAAAGTATCCTGTAGTGCTCATGGAATAAGCAAACACACCATTCTGCTCAGGCATTACAAATTCCATAGCTCATCACAATATATGAACTCCCTTAACTCTCACCTATGAATTCTTGGTTATAATTTTTTCAGATAGATGGTTACGGAGAAAATATTGTTTATTTACATATTTATGAGTAGATGATAGAACTTCTAAAAACTGATCCAAGAAATTGTGTCATGACAAAATTGTTTTATATGTGCTTTAACAGGAGACAATTCCTGACAGTTTAAGTCCAAGAGCTTGCATATAAGGCTGATCAGTTAGCATTATGAATGTAAGTGGCCATTATTCTTGTATTTCCTATTTCAGCAATACGGAGTTACATTTATATTTCACATTGCCAGCAAAGAAAACCTGTGTTCTGTTGTATGCACTTCTTACACAATTCCTGTTGTATCCACATTCCTGCTGTATGCACTTCTTACACAATTTCTTCTTTGACCACAGGTACAGGGTATGGGGGAAGGTTACCTAAAACACTGCTGGTACGTGATGTGCAACTATCAGATGAGGTAGTGCCTATGGCGTGATAAGCAGTAAAAAGCAGTTAGAACTGCAAAAGAATCTCTTCTGATACATAGAAAACTGCCATCTGTTGTGTACTTTTTCCCCATCCTACTGTCCATGCTGAACACTGCAAGCAGTGTCTCCCCATGCCCGGTACCACTAGTTGGCCCTCTGATTCTGAAGATTATTCTCACAAATTTACAAACATTTTAAGGGAAGACAAAAATCTGAGTTTAAAACAAATGACACTCTGATTCTAATGGTTGTCTCCTGGCATATTTCACGTAGCTGACGATTTACCCAGTTTTGTCCGTTTGCATTCTAACAACAGGAAGTAATTTGGAAATCCTTCTTCATGGAAATAACAACCCTGCGAAAAAAGTTGTAGGAGATGAGCTAAGTTCAGAGCTAAGTATCTGAAAACTGTGTGGCACTTCATGGTATATATTAAATACTGATGAGTGGTGCCTGGGCTGAAGTGATTTGGCAAATCTAGAAAAGGTCACTTAGCAATTAGATAACCAACAGAAGTTGTTTCAGGACATGTGTTCTTGCTTCTTGAGGGCTTATTATTAAAGGCAGGTAAGTGACAGAGGATGAACGTATGCACGCTGATGGAATGAATAATGTGTGTGCATGTGTGCAAAATTCACAAAATTCTTGTTCCCCAGCTGCTGTATACGATATGCTGAGAGTTTATTTTAGTGTGGATTGTCTGAAATTTTTTTGGAAGAATGAATCAAGGCATTTAAAAGGGATGAATAAAATAGCATTTTTTCAAAACTGTAATATTGGTAAAGATTGGTGCCTGGATTTTATGCCTGAAATTATTTCCTGCATATTATACATGTCTAATACAGCATGTATTTCTGTATGGTTTCTATTAGTCAAAGAAGCAACTAGAAAAACATTATTTTGAATTAAGAAAAGGATCACACAGTAGAAGAACAGACATATAGGTGCAGACTAAAGATTTGTTTAGCTACAGTCCAGTCCCCAATAGCAGCCAGAAGGCATGTTCATGACGCAGTTCACAGGGTCTCCTGACTCATGTTTCCTCTGAGGAAGACCACATGTGTACATTCAGTGTGCCAGGCTGCATTCTTTCAGCTCTGTTTTTTATCCTCACGATAACACCATGAAATGACTGTGAAACCTCTCTCAGCATCCACCATCTCACTGGATACCTTGAGGGAGCAGTGGGCACTGTTGGGAGTGTTTTGCTCAGCATCCCCATGTGCTTTCTTGTCCCTGTATTTTTCACTCTTTAACCTTCACCGCTTTCTCCTTTGTTCATTTGTTGTCCCTTGAACTCATTTGTCTTTGCACGTCTTCCTGGTCTCTGTTTCCTGTAACTCTCTCCCCGCTTTTTGGAGGGAAGGAAGGGGAATGGGCACCCGCTATCCTTCTTAAGGGAAGGAATCGTGCGAAGAGTAAATAGCAGTGGATCTCTGGGGAAAAGTATAAGAACGAGAATACCCTATAAAAACACTTCCCTGCTATACTCTCAAAACTTCCAGCAAGCTACAGCTCAAGGACTTTCCGGCTATAAGGCCTATCTCTACAATTAACCACCCATCACAGATTTTTTTCACTTGCGTTTGTCTAGTTACTTTTCAGACCCATGCAAACTTTTGGCATCCACAACACCCTATGGCAAAGAGGCTCACAGATGAATTGCGTGCTTCTTGTAGTCAGGTATGCGTTCTGTATTTTTATACATTTTTCTTAAAAAGAATAAAACCTTTAAACACATGAAAATACATTTTTCTTTGTTTTACCAGGAACTGTCATATTAATGCAGTCTACACCTGAAGAAATAATAGTCTTACAAAATTCGTACCTGCTGGAGAAGGAAAGACACAGATTGCATCACCTTGCTATGCTCCTTTGAATGCAAATGAAAAGCCCAGGCAGATTTAACGGATCATTTCTTCTAAATATGGAGAGTGCTTAGCTTTACTTGCAAGCATATGAGTCTGCACTTACACCAAAAAGCAAAGTATTCTTTAAATACACCAAAATTTAAGTATTCTCTGCTGTGCACTGTCCCATAATACCTTCAAAATTGCCAAATACTTTCAATTTGTTATTGTTTTAAGTACCGAGCCTCTTTGGTATGATGGCTTTTACTCCACTAGTGAGATATCTACAAGTGGAAAAGACAGCACTCATGATGATATAAGCAGGGTCATCTTGCCCAGTACTTTCTATATGGCATTAAACTATCCTTAGTAGACACAGGTAGAATGGACCTTCATGGGCAGAACTATAAATCGTAAGAACAACTTTCAGGCTGTTAGTACAAAGACAAATAGGCAAAGTTCACCAGCATGCCAGCAAGCCTCATTCTGTTTTGAAGGTAGTTTAATGCAGTAGCCTTTATGATACCTTACTTCTAACAGGTTTGCCTGACCACGCAGGGAGCATGAAGAAATCCATGGTGAATATGTGGAATATCAAAACATATCAAAACAATATAATTTTTTTGGAAGAAATCCCATAGTGGTAGAAAGTTTAGGTGATTTGTAGGTTCTCTACAGCAGTGGCTTTCGGTCACAGAGTGACACAGAATATGGAACAGACTCTCAGGCACTGAAAATGTTAGCACAATCTAATACCATTCTCTTACAGTCCTTTACCCTTCAAGTTAAAATATTCTGTCAGCTTCTTAAAACACAGACACAAACCAATTATTTGACATTAGCACTGTTCTAATTAAGACATTTTTACAATTACCTTTACAATGAATGCAGTGGAATACAATGAATACAATGAATGCAGTGGAACCATGAAATTGTTTAACTTCGGAAAGGGGCTGGTTTTGACAAACATTGTTCTGAAGCATGTGAGGAGGAAAATGCAGCTTGAGAATGATGTGCAACCTTCCACTGTGACCCTATGCCTCACTTCTGTTCAGGTAGCAGAAATATCTCTTAGAAATGATGTTTTTCTTGATTAATGTGAAAGCTTATGTGAAATGACATCCCAGTTTTCCACTGACATTAGGCCATTGTTAAATATTACCAAATACCCTATCTATGGAATGCTAAGATAGGAAAACAAAATATCTTCTATCACAAATGGCATTCCATCTATCACACTTGATTTTTTTGCTGAGAATAACAACTAAGATTGTGTTTATTTGCATCCCTGTCTATTCAGGTTGTGTAACAACAACAAATAAGACTGAGAGAGGCTCTCTTTCTTACCTTCTGTCAAACAACATCAAGAAGAAATCAGCCGAAGCTGGCAAAACTGTTCTGCTGTGAATTTGCTGGACAATCAGAATCATATGCAGGTTCTACAAAGAATGACAACAGAGATCTCTTAGTTTTCATGCAGCAATAAAATTAGACTGACTAAGCAGCTGTATTAAAATTAACAAAACCATAACATAGAGTAGTACAGAGAAGACATTCCATGTCTATGAAATGGTGATACTATGCTTGGCTCTATAAAAACACAGGAAAACAAAACAAGTTCCTGTCCAAGATGTACTAAGGCAGGCTCAGAGATGAAAATGGGTTATAAATGGGTTATAAAACTACCTCTTGAAGAAATGTCCAAAGCTTAATCATGCTTGCCAATTTGGCAAATGGCCCAAATGAAATCAGGGCCAATGGAGGAGAGTTATGTTTGGCCACCTTTATCATACAGGAGCATGAGAGACTGATATTTGCACTTACCACAATTTAACAGATTAATTTCTTATGATATACAGAAAGATAGCACTAAAGAATAGGGAGATATCATATGCCTAATACTGACTGGGAAAAGATAATTGCATAGAATATTCCCTTATGTTGAGTCCCTTATGTCTTTGAGTCAGTCAAATGCTGAGAGACTGTAATGCTGTTTCAGTCTACTATTACCAGTGAGATATCATCAATACGGGCTAAAGGGAACCGGAGACAAAGCACTGACAGGAAAAAATGATGAATTCCACATATTTTAATTAACAAGAAAACAACAGTGTACATTACAGGATAGCATAATTTCTACATGGCACCACATGCAATACAATGTCAGAGCAGAAGTCTTTGAGAGCTGGAGAAGGAACACGTCTGTTAATTTTTGGTTTAGGCTACCAGAGCAAACAAAGATTTCCCATAACACTGCATGCTTCTGATCAATATTCTTCTTCTACACATACTGATTCTGTCATCTTTGGTGAGACAGAAATGTCTCCAGTATCTAACATTAAATGATATGGGGAAACTACAAATACTTCATATCCCACTCCCTGTCTCAGAGGCTACTGGCATAGAATGTAACTAACTCTCCCGGAAGTTACTTGTATCCAGCTGAGGGAGATTAAGACCGCCATTTTATGTGTTGTACATATGAGTAACTACATTAACCTTAAGACGAAGGAGAACATTTTGTTATATAAGCACACCCCTGCTCCTATAATACTATTCATATTAATACAAAACACAGGGAAGATTAAGCAAGCAAATTAAATTTATTAGTGTTCTGCTGCTTGCTTCCTAAACAGTGTGGGATTGAGGGGTCTGGAGGCTCCTTCTCATGTGGTACATAGTCCAGGTTATATGTCAGAGGGACAGCTGAACGTGGCAAGGTGGGTTTAAGCATACCACGCAGTACACTTTTTATTGGGAGGCATAGCAACTCGTCAGTTGCATGTCAACACCTTATGTCATTAACAGATGGAAAAGATTTTTCTCTACTTTAAATGGCTGTTTATTTGGAACAGGATGCTTTGAGTCTTGGGCCTATCTATCATTAAACTTTCATTAAAGTGATTCTAATGTAGGTTGTTCCAACTGAAATCTCTATTCTGTTCTCTTAAGGCATGAAGAAACAGGCACAGATATACTACAGTAGCTAGATATATTTAGAGTCCTCTATTCACCTGCTCCAGTAAGTCCTACACATGATAATCCAGTAGACTAGAAAGTGAATTCAGAATTAAGGTGGGTGTTGGGGAGAGAATACCCTCTTTGAGAATGCACAGAAGTTCAAGACCTATTTTCTTCCTTCTCTATGCACACGTTAACTCTCACTGACATCAGCTTTGGGGTTGAAACTTAAAGAGAGAATCAAAGAGGTATTTTCCCCTACAAGCTCACTGCAAGAACTGCTAAAATCAGTTAAATGCAGCCTGAGGTAAAAGATCTACTTTTTTTTTCTTTACTAAGTCTCTTAATGGTCCTGGTATATGTTTGAGCAGAAACAAACTTTGACACAATTGTGCGGAAGTCAGAAGTCCCTTCCATTATTGTTGCATTTATAGCACTATATACAGGCTTACATTAGGAAACATCCAGAATTAATCAACGCAAGAGTTAAAAAAGCAGAGATAATTACAGCTCCTGTCCATATCCAAGACTGTCAGGAATTCAGTTTACAATAATTAATTTAAGTCCGGACTCTTTCTGCTAGGGTCACTATTCAGCCAGTGGTTAAGTGAAACCCACAGTTGATTGGGATGGGAGATCTTGGCAATGGTGAGGACTATTTCTCCTTCTACAATCCTCATCAAATAAGGGGCATACAAAAAATTGCTTATCTCAAATCTGCAATTCTCCCCTCCACCCATCTGTAAATTTGAGTTAATTAATAAACACCCTCATGTTTTCAAGGTCATGGAAAATCAAAAGCACTCAGGAAAATGGATGCACTGAAAGTGAAGGGTGTTTGTGGGTGGGTTTTTTTTATGTAAATGGAAAATCTGTGAGGCACAAGCTCCTTCATCTGTGCTATGAGTGACAAAGATATAAAACTTAAAAGGAAATAAAGGGAATGCAAATAAATTATGCTTTGAATAAATATGACCTTCCCTAGAAGTCTAAGACTTTATAGAATAGTCTCAAAAATACATAACAAGGCCAAAGACATCATTCAGTCAGTCGTCTTCATGCAAATTCAGTCACGTTGTCTTTTGTTTGTCCCTTCTGACTGTGGACAAGCTCTGCTTTCTATCGACACTGGCTGTTCATAAAAGACCTGGCACAGGGCTCTTCCACTTGTTGCACACCAGCCACAGAGACCTCGTGCAGGTAGACTTTTTTGACATCTATATCCACCAACTTATTTAAAGCTTCTGACTCAATTTGAAACACTCCAACAAATACCATGGCAGTGACAATTAAGATGTACAAACCACAAAACTACATGGCTACTTTTCTTGTCACATAACATACGCTGCCACATGAGCTTCCACAGCTTCTTTGTAAATCTCAAGCGTCCTCACAAATAACATAATTTAGGGAGTAAAATGAAGGTGTCATTTAGGTATACAACACTTGACAAGTTAGAAATGTCATCATTAGATAAACAGAAACAATACATGAACTTATGGAATCAATTTCTGGAGACACGCTAAAACTGAATGACTTCTGAAAAAACGGGACAATTGAAGATTTCATTTTGACTTCGGAAAATGAGAAGGATCAGCTGCTTAAAATTCTGAAAGACTCTGAGTCAGAAGGACTCTTTAATTCTTGTGGTGCTTAAAGTGTGGATTCTCAATCTAATCTTAATCTTGATATGGCCACTGAAAAGAAAAGAGAGACTATGAGGTATATATAACTGCAAGTTACAATTTGAGACTGATGCCTGATACAAGTCATCAGACTTCACTCCTGCCTACCTTACAACAATACTTAAAGTACAGTCAGAAATGCAGTGATTTGGTTTCTGGTTTTCACTTAAAAATTTATAGCTCATTGCAAGGGGTAGATTTTGGCAAGGAAAAAAATGAAAGAGGATAAAACCAATGAGTAAAATTCAGTGACTGCAGATCACAACAGCTGGGGAATGAGGTCTCCTAATAGGGGTGTGAACATCTTACACTCCTCAGAACAGCAGAGGCCACATACCAGAGGAACAGCAGAGGCCATCATACCAGAGCCCACACCACCACATGCTCCTCAGCTGCAAATTTCTGCATAAGAAAACTCTAAGTCCATCTCCCTCAATGCAGACATATGTGAACAGAATTGGATGAAGATATTTTTGTAATGGGTACAGAATTGCTATGCAATAATCAAATACCGAGCTGCTGTAATCTCATTAGCACTGAGAGATCTGGGCAGTGAGGCTGCTGACTGTCAGATCACATTCAGATGAAAGTAGCTACAACTAACTACGTGAAACGTTGATTAATGGAATGAACCTGACACTTACTGAGGAAGTCTCACAACTACTAACAAAGCAACTAAAGCATAAGGTAATACTGTTTATTATAAAAATCAAAGCAATAAATCAAGTATTCCGAACAGAACATTTTCACTAGCCTGTTATTTATGCCACTGTGAGTAATCCTATTTATCCCTTTAACACAGCTGGGTAGAACCAGATGGTAAGTTGTCAGTATCACAGGGAAACCTCTAGAATTTCTAAAATGTACCTTTTGTTGCTTATTTTATCCATTTCATGCATCTGGTAGGCTCTATTTTGTTAATACATTATTTGTTCAATTTGCGTAAGCTACTCCAAGGATGCCACAAGTTCATCCTTCGCACTTGTGGCAAATCTACACTCACATCTGACAGTAAAGTTATGGTGATATGATTTTATTATTGCTATTATCACCACCATTATTATTACAAATCAATAATGTAGACAGCACAGTGAAATACCTAGTACCAAAACCAACTGACATACATACAGTCTATATAATTTAGACTAGTAAATCACTGCATTATTTTGCTTTACTCCCAAATAATAACAAATCCCTTATCTTCTCTATGGAAAAAAACAATTATTAGCACATTATCAAATCCTTATTGTGCAGGAACAGACCAGATCTCTCTTCCTGCACAGATCTCTCTGCTTCTGGCAGAGTTTTTCTAACTTATTAACAGGGCTATGTACTTTTGTAGTGAGAGAATTAACTTTTACTACTGCAGTCCGTGAAGTCTCAAGCAAATCTGAAGTACACCACAATGATAAACCCTCGGCACGTACATGGGATTTGCTATCTCATCCCTGATGAAAGACATTTTAATCTGTCAGGCTCACCTACCAGTCTCCTTCTTCTACATTCTATTCTGTCATTTTAAAAAATTGGCAACCTCTGTAGCCTTTTACAAAAACACATTTTAACCATCTTCCTGCGTGTCTACTCTCTGAATGCAGAACTAATCATGCAATTCCCCACAGAAATCAGAATCAGCAAGAACTTGTGTATCGGTCTTAACGCAATGCTCATTTCTCCTCGTTCAAACCTCACTTTATACACATATAAAAACATAATGCTTTCATATCCAAAAATGAGAAGCAAACTGGTAGACCCTAGTCAAGCAAAAACCTATGACCAGAAAATGAAAGGGTGCTACAATCATGTTTAAGGTTCAGCATCCAAAGTAAACATGGCTGTGACTGGTACCTCTAGATGAGACTAGCAGGAGATACTGCCCAATCATGGTTGAGTTGTACTGGCTGAGCTTCAGCTCCTTCACTGCAGGTACTGTATACGCTACTGAGATGCCCTAATAAAGCTGTGAAGGAAAGAATTTGTATAGTCTTCTGCACACTGCAGCTGGCTTTATATCCCCTTAATAACTTTCTTTTCATGTGCCATTTCAATAAGACGTTATCTTTAAAGGATTTCATGGGAGCATCTGATGCTTTTGGTTTACTTCTGCCTCTTTTGAAACCACCTTTTGAAATTTTTTGTCTTGGCAAAAGATTGACTTTTTGTTTTCCTCCTACAGAAGCCTTTAGCACGTTTGCCAGAAATCACCCTTGGAAACTAGACACCAGAAAATGCTGCAAACAAACCATTTTTCACAGAACTTCAGCTGAATTAGGGGAAAATAGATTCAATATATGTACTCATACTACCTTCTCTGACAATAATATTTAGCTTCTTCTGTAGTTTCCAAGAAAGTCCCAAGTCTACAGGCCAATTCTGAATGTTTGACAAACACAATTTGAGAAATCCTCCTGGGGAAGCAGTGATTGGAGGAGGCAACTGGCAGCTTGGAGGCCCACGCTGTATTCCCTGTTTCATTACTGATTTTTCTGGATGACCTTGTCAAGACATTTAATGCCTTTCTGCCTGTGTTTCCCTATCTGCAAAACATCCAGATAAACAACTTCCTTTTGAAAATACTGTAAAACTGTTATTACGGAAACAGTCCCCCAGAATCTGGCTCTGGGGGTGTAACATCAGATGAAAAACACAATTGCTACATGATATAAATGTCAATTTAATATTTTCTAACAGATGAAACCATCGCAGTTTAAGCAATAGGTTAACCTTGTACCTGAAGGTTTTACTCCAGATGAGATGCAGTTACTCACTCCATTTTAATCTTAATCCTATCAGCCAAGCCAGCAACGTAAATGCAAACCATAAAAGTAACAAAAAGAAAAAAAAAATGGCATAAAATTCTTTGTTCTGCTTAGCTTAAGAAGTGTGACTATTTAGCCAAGCTTTGTCTTGATCAAATATGTGCTGCTGGCAGTAGGCAATACTCAGAACTGGGATTAAAGCTACTGGCAGAGTACCTTCAAGCATACAGATGGTTTAACAGTGGCTAGTGGTGACCAGCATCCCTAAATCCACCCAGGTCAGTAGACTCAGACACACATCTTCCTGAACAGTAACTGGCTCTTCTATGACCCCCCTCAATGACCTTGGCTGGCTAATGCACATACTTTCATTGTTAACGGGCCAAGATACATATTATAAATGGAGTACCCAAGTGCAGTCTTATTATGAGTCATTTCACCATCACTCTATTTCTAGAGAAAGGGTAGCATTACATAATTCTTGGAGCAACCTCTTAACAGAGAGGAAGCAAAACGGGAAGGGAGAGAGGAGTGCAATTTTGACGTATTAAACCAGCTGCAGACACCTAGGCTGGCTAACAACACGCAACACACACTGAAAAGAAAGCAGCTTTTTGACGTTTAACACAAACCCCACTTCAGCTACCACAAAAGCACTGCTGAAGTTCTGTGAAGCAAGCACAGCACCTTGCACTAAGAAATGAAAAGGCAATTTAGAGTTTAGGACAGCTTTTCTACAGGGACCTGGAGATATTTCACCTGAGGAATCATGCATGCTGACATCGTGGCCAGCTTCCACAGTCATTTCACTGAACGCAGCAACACCACTGCCGCTTCCTTCGTGCCTCACACCGTTCTCTCACGCCTCACAAAATGGCGCCCGCGCGTACCCCGACCTCCACGCTTCTCTTCCCGCCTCACCAGCGCACCCGGATGCTGCTCCCTGATTGGTGAACACGTCCCCCCACGCGCTCTCTCTTCCCTCCTATTGGCTCCTGCTTCCCGCTCAGCCCCTCTGGGCCCGCCGCGCTTCTCCGCTCAGGGCGGGGATGGCGGTGGCGGGCGGCGGTCGCAGCTCCGGGCCGGGGCAGGCTCCTGCGCCGGGCAGCGCCGGCGATACCTCCCTCCTCGGCAGCGCCACGACATGGCCCTTGAAGCGCTACGGCCGCTTCCTACCACCGACGGACGGCGACGATGAAGGGCAAAACACCTCCTCTTGGAAGGTGACAGGTGGCGCACGGGGGCTGACTGCTTCGTTTTGCTGAAACTGGGGTCTAGGAGGCTGCTGTGTAGCAAGCAGTAATAAGTGAGGTCTTTGCAGTTATCTTTGTGCAGGTGCAGAGCTAATGCAGGAATCAGAAGAGATTTTGCTTCAAGAATTAATGTAAACACGTCAATGATTTGACAGTTAGTGACCCGTTTTTTTTTCATTCCTTCCATCGGCAGTGACCTGTTGTATTAAAAACTGTAGATCAAGTTGGAAGGGTCCAGATGGTTGCTTAAAGCAGTTAAATCTGTATGTGGAGTTATAATTAGTAAAAAATTATCAAATGTGCCTCCAGTCTTGTGGGAGTGGAGGGCAAGTTGCATTACTGAGAGGTAAATTACACACCTGACTTCTAGCACTGACCTTTGAAACCTTGTTTTGCACTAGAAATGGAAAATGTAGATTTGTGCTTATAGGGATAGATTTTTATTTTGCCTATCTTTTTAAAGGTTTTTGAATCAAATGAAGACTCGGGCCATCTTATCCTTACCATTGTTATATCTGGCCATTTCTTTATTTCCCAAGGGCGAACAGTACTGGTAAGTTTCTCATGTATAAAGAATGTTTCTCCTTTCATGTTAGCATCAGTATGAACTTTCTTTTCCTTCTCAGTTTCATGTTCTCTCTTGCTGAAAGGAAACTGCCAATTTTATTTTGCTCATGGAAATTCTCATGTCCGACTTTCTTTCTGTGTTCGTCAGAATAATACTAAATGCATTATTTCGTACTGAGGAACAGTGTTTCTTCTCTGGCTCTAAAAATCTAGATTAAGACGTAATATTAAGTGCTGCTGATGTTGAAATATACATGTGTTTTTTTCATGATTCTTCTGCCTAAGAAAACAGGAAATACACTGTTAAAAAATAAATAGAAGTATAACTATAACTTCCTATAAGATTTGCTATATGATCCAGATAGTTTCTTGCCAATGACCTGTTAGTATTTTGGTTTTCATAATTTGGTTTATCAAAGGGTATGGTTTTTTCTGTGTTGGGTAATGTGATCTAACATACAACTTACACTCATAGAGACAAAATAACAACTTCAAAGTTGTGTCAACGGATTTTCCTGCAGCCTGTACTTAAGCATGACCAGCTACTAAACTGTAAAGACTTCACAGTGACACCAAAGAGGTTACCAGAAACACTCCATCTAGAAGGAGTTGGTTTGATGCTCATGACAGAGAAGGCCTGTGCTGGAAAGTGGAATCAAGTGTGTTCAGTGCATATCACTGATGCTCAGTGATGATAACCAGGAGGAATTGGCTGATAATAGATTAGAAAGCTATTATGAGCCACTGGAAGATGCTGCAGTATTAAGATAACAAAGAGGGTTTTTTTTAATACAGAATATGTAAGAGAGTAGAGAGTATGTTGTAGTTTTAAATAGGTATAAGCTTAGAAGTTAGTTTTTGCTGTGCCTCTTGAAAGGTCTGAGATTTACAGAAATATCTTGTAACTATAGGAGGAGAACCAAGGATACCATTGAATTTTTTTGGCCTGTGAGTATTCAAGAATATTGAATAGGTAATGAATGAGCTAGCGGAGAACTGTCAGTCTGGATATCCCTCGTACAAGACATGGGTTTTGGCTCGCATATTTTGTGAGGACAAGTTGAATGTTCTTGGACGAGGTAAAAATGGAACATGGAAAGTATTTCAGCGGTTGTGCTGAATAAGAAAAAGGAATGGAGTAATTGAAAGTCCAGATAGGCAAAAGAAATGCAACTGAAATCAGACTTGCTGCCATCTCTGGACAAATTCTGTTTGGAATGAATCAGTGCAGAATGCACCTCTCCTGAGGCTGGTCCTGTTTTCAGTAGCACAATGAGATGGCTACAGGTGTTTAGTAACTAGTAGGCTCATACTACTTTATAGAATATCTTGAAATAACCATATAAAGGCTAACTGAAAGTAAGTTGTAATGACAAACTAAAGAGCAAAAAAGGCACAGACAAAACCAGTAGCCCTTCAGAGACTGGGTCTGGCAAAGACTGAATCTGGCAAGTAACAATGAGCAGATAAAGTGTGCTGTCATAAGGGATGAGTGCGGGAAATATAAGAAAAGCTTTATAAAGACTTGGCTGAGAAAAGCGCTTTCTTGCAGCTCTTGGGTTTAGTGGCTAGTGAAGCTTTCAGGCAGCTGCTTTGCTTGAAATGCCAGATGAGAAGTTGGTGAGGTCTATCAAGTCTGATTCAGCTTCTAAGAGGCACTAAGATATTGCAGTAATGATCACAGCCTAAGAATAGCGCAGAATAGAGGTGGAAGAGACATGCTTGGTAAATGTGGCAGATATCTAATACAAAGAATTTAAAAGAAAAAAAAGTTGCAGGTTTTTTTTTTTAAAAACACACTTATTTTCTCAATTCTTTTGGGTAGACTTCTTTGAGTTCATGTAATTGGGATCATGCTGCAGGTGTGTTCTGTGCATACAGAACTAACCTAGTGTGAAATGCGTTGGTACAACATGCCTTATGCCTGTTTATATTTCTCAGAGACTGGAGCAGTTGCAGTCCTCCCTCTGTTCCTCTTAAGCATACTTGACTTGCTGAAAAACCTAGCAAATACCCAATCTGCTAGTCCTGAGCATGGGTGGGCATCTTCAGAACTGTGTTAGGTTTCCTGTTTACAAGGGATTTGGTACAGCACATCCGGCTTAGCTTTGCCGCTTAGGCTTGTTCCTTAAGCACATCCCCTCCCAGAAGTGGGTCCCTTTTCCCAACGCTGCGGGAAGACTGCAATGCAGTGATAAAATTCTTCTTCCTGGGACAACCTCCATCTGCAGGTATCTTTTTAGTCTTTGAAGAGCAGTCTGTGGAATCTCTTTAGTAAAGCAGCCAGTGTCATCAAACAGAAGGATGATGCATGAAAAGGACAGCACAGGCAGTGATTCTGTTGGCCAGTAGCTGATAACAGCATTGATATCAAAGTAAGTATGACCGTTGCTGGATTGCTGAATGGTTTTCTTCAAGTAGCAGGCAGGGACACTAGAAACTCAGTGTCATTGTCCAAGGACAGTTTACACCATGGTCCTTGGACAGAAATCTTCTAAGACCTGTTGACAACAAGATCTGGACAGCAGGAGCAGCTTGCAATGCAGTAGACTCAAAGCCAGCCAGAACTGCACAGGCCACTGGTGAAATTTTGCATACTCCTTATCGAGATGCCATATAACAAAAAAGTTGTGATACCGTGCAGTCTGTGTTACTGCTGTAGAAATAATCAACGCTAGAAATGGTTAATCTCAGTGGTTCCATCTCCCTCTAGTCGCCAGCTCTCAGGAGCTGTCAGAAACTTGTCTCATTATTTAAATGCTTTGCACGACTAAGTACATATAGTTCTTTTGAATCTGTCACAGACCAAATCCTCTCAGTGGGGCTCCATTATAACGGACATTTTGTCACAGAGGATAATGCACAAGTTTCTGGTCCAGAGGGAATGTATCAAATTTGATAGAATGCTGCAATTGTTGGAGTGATTCAGTTTATGTTTTTACTTTGTACGCTGATTTCTACTTGTTGGCCTGGGCTACTGCGTATTTCGTTTTTATTGCCAAGGGTTTCTCCAACATGTACGTGCTGCCTTACTCACTTGCATTGAAATTCCCTCTGATGTACTTACAGAACTGTTTCTTACTATGTAGTAACTGCATCTTTTAAGTTGTTGATGTCTAGTCTTTTGATCTATCTTCTAATCCCTACTTTTCAGAGCTTTTGATGTACTACACGCTCCTGGTTTTGAGGGAACTGGATAACAATTATTGTAGCTTTGTACCTTGTACGTCTGCATAGGAACACAGTGAGGCACAAGATCTATGTCACAGGGAGACCGTTTCCTTCTCAACTTGAATAACTATATTGTATTTTTTTAAAACTTCTGTGGATGAGTAATAAAGGTATTTTTTTTTTCTCCTCTAACAGTAATCCAAGAATGAGATGAACTGCTAACTAAGAACAAGAATTCATTCAGTGGTGAATGTTTCTAACTTTTTTTTGACTGCAGCAGTAATGATAGAGCAGGAATCCTTGCCTCACTCCAAGAATTTTAACATCATCATACTAAGTAATAGCTTTTTTAAAAAAAAAAAGTTTTCATCCAGCATCTGTAAAAAAGAAAACTTATTAATTGGAAGCTTTTAAAATGGTTGTACTATAGAATGATATAGTCTTCTCTCTTCTGGTTTAAAATTGGCAAGGAATGTAGTAAAATCAGTGCATTATTAGATGCAAACTATCTTGGTTTGTACCTTCTATTTTCTTTAGGAAGATAAAAGTCAGAGTACATCTGTTCTTCAGTGGTGTGTACACTTTACAAAAGCTAAAGTGAACCTTTTTAGCTGCCAGCAAGCTCTGTGTTATGCTGATAATACTGTGGGTGGATGCTTTTTAAAAAGTCCAGGAAAAAAATCAGTGTCATGTACTGAAAAGCGCAAACTTCCAGATTTGGTTGCTTTCTGTTTCATGTAGAGCTTTTCATTGTTTGTTCTTCTGCAGTGAACAGTGGTGTTCGCTGAACTAACGCTTGCCTGAACTTGGTACTGATCAGCTTCATAGTTTTCTGCTAAACTTACCTATTTTGGCCAATGTGCTAGTGGTACCTCCCAATGTTCACTCTCTTAGTGAGCATGGGTCCAGCAAATACCTTTTTTGGGACAAAGACATATTTTGTTGCATCGCTTGATAATTCTTTCATCAAACTTTTTTCCTGTGATGATTTATGAAATACTAAAATAAATATTTTCTGTAACACTCTCCTGTCAGTTTGAAAACAAGAGGAGATAGATTTTGTGCGAGTTATTTACTTAGTCAATCCTCTTCTTTGGTGTCTACTTTTCATCTACGCGCAACATTGACTACAACTCCATTTGCCCAAAACTGAGGTGAAAAGAGTTGTGTAGAAATGGAGATCTCTATTGCATTGACGGTTGCATTAACATGATCCATACTAGGAAGAATATTCAAGTGTTCCTGACTTGATATGAAAATATTTTCTCTATTATGGCTGTATTTATGTATTCTTTCAGTCTGTTTTATTTTCTTAGAGCAGGGGTGTTAAGAAGCTTTTCTTTAAAGAATGCTAGTATTTAGAGTCGAGTGAGACTATGACTCTTCTATGATCTGTTTCTAAGAATAACATTTATAAAATAGCAATAAAATATTCACATATCCTAACAACTCATTTTTTTAATACATACAAAAGACTACAGAATTATTTTAATGAGCAATAATTAAAATAGTAGACTATTTAATGAATTCCCTTCTAGCAGTCTTTTCTCTCATGGCAGTTGGAATGCTATTTTCTTGCCAAAAAGAATGCTACAATGTATGCACTGAGTCTCAGCTCTTCTAGACCAGGCCAATTAGTAAATACCTTGTCCTGTGGACAGTGCTAGGTGGTGAGGTGCAGTAGCTTTGAAACAAGTGAGTACGGTGTCTGAGAATGCTCCAGAACTGGTCATTAAAGTACTTCCGTGGTATTACAACAACTAATTGTGGACACGTTCAGTGTTTCCATCAGTTGCTCAAAGAAAACATATTTATTTTAATGGCTAAAATTCTGGGGAATGGATAGGAGTTCAAGATTGCTTTAAACATTTTTTAATGAAACTGCCAGAGATATACTTGAAACTATCTAAACAAGGAAACAAGTGTCTTCCTTTTAAAATACAGTCTACTTCTTGTGACCAGCCAAATGAAGAGGAGGGTAAATGGAACTTCAAAGCGTGGAACATAAAAATCCCTAATGTGTAGTGCAAATCAAGGGTGTTTTGTTTGGGTGGTTGGGTTTGGTTGTTGTTGTTTGGGTTTTTTTTGTTTTAACAAAGTTCTTCATTTGGAATTAAGTTACATAACGTATTTTTAGGACCTGTTTTTGCTCAGTGTTGCCTAACAGACTGCATATTTTTCACTAGATAATGGAATTTTAACAGGAATATCTCAACAGCATCTCTGTCAATTTCTGACCATACTCTCAAGATACATCGTGTTCTGTTTACCACAACTCTTATTTCCTTTGCCTCCTTCAAATCAGCACATCATGAAAATTATATTTTGGTGTTTTATTCAGTGCAATTAATTCCAGTGCTAGAATTGTTAATATCCTACAAATTAAGCAAATTGAAATTGTGAAGAGGACTTATTAAATAGGATAAAATTAATCCAGAGTAATTGATTTGTGACCTGATCTTTCAGAGTGTAGACTAAATGTCCTTAGTGCCCTCCTGGTCCCCTCATGACTTCTAATAAGCTAACAGTGCTTAGGATACACTAGATTCCAACTCATTAATTAGGCAAGCATTCAGCAGACATTCTTGATGCTCTCTTTGCAGTGCCTGAAACTTATGCACCAAATTTTTGAAATGATATTCACAACAGTGCCTTGGGTAGATGAAGGTCCCTGTGCAATAAATGAGGATATTTGATGGAAACTGAGGGAAGTGAGCAGGTTGCTAATGCTGCTTAGCGGTAGTACATTGCAAAGCTAGAGGAAGGCTGGTCTTTTTTATCAATGATGCTATGATTACTATTTGAAAGAGTAGAAGGAATCTTATTTTTTATTGACTTAGTACCACAATCTTAACTCAAAAATTTCAATTTTAGTTTATTTATTTAAATATATGCTCTTGACATGTGCTTTTGACAAGCTGAATATCTTTCTGCATTAGCTTCCCCATTTATATTTGATATGATACATTCCCGTTGTATAATGATTATGTATTGATGATTAGCAGCAGTAAAGAGTTCTACGGGCTTCCAATCTTTTCTCTTGCCTCCATTCTTCTAAACCCAACTATTAGAACAGTTCTTAAAGAGTAGTGATTAATGAAATGTATTTACCCTAAAATTAGAGTTTAATATACAGTATTGATCTAGGGAAGTATATACTTTGTATCAGGAATTAAAGAAGAAATTATTTTACTTGACTTATTAATGGGATGCCCTGAAGAGCTTTAGCCAGCTAAACCCATGAGCATCCAGCTCACCTCTGTAAGTCCCTGGTCAAGTGTCACTGCTCTAAAGTGTAGTTTAGGAAAATAAAAATTTCAGGCTCTCACTGTGAAATATCAAGGTTTGTCCTGAGTTAGGGGCTTATCTTTGGTCTTCACTCCTTCAAGGGGTGGTAGTTTGTACCCATGTTGGGAACTCTTTCTAGAGAGCTGACACCTGGCAGCACAGGCTCCCGCACCCTACGCTTTGCACTTTGGCAGAAGACATCCATCGGTTGCTGAGTCCTTTGGGCACAGTGGCTGTGTGTGTCCTGTATTTGCTACTTCATTTAGCTTTCCTGCCTCTGTAGACACAGAGCACTCTGTTTAATGAGTTCAACCCCAGTGCGTTCTTTTCTGCAAACAGACAAGCTTAATAGCAAGATTTAAGATCCAGCTTCTAAGAGATTGAGGATAAAAAAAAAATTGCATGCAAAAACATAATGCAGAGCTTAACATCCTTTTATTCCTTATTCCAGTTAGCTTGCTGTCTGCCTCAGATGGTGGGGGTTTTTTTGGCCTTTCACCTCTTTCCACTTCCTATTCTATATTCTGCAGATCTGTTTGTGATGGCTAATGCTTACACTAAGATCCAAGTTACATACAGCACGTGGTTTCTGCTGTGCTCTTATCTACCCAACGATGCTATACATGACACATTTGGATACTGACACATAGCTTTGAAACTTTTGCAGGGACAACTTTCTGCTTTCCCTACTCTACGAGTTGCCATGTTTGGGAATTATTTTTTTTGTCACGCTGACACTCCTACTCTTGACTCAGTTTTCAAGACACCCCATACTGCAGGAATAAAATCTAATATATTTGGTCTTATTTAGATCTTGAAGAAAGATACAAGTAAGGAAAATTTTACTTCTAGGTGCGTTACAAAGCAGTAATGAAGATTTGATTTGAATTATGATCAAAGTTTAATTTTCACAACTTCTAACTTTAAGCTGGAATTACAGTTTTATTCTACAGTCATTAATGTCAGGAAAACTTTTCAGTTTTTTAATAGAATAAGCAGTTTTCTAACTTAAAAAGTGTAAAATGGCAACTCATTCTCTTTTGGGAAGGCAAGGTGTTAAAAATTGGTATTTTTCAGATACATGCAAGCATTTGATTTATAATCTATATGTCAAGATTCAAGGAAATACTTGTGGCGTTTTCAAATTTTACTTAATTTTCTGAAAGCATCTCAGTTTTGCATTCAGTATAATACTTTAACATAATTTACAAGCTTCTTCACACTGTCCGCTCTCACATCCTTATTTTTACTGTCTCTTGAGATAACGGTTAATAACAGTCTTCTCAACTACAATATTTCTATTGTTGTAGGCTTTTATTAGATGTATTAACCTGGAAATAATAGTACCATTCCTTTGTTGCCGAACTAGTCACTTCTGAGAATAAGCAAAGTGTTACTCAGTATAAATGTTAAATAATAATAGTACCCAGTATATTAGAGGTCAAAAAAATCTTGCTGTTTTTAACTTAACAAATCCCACTTAAAACTTAGATAGTGAATATTATTTATGAAAAGATTTCTTACTGTACCTTACATCCTCAGTGTGGCAAGTAGACCCATGGAGTTCTGGATAGGATGATGCAGTAACAGGGCAGTGCTTCTCTGGCTGGGGAAAGTGGCAGGTTGAAGCCATCCCTGCTGGGTTTGTGCAGTGTTGCGCAAGCTTGCGAGTGGGGTGCTCAGGCCAGCACAGCATCTTGCCCTTCCCCAGAAAAATGCTTTCCCAAAGCTCTTTTGCCCTGCAAAGGCACCATGAGGGGTACTGTGCTAGTTTTACCTCCACAGTTATGTCTTGGTAGCTTCCCTTGGGAAATGATTGGATTAAGGAACTGTCACAGGTACTTCCCAGGAAACTGAGCATGGCCTTTGCAAGTAGAAGATTGCTCTGTTTTCTGGGGAATTGCGTACCACGGTGCTGCACAGCCTCAATCTGAATGGTGCAAGTGGGATGTTGTCCGAGAGGCCTTTAGCTTTTCTCTTCTGCCATCTTCCTTCATTATCAGACAGGACCACTCTAACAGCTATACACTGTGATATTAATTAATACAATAAAATTCCTTTGATCTCATGCTGAACTCATAATTTCTTGCAAACGCACATTCCCAGTCTGTGGGATACCCAGATGACTCCTTAATCCATTACATTATACAAGGCATACATTCATTCTGAACTGTGAACTCTGAGAACAGACTGTTTTATTTGCATTTCATGAGCCTGTTATAAGCAGCAGCTAAAACTGCAGAATGTGTGTCTTCGTGTGGCATTCTGGGTTTTTGTTTGTCTTTTTTAATACTGTTTGTAGTTTAAGGGCAGAGTTTGTGGTAAAAAGAAAGTTTTTCTTCCTAAACTATTGTTTACACATAGTTCAGTTTCATTTGAAAACATCTGTCTCATGAATGAATCCAAACTAATTGATGCAAGCCAGCATAGCTGAACCGTTACACAAATAACATTTCTTAAATATATATTAATTTTTAGTTGATGGGGTTGCCTAAAGGCCTTGCAATCTAACATAAAATGCGTAATCTGTTCCTGTGTTCATACGTTGCCTAGCAGCACGGGGTTTCTAGATGATACAATAATAAAAATATTCATAAATAACATGCAATACTTTCCAACATAAATCACAGGCCTCATTATCCAGCAGCTTTTTGAATGCTGAAATGTAAAATCAGAACAAAAGTATATCCCAGTTAATGACAGACTAGATGGCTCTAAGGCTGGACCAGCATTGGCTTCTCAGCCTCACGTAAGGTGTGGTCGCATCCTGCCTGCTTCCAAAATATTTGGCAAATGTCTTGCTTTGTTTTCTCCTTCAGTTTAATTCCTCTCAGGGTCCTCCCTCTGATTTTTGTCAGAGATGTATGCAACTGTATTCCTTTAATACAGTGTTGTTACAAGTATGATCCTGGAGAATGACATAAGAAGTATATGCATGATTGAACATTAATGATCATACTTAGAAAAGCGCTGACATTTATCTCTTCAAATTGTAAATATTTGAGGTCTTATGTTCCTACCCAGTTCTAGGTCACCTTTTTGTCTATATTCCTGATAATCTTACACTGCCATCTGTCTCTGCTCATGCCCAATACTGCTTAGCAATGCCCAACTCTGAATGTAAAAGACCTGTGGATACAGCATGCCCAAGGGGAACAGTGACCACAGCTGCTCTGTTCTCTGTATTTCTGTCAGCATGGTGGCAGCAGCAATCTGGAGGGACTACTGCCTCTTTCTTTGTCAGTGCCTATGTCCAGAGCAGATCTAGAGTTCAATTCATTATCTCTAGAAAGGCACAAATGGATTATAATCTCAATATATTGCCATGCAGGTTCCAGGATCTACCGCACACTAGCTCCTGCATTGCGGTCATCCTCCTTGTTGCTCTGAATTAATTTACCTAACTTCATATGCAGACTCATAACTATTTCATTGTTGACAAAAGAGAGAATTGTCATTGTTAAGAAGAATCTGATTTTCCCTTAATTCAGGCAGCCTCAAATACAGTCTATGCTGACTGAGGTAACTTGGAAAAGCCATGAGGAACAGCACACGCCTTAACATGGTGCAAAATTGGGCTTGTTTGCTGCTTAGAACTGAGGAAAATTTAGAGAATCCTGACTGTAGCGAAAATTACTGATGTAAACAATTTAACGATGGAGTTCTGCAGACCTGAGTTTGTCTAAAACATTCCCTCTCCTTTTTCAGGTAGCTTGCTTGTGCCAAATCAGGTCTGTTTCGTATTGCTCCAGTACTGCACTGAGTTTTTCTATTTGGTTTAGCTATTCTTAGTTATTTGTTTCTGCTTGGCAATGTACAATCAACGAAAGGTGCAAGAGGAAAGGAAATACTTTCTGCGTGGTTCTTCAGTTAATTAAACTTGAAGTAAATGAAATTTCATTTAATCAAATTTTGGGGTTGGAGTTGAATAATTAGGAGTACATAAATAAAAAATCCAAATGCTGTTTTTTTCCAGCGTGCCTTACCTCAGAAACAGGACATTAAAAGGATGACAACCTGGGAAACATCAATCAAATAGTTGGTGGGAAAGTTAAACATTGGCTGCCTTTTATGATTTCTTTGAAAACAGTTATTATTTTAAGGAGACAACATTTGTTCAACCTACATCTTACAGTGAGAGGAAAAACACTATAAAAATAGACTTAATATGGGAACATATATAAACCAACACAGTTGGGTATATCAAAAATAATAACTTTGAAATGAACAGAGCAAGCACAAGTGGCCACAAGTTAAAGTGGTCCAGTGAAAAAATAAGATGTTAAGAGTTGCTTCACTAACAGTGTTTTGGGGCTTGGTAGTGCTATAGGAGGAAGACCAAGTGGCAGTGGAAAAATTCCCTATGGCAGAAAGCACTATGCATGTAAGCACAGGCAGCCGTCGTACTCCAACAGAGATCATTCCCAAGGCTGGTTGATTGTCCAGGACTCAGCCTGGCTGCTTATCCAAAGTGGGCAGTTCTGAACTGGCCTGTGTGTTTTGAGAAGGGATGGGTATTCCCCTCAGTATAAGTACGTTAGATGTTCAACATTTACGGCTTTAAGTAAGAGAAATAAGTCCTTGTGCTGAGATGAAACTCACCTTATGTTAGTTTGTGTTTATTTCACAGAAATAAACATAATTGCACTTGGTCTACTGCATTCCAAACAGTGAGAATATTTACTTTCAGATTATTTGTATAAACATCCCTTTCTGGAAGGGGCAGTTTAAATGTTTTTTCTGCTTTATATATTCCGGTTCTACATAGCCCATCTTTCTCTCTATTCTGACTTGAGAGCCTATCCCCTACCCCGTTCAAACTCTTCTGCGCTGTGTATGTTTTCTGCAACCAGTTGTTTCCCGTCTTGAATGCAGTGGGATGTTCCTTACTCCTCTAACTTCCATTCGGTTTTCTTTGCTTGCTTCCTCAGTAGATCCCTTCTAGCAACTATGGCAGCACAGGCACAGCACAGATGGATGTCACTCCATGTCTCCTCTAAAGTACTTCTCATGTACACAAAACAGATCTGCAGACTTGTGTTTTGTACAGCCATGTACTGAGACTTCTTTGCAATGCACATGCACAATTAATGCTGATTTTTTGCCGTCGCAGATGCTGCTTGCTATTTCCATTATGTTGGCATGACTGAAATTTCTTGACTTTTGACATAACTTTCTACTGCGCACAATCACTAGCTTAACTTGCTGATGCTTTTCTATTTTCAGCATTAAACAATATTTTGGGGCCAAACTCTGCACAGCTATGGATGTCTGTAGCCAGATTTCAGAGTAACATATTCTACCATGCAATTGAAAACATGACATGTGAAGCGCTACTGCTCATTCTAGAAATATTCTAACAGTGCTGCATGCTTTTCTTAACCTACTAATCTCGTCTCATTCCTCAAGCATTCTTCTTAGTATCTTCTCTTCCCTGCGTTTTTCTTCCTCCAGAACTTCAATGTCCACATACATACCAAATTTTTAGCCTCTTTTGATACACAAGACAAAACTGCACCCCCGCAAAGCGAGGGGTGCTAAAATGCCAACTGTACAGAGGAGTAAAGGGCTTCCTTTACTGTGTCAGGCATGAATTCACATTACACGACAGAGTGACCTTCAGAGACTTCCTGCTGTTTGACATCAGAGAGGATTTTGTATGTGGAAGGACAGTGCCCTCAGTGTGCTGGACACAGCCTCCTGCTCCGCCGCTTCAGCCGTCTCGTTGTATCATGTAGTATGCATGGAGAACACCATCTTGCCAGGAAAGGTGCTGTTTTCTGTTGTGAGGTCTAGCGTTTGCAGTTTGTCCCTTAGGATCCAGATTCCTTTACTAATTCCTGTAAGAGTAGAGGATAACTTGGTACTTCCCATCATTTACAAAGTGAGGACTTTCTATTTTTGAGGCCTTTCACAGCTTAGCAAGTCCTACCTTGAGACATTTTGGGAGTGCTCAGTGCATACAGACGTGCTGCAAGTGACTGGCCTGCCTTACCTGCTGTCAGCACCTGTTTTTACAGTGCAGAGGGAAATTCTTCTCTTCCCTCTGACCCCAGACCTTTTGGGAATGATACTTGCATACTGTCTTACACTCTGCAGTCTATCATAGCAGATATCTCATCAGCTGTGTGTCTGTCATCCAGTTTGCCTTTGCTTCAGCTCTTCAATGCTTTCTAGACATTCCTCTCCTAAAAGTTCAGTTAAAAACCTACAAGCAAGTGCTGCATGAGACTATAAAGCCAGTGCCAGCACGCTAAGAGAGCAGTGTCTTACCGAGGCGACTTCTCGTACCAAAATAGAATGGCAGATGGTTTCCCAGCCTAGACCTGCGTAAGACGGATAGTAATTCTGGCAAAAACACACTGCTGGCAGTCCAGGATTGACATGACTTTTGTGGTTCTTGACCCTTAGGACACCTATGAAAAGCAGCCTATGCAAAAAGCCATGGTCATTTAAAGCATTATGAGTTCAGATAAAACAGCTTGGTAATTCCTTTCGTGCCCTTAAATTTGTTTGGTTCCCTTCCCCCTCCCCGACTTCGCTGCCTAATGACTCTGTGGCAGTCTGTGGGAAGTACCTTGGGAGACACAGTCCATTGCCTTGCAATTTTTATATCATGTTTTCAGTTTCCTGGGGTATTTTCATAGAATGCTGAGCACTCAGTCTTGTTTGAAGAGACTGACAGTTAACACAACTGGAGTATAAAAACATCTTTATCAAGTTATCAAAGCTGCTGCTTGTTTACCTGCATTCCATCTGGAGAAAAAGCCTCTCTGGTTCTTTAATAAACCAGCTGCTGTCCCATTCTTCAGGTTTGCCTGCCCTCTGCTGCCCTCTTGGGCGACTTCATGGGATGCAGAAGAACTTAAAGCTCTCTGTTGCAGGTGATTTGTTATGCATTTCATGGAGACTTTCATAACATGCACAAATATAAATGTAAAATGTATGCAGAAATCAGAATGTACCTTGCCATAGTGTTGTTACTGGAGCTACAGATTCAGATTTAATTCCTAGTGTGCCAAAAATTACGTAAAGGCAATTGTTTGACAGATACATATGCAGATAACGAATCTTCATTAGGGATTAAATTACATCACATAACTTGAGCGTGTACTTCTGAGCGTTGGATGTTTGCTCTCCTAGTAGTTTGTGTTGTGCTTTATTTCAGGAAGGCTTTTCATTAATCGATGCCCACAAGTGGTTAAAGATAGTAAGAAGAGCAGACTGCCTGCTGCTTCGTGCACAATCAAAGGTAAGTTGAGTTGCTTTGAATATTTCTAATAGCTACCACAGTTCTGTATAAGATTTTTTAATATTGGATAAATTAAACCACAAGTTGTGAGATACTGTAAATTGTCTACATAAATTAAAAGGATTTTTTTTCACTCTAGATGTTAAACAAGAAGGGATTGAATCACCTTCATGTCTTTTCTAACTGCTAATATTCAAGTCTTTTAGACTGCTTTCTGAGAGTTAGCTACTAAACCAGAGAGATTCTAAAATCAATAGTGGTCTACCTGCCATGGCTAACAATTAAAAAGATGAAGCGATTGTTTTACATGTACAGAAGCATGCTACCTATGAGTCATACTCCACTTTGGCAAACAACCACCTAAGCAAACAATTATTTAGCCATTTTGTGCCCCCGACACCTGGCACAGTAGTGGCAGGCTGGTGATTCAGGCATTTGGTATTCAAAGCAATGAGAGGGTCCTAGGTTTTTGGTCTACCACTCAGATCTCATGAAAAGTGGTTGGTTAGCCCTTAAATAATTAAACAGCACTTGCTTGTTACCACCTTAGGTGTAAATCTCAGTTTTTTGGTTCTTAGATGAACTCTGAGAAGTTCCTTATTCATCTACACGGAGCACTCACCAGGTTTCTCCAGAAACAAAGCCTGTTTCAAAATAAGACCGCTCCCTTCTCCCCTGATACTTTCTAGGCTTTGTGGTTTCAGCAGAAACAGCTGCCTCTAGTTTAACTGTCTCTACTTGACAAGAGAACTCATCTCTTAAGTTAGAAACAGGAATTCTGGGAAAAGAGGATGAGCCCCTTGTTTTAAATCTTGGCGCCATTCACAGAACTAATAAGGCATAAAAACATCTCGAGTATTCTGAGATGTTCTGGCATTCTCCCCTGACAGGAACTCTGGTACAGACTGGGTTATTGTAACTGCAGGTAATAGCAATATCCAAAATAGCTGAAAACTGTAAAAATTCCTCTTTAGTTATATTTTGATCTTTTATTGGATTTCTTTTATGAAAGACGCATAGATATTTCTTCATAGGATGTTGCAAAACAATATGGTTTGCAGAGGAGAGAATGCCTTGCTAATTGCAAGATAAAAGCAGATGAGAGGCATAATAAACATTGTTTAAATATGAGGACTCATCTTGTTTCAGAATAAGCCTAGTCTAATGGTGGCACTAGGAACTGTGTAAGTAAGTATCTTAAACTGTTTTAAATTCATTGGTTATGCTTGCCTGAAACCAAACACCTTTGCTGTCTGGTTTTTATCACATTTTTACAAAACGTGGAGTATCACTCAAGAAAACTATCGAGCTGTTGCAGTAATTAGTTCTGATGAATCAGTAGATCACCAGTTTCCTTTACAGTTAACAGAACCCATTGCCCAGCACAGTGTTCAGGGATTCTGCTGCATCTCACAAGGAATATAAAATCAACATCGCAGTCACTTTGAGGCTTGAAAAAAGCTCTGAGGGACAGTTCAAAAGAGGAGGAACATTAACATAGTCTTAAATGAATTTGGTGCATCTAAATGTTTACTTACCATAAATTCACATAACTTAAACTGGATTTAGTGGCACTGCAGTGGTTCTGTCATACAGTTTGTCTCCTTTACATCCTAAATTGTAGCTGAAGTCAAGGAGAAGCCATCTAAGTAGAAGCAAGCAAGCTAGGTTTTCAAAATCCAGATCCTATATCTGAGTGCACAGGGCAACTAAGGGGCCTGCAGAACTAAATACTACACTATCATTTCTGGTTTACCTTGTGTTTTTATTTCATTCTCAGTTATTTTATTTCTTTCCTTCCTTGCCTTTTTCGCTGCATGTTACCTGCTTTGCAATTATAGAATAATCTATGTCAAAGAAACATGGAGGTTAATCACTGGAGTCGTGTACTTCTGAAGAAACTGAGTGAACTGATGTTTCTAAGTCATTAATATTGCACATATAGCGAAACTTACTAATTTCCTGAGGAATATTACTTTAATAGGGCATTGTGCACTTTCAGCTAGCAGAATGAGTTTCTAAACTATATTTTGAGAAGCTTAGTGTTAATAATACTTAAAGGAAAAAGATGTGTAGAAGATACCTGTTGTAGATCACTATTGAAACTCAGCTGTGAGTTTCAATAGTGAAATTTGCCATGCTAGTGGCAACTTTATTCAGTGAAGCACACAGATGTCTAATTCTGAAGCCGTACCGTCAGATGCACGGTTGTGTCTTACATTTAGCTGAAAGAAAGAGCTGTGTGGCTGTGACTGCCCTTTAGGCATCCCTAGTAATCACTTATCTTGCATTAGTCTTTGATGTGCCTCTATGTATAAAAACTTTTTTATACGAAACAATCTGTAAGCAGTAGCAAGACAAATGATCTTAATGTTCTTGTAGTACGTGATTTCCGTTCGTGCTGTTTTCATTGAGCTCGCCCCCCGGCCCCAGCATGGGAAGAGGTGCAAATTGGATGATCCAAGTGACCTCAAGGTTCTTTGATACTTCATCTCTTGTACAGCTCAGCTGTTACTGCTCAGTACTCAGTTTATGCTAAAACTCGGCATCACCTTAGCTGAATTTGAGTGCTTTCTCTTTCCATAAAGGAAAAAAAAGTTAATTTACAAAGTCTGTTTTTCTTTATAAAAGACTTTTTTTTTTAAAAAAAAGTCTTTATAAAAGACTTTTTTTTTTTATTCACAATGTCTGTTTTTCTTTATAAACTGCAGTTTGTAACATTCCTTATGAAAAAGCAGAGTGCAATACAAATAGCTCAGACTGAAAATGAATGTAGGGATTGTAGGGGTAACTAAAACAAGTGTTCTTTTAAAGTCTCCAAAAGGACTTCAAATTAAGATGCAAGTTACCTTTCTGTCATTTTAATGAGAACTCACCTGTCTGGCATATCCACAAATCAGGACTCAGTTACATGAAGCTGACCCAGTTAAGTTGACATCTTAGTTAATTAGAGGAAACATAACTGGGCACTGGTAAAATGAGTGCTACATTTTGAATTATTTTGACTTTTTTTTTACCCTTTAGAAGGCACTGAGACAAGCTTTTGTGCTTACAATGTCCTAAAAATCATTTTATGCAATAGAGGCATCTTAAAATAACGTGCATGTAAACATACAGGCTGTCATGAAGAGCTGGCTCATCTTTGAGACAAAAATCTTCAAAGTGAAATATGCCCTTGTATTCATGTAATCAGCAGTCTGGCAGCGTGTCTAGTCATTAAAAAAATGGTTTTGACATTGAAATCTCTGAAGGATGAAGACTCAAATAAGCTAGGTCTGTCCAAGGAAAACTTGCTTCTTTTCTAGTACTTTAACTGGGCTTTAAATTGGAAATTCCAAGATCAAACTGAAAGTCCTCTTAATTCACTCCCTGAACAAGAGCATTCAATACGGATCTGCCTTACATCAGCTGAATGTGCTTAGGACAAGCTTATCATGCACGACAGACTCTCCAGCCCTCCTTTTTTAGGGCTGTTTGCTGGACCTCAGGTACTTAAGAAAATATCTATTAAAGTACAGCCCGACAACCTATACTGGGGGTCAGTTCTATCCAGATTTTTATTTTTAGTATGATTTCACTATTTTAAGTAATGCATTTGAGCTTCTTGCACTCCTGATCAACTGTGTTAGCATCTCTTCAAGGCACAGCAGCACTCAGTTGGAGTGCCAAACTGAATTTGTACATTCAGCTACGTGCAGGCAGAGCAGGTAGGTGGGCCGGTAAGGCTGGGTTTGATGCAGACAGTAACATAAATCCCCAATGGAACATACAGTTCGCAGAACTTTTTAGTTTAGATTCCAAAGTCGACTTAGGCTTACTTTAGAGTCGTTTCATTTTTCGTCACAAATAACTTTTCAGAGTTGGCATATCCTTATAGATAAAAACTGAATTTCCCTGCTATACTTGTAAAAACCCTGTCGTCGGGGCAAGGTTTGTTCGCTTGGCTGGACCTTTAATTCATTCGCAAGTGGCCCCGTTCCCTTATTTCCTTGGACTTTTTAACTGATTTTCAAATGGGGAACCATACTCTTGTGGTTTAGCTGCTGGGATAAATGAAGATAGAGCAGGGAAAAATTGTTTCTTTGTATTTCAGTTGGTGGTGTGATCCAAAAATTAATCGCCTTCTTGCTAACTATAACAAATAGGAATTTAATTAAATCAAAATAGTTTGAGGGGATTCACAGTTAATTTAATTTCTCTTTGGTTTTTGAGCAGAATGAATGCCGCATGTTTCGTGTTCAGTTTGGTGGAGACTCAAAAGACCAGATGCTGGAACACTGCTGCAGTTGCGTTCAGAGACTTGCCGAGTACATACCGGTTGAAGTAACTGATGAACAAAGCCAGAAGCTCTATCACAGTCTCAATCAGCTGGCTAACGGTGAAAGTCAAGAGAAGGACGCTGAGCAAAATGCATCAGTACTACATTTAGTAAGTAAGCAAGAGCATACAGACACAAAAATAGAAAAACAATCAACTGTAACTGACAAATTCACTTCTGAAGGAAGTTTCTTGCAACTGTGAGACCATCTATACAAAATACAATTTGGGAAACCCAAAATTCAGCTTACATGCAGGGAAACCTAGTTAGTGAACAGGGCTAGAGTTACTCAGGAAGTCAGCTGCTGAAGCTGGCTATTGTCTTTCCGTTTTCTTAGTGTACCTTAAAAAAAGTTAACAGAACAATGCTCAAAAACGTGGTTCTAGCTCCTCAAGCTTATTGTAGCATATCTCAGAGCAATCAGATGCCTTTGTTTTAGCCTCTAAGAGGTCACTAATAACCAAAATTGATATACGCATTTTGTGCCATCATAGGAAGAATATTAGCAATTTTATGGAATGAGATTTGTAGGTGGGGGAAAAAAAAAAAAAAAAGCTTTGCTCTGGGGATTGAACTTTTCCTTAGATAGGGAGCCTGGAAATGAACAATTTACAACAGGCTGAGGCAAACACAGGCAGTCACTAACTGTTAAAAGAAACAGTCACAGATGCTGCAGCCAAGTGTTATTTATCAGTTCCCAATCAGATGGCGGTATGGTTTGGTGAAGACTTAGATGCTTTCTGCTGAGGTTAATAAACAAGAATAGGGACAGAGGATGAGAGCTCAATAGTTCTCAAAAAAACATGCCTACAGTTTCATCAGCGTGGATTTCAGCTAAGTCTGCTGGGAACCACCTGTCAAACTTTCAAATAAATTCCACAGAGTAAGAAAAATTGTAAGAGTCTTTTAAGTAACTGTAAATTGTGTTCTGTTTACTACCTCCTCCTGTTTTGCAGTGGTAATAACTGTAAATATGCAACTGTATCAATTTGAGGTTAACCTGACGCATTTAAAAAGCAATTTCAGGGTAGGAATGGAATGTTTCCCCTGTCCAAGACAAAGGCCTAAGGTAAATGGAAGAGACAGATAGTGTTTCTGAGGGTGACTAATTCTTAAATTTCTGCTCTCTTCGTTATCCAGAGGATCACATTTACCAGCTCTAAAAGCACCCCTGCAGCTAACTTAGCCAGGATACCTCTTGGGTAACGTGATAAAAATACTGTGACCAAGACTGAGACCTCGAAAAGGAATGTCAGTTTTCAGCCACATCATTTCCACAGCAGGACTAGGAAGCCGTACTCTGCTGGGCAGTGGAATCATTCTTGGTACAGAAAGTGCAGGGAGAGGGGGGAAGTATTGCTGATTTGACTCACACCATTTCCATGAAGGCCTATGGGAGACCTTCAACAGCTGATAATCAAGATTTATTGTTTGTTCCTTTAAGCAGGTTACCTATACTTTGGGCTTTGTTCATTCCCTGATAAGATAAAGAAAGGTGAACTATTTAATGGCAGAATGCTATCGAACACCACCAGTCATACTCTTGGTGTTAATAATGCTCTTGGCTCCAGAAGTTAAGACGGAAAACCTTGCTAAGAAAATAGAATTGACAGCTTAAAACATCTTTTCACTAATGTGACCCATGGGAAGGAAAAAAGCATGATCCCTGCTGAGCATTTGTACATAGCATTTTTTACAGTTACTTCCAGTAAGTAGTTTAAAAGTTATCTTAGTTTAGACTTGACAGTTTAACTACAGGCCCATTATTTCCTGTCTTTCACTTTTAAAGACTTGAGCAGATGTGCATTCAGGTTCCATAAAAAGATGCCTTTTTACTGCATAAGGTAGCTGAGCACATTCTCTTCCTGTTATCTCTAAAAATGGAACTACTTCCCTTCTTGCACATACCCACACTCTGCTTGGTAACAAGCCCTTATTTGCATTTCATATTTTCTAGCCAGATGATCCTCTACCAGATTCCTGCACAAGCCTTGGAGAAAGAAGATCTGTAACACAGCTAGCGCAGGTAAAAAATAAAACCTAACATTTAGATCTTGTAACCGAATCTCTCTGGCATAGAGAGAAAGCACAAGCTATCTCATAGGTTGTAAACATCTGGTAAGTGTCTTCTCGGCACACCAGGATGCCATCATCTGTACCAACAAAAACAGAGGATCTCGTGTAATGATCTGGAGCTAGGAAGTTAGCAGCAAACCCAGGTATTTCACGGTGTAACTACTCCATTTGCATAAGAACAAACCACACACCAACAGCAAACAAATACCCAGAGGTCTCACCCAAATAAATGACTTCTGCAGTCATAGCTTAAGTCTGGACATATCAGTCACCCACAGCAAAAGATCTCATAATGCAATTGACAGTTTAACTCAAAACCCAGGGTAAAGCTGTTTAAAAATAACTGGAAGTTTGCTGTTTGTTTGCTGTGAATTTGGGACCGTACAGAACCAGACGATTGAGGAGAAAACTCTCCAACCTCTTGTTTTTGTGCAGTGGCTTCTAAGGGTTCCCAGTGGGTCTGTCTTACCCTTTTTTCCATAGCGATAGGATGATGATTTCAGTGTTTCTTCGCATCACTGGTGTAAGGGACAATTCCTATGCTCCCTATTGCAAATCTGTCATCTCTTAAACCCAAAAGCCCGTTAAACACCTCTGTTTTCAGACAGCAGAGCTCCCTGGGCCCTCCTCTCAGTGGCGAGAGCTGTATTACACACCCTGCTGTTGATTCCCAATGGTTTTGTTATTGTCCTCGTACAATGCAGCGAGAGTGCATCAACAAGCAAGAGGGATCAAACAAGCAGTTTGCCTTTAGCAACTGTATTTTTCGTGACCAATCTCTGCTTTAAGAGGCAATACTAGGAAATATAAATTAGCATTATAGAAGAAGGACTTATCTTCTAAAACCTGCTATTTTTTGGTCCCTGTATAAGGCGAGTGCGTGATACCTGCTTCTGAACAAATCTGCCAGCGAGGCCTATATTTGCTGTACACAGCGATCCATGAATTACTAACAAACTCCCCGCCACAAAAAGACTCGGTGGTGTAGTAGTTTCCTACATCCCTCTCTGCTTCTTGGTCAGCTTAACACAACCGTGCTCCAAGCTGGGATCTCCTGTGCCCTGGCCCGCAGGCTTGCTTTGCGACTTCTTTTCCCCACTTCGTCAGAAACAAATCCTTTCAACTGGTGCTCTGCAACACTCTAGAGCTCAATTTCTCCATTTCCAACCTGTCAGGAAGCTAGCAGAAGCACTGGTTTTAAGTGTTTTCTTGCAGATTTTTTTTTTTTTTAAACGACATTAAGCAGTCTTCAATTTGTCTTTAAAAGGTATTTTTCTCCAGTCAAGACTGTGGCATGGCCCAGGAAAGGAGCAACGCCGCAATGTGAACCAACAATAAGATTAGCAAAAATATTAAGGGTGGTTTTTTTCCTCGTCTCACAAGTGAAGCACAGCTCTGCTCCAGCTGTCAGCAGGCCCGGCCCATCTGCCGGTTCTCTTGCACCATTTCAGGTTCAAGCAGCAGAAGTTAGGGCCTGGGTGAGCCTAACAGCAATCCTGCCTTTCCCAGATGGAGAGGCTTGGTTTAGCCTGTGCCTCTCACGCCAGCACATCAAAAAAAGAGGCCAGCTAAGGCATTTGAAGGTTTGTTCTTTTTTTAAAGCCAGATACAGGCTAACTAGTACTACCACCATTCACCTTGCATCACCTCTGCACATCACACCTACCTCATCCTGAAAGTAGCACTACAGTGATTTCCTTCCCTTCCGCTTCTCCCGTGCAAAGTACCCAAAAAGCATCCGTAACTGATCCTGCAGCTTTAAGGACTTCAGCACAGACGGGTAAAGAAAGTTAAAGGCTGAGTGGGTGGGGAGGTCTATAGAAGGGTGGAAAAAACTTTGGTACAAACACTCAGTCATTAGCACTTGGCATAAATAACCTGGTTCACAACGAGCAGCAGCCCTGGCTGCAGCAGGGCCTTGGAACTGTGAAGTTACTGTGTCTTTAACACGGCTGACACGCAGCAGGAGAGCTGGCAGCCCGCCACAGTGAAGTTTGAGTCGAGTTGCTTCAGCTTCTTGTCACAGGAGCTGCAGCACAGAAAGTGCTCAGAAGTTGCCCGATAACCTACCGGTCCGTGAGACTCGTGCATTTCTCCGGTGCACCTGTGGATGAGAGCAGCATCGCCTCTGGGTGCTGGGAGGCCATCGAGGCTGCCTCAACCCCAGCACGGCTCCTCGGACATCTCCCACTCCGCTGCCGCTTGTTTTACACTGAAAAGTGACATAGTTCACTCACAACCAAGGGAAAAAGCTGTGGGAGGGGATTAAATGGGCATGAAAAGGCTGGTTTAACCCTTAAAAAGTCCCATAATTTACTTCTAAAAGACATCTCGCTAAATTAAGAGCTTAGAACCGCATACTGAGTTATCCTTACTCGCTTCATACAGGATCCTTTTCTCTTAGACAGAATGGATGCTCATGAGGAAGCCACGTTACCCAGGGAACTGGCATTTCTGATATAAATAACTGCAAAGGAATTCAAGAGTTGCACAAAAGCTGTAGTGGAATTGAAGCTAGCTAGCAGAGAAAAAATTACAAATGAAAATCGTATGTGATAGAAAATATTCAAACAGCATTAATAAGGCAGATGCATCTTTATTAAATACTGATAACTCTGACGTAGCTGCACTGCTACATGTAACGGTACCTTTTATGTCCAAGATCAGTGCAACACCTTTGGGTTTTTTTTTCCCCTTTTGCAGTCTGTGCTGAAAAAGAAGTTTGAGCTCCCCCTTGTGTATCGGCATTCAGCCTGGCGAGCACAAGAGCTGGGGCCCTTCATTCGCTTATGCCTTATGGATCAGCATTTCCCAGCTTTTGTGGAAGATGTGGAGAAGGAATTGAAAAAACTCACAGAAGGTTGAGAAATACCAGCTTATTACCACTGCAATTCATGCTCCAGGATACCCAGCACTCGGGATGCACAAGCTTAAGCGTGATTAAATATTTGAAGAAGTCTCATATTTTTTTTGTCAGTGTTTTATTTTTAAAAACAGGTGAATCCACTTTTTATACATCATTGCACTTCAACAAATACACAGAACACGAGTTCATGCATCTACAGTTACGCACATCGTGAGAACCCTGTTAGGTCTATTTCTACAATCTTTAAATCATGAGAAATTACAGTGTCAAACTAAAGAGTATAACTAGTTGCATAGAATATCACCATGCTGTAACATTTCATCATTTAAACAAAACAAAAAAGAAACTTATAAAAGTTTGCCTGAATTGAATGTACAAGAATATGTTGAACACATCAGTGCAAAAGGATCTTGAGAATTTACATGAGTTAACAAAAAAAAAAATCACTTAAAAAGCAATCATATATATATATATATATTTATAAACTGAAGTTCTGCTTTCGTTTTCAACTGCATTCCACCACCACGTCGAACCATCCCAGCTTTTGAAGTCTGATTATAGGACACCCAAGTCTCTCTATATAGGTTAAGCCCTTAAGATAATTTCAATTTATATTACTTCTCTAAGTACCAGAACAGTATAATTCTCTCATCTTCCAGACATACAGTAAGGAATGAATATCAGCAGCTTAAAAATGAAACACAATTACTGTATTTTGGTTTCCCCCTCCCCCAAAATATAAATATATACTGTATATATTTTTAAGTTTTGCTGTACTTTACAAAAAGTCTCACTAGATGGCAGCAGTGCGTTTTAGAGCTTTGCCAATTTTAACAGCTACAGGAAGTAAAAAATGGCGCATGCGTGAACTGACTTACTACTTCTAATGTTTAAATAGATTAAGGAAAAAAAAAAAGCAACATTCACAGCACATCAAGCCCAAAATAGTTTACACCTTCTACACTGAAGCATTATTAAAATTTATCTGGCTAGGTCATCCTTACAGGAGAGGCTAAATAAGGCATGCGTTAGACAGTCATATTGTTGCTCACTTGAAAAAAAAAAATCAGACAGAACTGGAGTTCTAGAACCAAGAGTTCCAACCCTTAAATTTAGCAGGTCATATTGCCATCAGTCTCTCAGAAACTTAAAGCTCTAAAAAAGAAACAAGAAAAGGTGCTAGTCAATGCCCAGCTGCGTTTGCAACGTCACCTGCCAAAACAGCGTGCAATCAAAGCGCTTAACATCTGCTTCTCCGTCTTAAGAGATAGAGGCTTCCCAACCAAGGTTAGCTTCCGGGTTTTATGATCGAATGAAGAAGGATTTGGGGTGGTTTTTAATTAGCAATAGTAGTGATTATATAGAGCTCAACAGATCGTTAAACTACCTGCTTATTTTAGGAAAGAAATCTTTTGATAACCCCGGGTGCTCCCCGACGCGTGGCGGGATGGCTCGTGCCATCCTCAGAGCAGCTGGGAACTTCCCAATTCATGGAACTGGTTATTTTCCACACCCCAACCACTACAGAAAAAGGAGGATTCAGGCTGCCCCTTTCCGAGCTGTGGGTGAGTCATACTTACATGATAAGCATTTTTAATTTGTGTTTCTCTGGCGTAAGTTTTTATCTTTATGATTGTTTGTAGAATTGGTTTTCCTGGAGAAAGAAAGAATTAAAGAAAAAAAAAAATGCAAAATCAATCACAAGGATAGGAAGAAAAGTCTTTGTACCTCAGAGTTAAATGGCATTTTATTCTTTCTCTGAACTCAAGTGGCTAAAAACAACACAACTTCTCAGCTCTGTATCTTCCCATCCTCTTGCCCAGTGAGATTCCCCCTCCTACATCCATCATTCTGCCTCTTGGTTTTACCGATTCCTTTTTACAACTAAAGCAGGTTTGGGTGTTTGGTTTTTTTTCCCCTTTTTGCTTATCATATTTGTAAAAAGCATATCAAGTTGCTACACCAGGCAGTCAGGGAGACCGCAGGTGCCTTCAGCACAAATGTTTATTTTCCAACTCCTTCAGCAATATTTGTTTTTCTAGCCAGGACCTTGCAGGTATCACTTTACTCCAACAACTCCCAACTTAACAAACCAAAGGGTTCGTTACCATTAGTAATGTCACACATAATATCAATGTAATGTAATATGAACTCCAATAAACCCTCAGATTAAACCAAGGTCTATTTTTTTATTTTTTTTCCCTTAAAAGGCACTTACATTGGCCCAGCTGGTTCATCATCTGCAGCAAGAATTCCGACGCGATCCACGGAAAGACAAGGAAAGGAAAGAAAAAAGAGAGTCAGTCTCTGCACCGCACCCCGCTGAACGGCAAACAGCAAACCCAGCTATCTACAGCATTAAAGGCCATTCCACTTGGTAGTGCAAAGATTCATGGAGTTATTTTTCTGGATTCGAGTTTTAATGGCAGGTATGTTGCTTCAATGGTTTTAGTTAACACTTTGAATGCTTGTCATGAAGAACTGCAACTGTAGCGGACAGATTGGTGCAATAATGTCAGGCTCATCTTGTCCCCAAGTTCCAGTGGTTCAATCTCATAAAAAATAGATGAGAAGACAAACCAACGTTTCAGTTGTAAAATCCTGCTGGTTGTTTTCTTGCATTGATTTATTTTTTTTTTAATATATATATTTTTTTCCTTTTTAAAATTTTTTTCAGCAGTTCTTTAACTGCTGATGGGTAATTACTGGTATATACAGAACAGCATATACACCATCTTCCCCCCCCGGATGGCACAACCTCTACATATTCCGTTTTTCTCCATGTTTGATTAGAACAGACCAGGTTAGGGGGGAGGCTGAAGGGGCAATACTTGATTTGAGTATCCAAACGTAGTCCCTGGGTGGCAGCAGGCATTGCGCGTGCGTCCGATAGAGCCCAGGGCTCAAAACACCGGGAGGAATTAGGGGTGTTGTAATACCTCCGGACACCACAGACTTCAGCTACAGAAGACTGACAGCATTGTTCTGCCTGCGTTTCTCGGCAAAAAGATTCTCTTTTAAGAACTGGAATAAGATCTGCCAATGGGTCATGTTTCGCATTAGCTCTTTCATGACCAATTGAACTTTTTTTTTTTGTAATATTATAAAACACCTTATTTTGCTCCCAAGCTGCACTACAGAAGACAGAAGTGCATTTAAACATCAGTACAAAAATCAATCCAGAAAGTTAACACTCCTGTAGAAGTATTTTGGGGGGGGGGGGGGGGGGGAATGACACACACACACCAATTCAGGACCTGCTGTTTTTGGCACTCAAACAGTGGCTGTTCCCACCTCACGCTGGAGGTGTTTTTCACTGAAGTCTTTAAGAAACTCTCAGCAGGATTCCACAAGGGTGCTTAGTGCACATGAAGCAGTTATGGAAATTACAATCTTAACAGTGTAGGCATCCGCATGAGCACACACTGGGAGTAATGTCGGGCAAAGGGGACATTACTCCACCTGTACCTTCAAGGCAACGGATAGGCAAAGCCACCGCTAGCACAGACAGTGACCGGAACAAAAAAATATTTCAAAAAAAATAAAGAACTAACCACAAACCAAGAGCTTTACAGCCAAAATAACACACTAGCGACACACCAGTGTCCACAGAAGTCCATTACCAGCAACAGTACACTATCGGACAAGATACAGAGAGAACTAGGACTAGTCAGGACAACCAGACATCAATGTGCTGTTGTATATACAGTGGAGATATACAGAGACACATCAGGTACTGAAACACAAAGCACAGTAAAGTCTAGAACTTCCCTCCACAAACATCTTTTGATTCACAAAAGATCTTTAAAGCAGGCTGCGCTACGCACTCCGCGCACTGGCGGGGAAGAGCTTGGGACAGACAGAGAGCCGGGAGCCCCCCCACCCCCCCGCCCCAGCCGAGCCCAGCCCTGCCACCAATGCCACTCTGCTTCCAGACTGGGTGATCTTGGCTTTCTAACAAGCACCATCGACATCTTTGAGAGTTTGTTTGGCCGGACTTCAGGACTAGCAAACTGCACCGTTAAGATACAAGCTCTCGCTATAAAATAACCTTTTTGCTTCTCTGTTAAAATATTTAGATGCCTATTTCACATAAGTAGTTTTGAGTGTTTTAAAAAAAGAAAAGCTTCACGTTAGTAAAGGCTGCCATTGAGTGTTTTCCTAACAAAGATCCGACAAAAAAGCCTATTAGAATACTTAAGATTATATAGTGGATCACCACCACTCATCCCTTTCCCATCAGTAACCTAAACAGAGATAAAATAAGACAGAGGAAAACGTCTCTGGGCGTTACTATCCTGGTCAGTCATTTAACTGCTGGAAAAGCAGCCCCAGTACAGTACAGACAAAGACCGAAAGAAACCTTAGCGAGATCAGGGGGCAACAGAACAACAGAAAAATTAAGTACAAAATTAGACTAAATAAAGATTAAAAACAGCAAACTGAAATCCAAATTAGTTGTGAACGTGAATGAAGAAGTTTTAAGAAAAAGTGTTAACATTATGATTTGTGCATTGTATAGACTGAAGCGGAGATTAAACAAACTCCAAAGCATGCAGATCTCTCACTTACCACCATTTTTTTAAGGGTATGATGCAATTGAAGGGGCGGGAAAAAAAAAAAAAAAGAAGTCATAGTAACTGACAAATATCAATATAACTCAAAACCTTTATGCCAGAAGACCTGCTCTAGTAACCGATCGTCTCTAACAGCATGTAAAAGCGATGGCCATAGAGAACATCCTCCCAGTACGCCACTTCATTCCATTCTGCTCCCAAAACACTGCCAGGCGAGCTGTAAGTTTTATAAATGACCACACTAAACCCCACCTTTTGCAGGAATTTCCTTTCGAATTTGGAGGGGATCTGCAGACTCCCCAAACCCCCTTGTTTATATAAGTTCAAGATTTTAAAAACCCCAACCGGCCAAGTCTTTCCTGTGGGGACAGCAATTATCTGCTTAGTCTTGCCCTGAAATAGCGCATTTCTGAGTGTCAGAATTGCTGCCGTCTTTAACGCATGGTGTAACACGTGTAATCAATCCTTCCAGACAAAAATATCCGGACATTTAAATTGTAAGATGATGACAATCAGATTTGCTTTAGCTCTTCCACTTGTATTAACTGTCTGGGAATGCAATTCATGCCTCAGCAGTCTGAGAAAGGGGCTGTGTTTTGTGCCCCCCCCCGCCCCCTTTACTTTCAGCCATGATTTGGAAGGCATTCTAGATTTTACTCAGCTTCTTTTACCTCCTTTGGAAAGCTACGGTATTTATATTTAATATCAAATTAATCTTGTATAGCCTTTTCTGACTGGTGGAACTTAAAAATGAAACACTAAAGGGGACTTTTCAGCGCTAAAATTCAAATTTTTGTATCCAGAGGGACTCTACATTTCTACTCGTGCTTTAAAACTGGCAAAGAAACACCCAGAGCGAGGAGCAGAGACCAGCAGCATCAGCAACGGTTCTTACGCTGGCACCTGGCAGCCCTCAGACCCGCCTCTGCAGATGAAGAGTGAACAGGAGCGTTATTAAACTGAAACTCGTCTGCAATTTCTGCTCAGATGCACAAAAGGAAGAGCCAGCGTCTGTGGCAGCTTCAGGGCCTTGCGTTACAATGCAACCTCTACAGTCCGCAAAGCAATTCCTTAGAACTGGCTCAGAGACCGCTGGGGAATTTTTATAATTAAAAACTAGCTCGAGATTTCACTTTCTGGGAAGAGAAAATCTGGCAGTGGCTTGAAAACTTTGGGAGAAGAACATACAAACACATCTAAATTTTTATATAAGTAGGAAAAAAAAATTTTTTTTTTTTTAATAAGTTTTTCAGTTCTTAACTCATAAAAAACATTCTGAAAGCTCCACGTGGAGCACTCAAAGCAGCCACGCAGGACCATAATGCCGTCTCACAAGGTGACTGTTGGCAGGACACAAGCGTTACAACGTGCACGAGCCATTTAGGGCTTCGGCTGCACGCAATGATTCAAAGGCGGCATCTACCACCACGACCGTGTCGGGTTCAGAGCAGCACTCTTCTCTTCAGCTTCATTAACAGGAATATTTTGGAGGGAGCAGGAAAAAAAGAGAGGTGGATGGAGACGCTTGTCTTGCTCCATAAAGCAAACCAAGAAAAATAAAGCAGTTGCTCTGAAATGGAATGAAGGCACAAGCGTATCGGCAACGGAGACTCTCTGGCCAGGATTACTTACATTAGACTGGAGGAATTCTCATTAACAGCATCTAACGAGTTAGTATATAAAGGCCCAGAGGAGCCCGGCTACTCGATTACCACCATGATACAGCGCTGCTGGCTGTTAGGCGTAGTCGATAGCTACAATCTCACAACGTGCCTGTCTGAGTTTTCTCCCCTTGATGAATTTTAAGCTTGGGAGAGAAAGGTGCAGGTAATAGGAAAAAAAAAAAACCCAGAAATTAACTCTTAACAAGGTAAAACCGTTTCAGTTGAAAACATTTTGTTCTTTAAATTACTTACAGTAATAGCAGGAACAGGGAAAGTCAAGAAAAAAAAAGAGGAGTATTAGAAAGAATGTGGGGATATGGATGGAGCTTCTGCAGAGCTGGAGCAGAAACACATTTATGGAAAGTCTTTGTATTAAGCTGAGAAATGAGAAGGGAAGAATGAAAAAGGACATGTTATAACCCAGTCACCTCATGGCTTTGAGCTAAAGATCATGTAGAATATGGATTTTAAAGTAAAAACTGTTTACATTCCTATGGGGGAATGTAGCCAAGAAGTTTTTACTTTCTACTTACCCCAGAACACACCCTTTAAAACAGTGTCTTTGCTAATTTTAGGCTATTTGATCCAACAACAGAAAAAACACTTTCTTTAGGAATCTTTGATGTACTACATTCAGGTCACAATGTCTGATTGCTACGTCTCTCAAAAATAAGCAGCTTAAGCTATACCACAGAGGAATAAAAAGCTATTTGCTTCCTTTTATTGTCAAGGGAAGCCCAAGCAGCTTGTGTTCTGAGCAAAATGCTTCTGCAGTCCCCTGCCGAAACCCTTTCCCATCGTACATGCAGTGATGTGCCAGCGTCTCTGGCCTCCTCATGCCACGTTCATGCAGCTTTCATCACCAAAAGCCACTGGAAGCTGCACGTCATTCACCCACTCTTGATTATACAGAACCTAGCCACTCTCTGGAGAAGGAATGCGATCCGTATATTGCTTTACCCCGTGTAAAGCAAATCAAAACTCTCATTTTGAAAGGATGCAGAACTTCAAGCGGCATCTGCCCTCCCTTCCTCCTTCCAGCACATAATTTGGATGCAAGGGGACTCGCGACCGTGGGCGGGTTACTGGAGGTACTCGCTGCAGCCACCTCCCCTCCCAGGAGGACGAGAACGCCCCTAATCCACAGCCACGACAGCAAGAACCTGCACTGGGCACTCGCTAATGCCATTCTTGCACCATTTCTGGTGGAAAGACAGATTTCCCCAGTGCAGAAGTTCCTTTTTCTGCTATACAGCAGCAGGAGAAAAAAAAAAAATAAACTCACAAATCTGAATTATGTGAAGGAGGAAACATTAGCAAAGGAGCTACTGAGCAGCCCTGTTCCGTGGCATAAAAAGCAAATAAACAAAAGACAAAAAGCAAGGTCCATGCAAAAAAAAAAAAACAACCAAAAAAACCCAAAACAACCTGTAATCAGGAAATGCCAAAGTTAAAGGAGTGTCCTTGCCCTTCCAGCATGGCAGTGCTTCTAGATGGAGGTAACACCTTTCAGAAGGCCAGCAAATCCCTTGGGAAAGCGTCCTGTAACACACAGCCCTGTGTCCCCTGAGCTCTGAAACATAAATGGCCTCACTCTGCAGCTAAACAGTAAATTGAGAAGAACTGCGCCAAATTTAACAAGGTTATCTGTCACTCTTGCCATCCACCAAGAGATGAGGTAGCTGGCACGCGAAGACAGGTCATTTTTAGCCTGCAGAATATGGAGATGAAAGGGAATTAATTCAGTTGGCTTTATTTTGGCTGGCCAGGTAGAGTTCCCAAGCGCCCTGGAAAGCATCCCAGACACCTTCCAGGAGAGAGATAATGTTTCTCTCCAAACAGTCACATTCCCCACTAGCAACTGGGTGCGTCTGTTCAGCATCAGTTATCAAAGTCCTATTTAGCACTTCTTTGTTTAGACTCACCAAAAACGTACAGCCCTCAAGCCTCACTTATGGTTTTTTTTTAGGCTGACACAGCTGTAAGACCACTCACTTTTCTATGAAGTTTTTACAAATATCCTCTTGTGCATATACAAGTGCACGGTGAATGCGAACACTGACATTACTGTTCTGGTTTGTCAAAGGGTTATACACTTCTGAGGTTTGCCTGAGAAACATCCTATTCCTCTAAAACCAGTTCTTTGTCGGGTCAGTGGGGAGTGGGGGGACCCTCGGGATTTGCCGTCTCGCTCCCTTATGCTGCACTGAATTAGAGGATTCTTTGGAGATGTGGAAACGCTGAGTAGTTCAATACAGTTCTCAAAAAAGAGCAACAAGACGAGCAGTTTCTGGAAGGTGGCACCTCAGTGAGGGCAGGCTGGTACAGCTGAGAAAGGGGAAAGGACTCCAATTAAGGAGACTGGAGCAATCCTGCACCAGCTTTTGGCTTGGCTGGTTTTGTCCAAGGGGATGAACACAACGCACCCCATGGGCTGCCTGTAACTTGTGTAGCCTTCACCGAGCCAGCCCTAGAAGCAGTGTGTCACCTGGGTACTGCACGAGGGAGAGCTCAGTGTGGACACCAGCACCTCCCTGCAAGACCCAAGAAAATGCAGCTCACCTGCATTTCATCCTATGCTGGTATCAGCCAGGCTCCGCATGGGCTGCAGGTATACTTCTAGACTGTTAACAGAAAGGCTTTGGTTTTTCTGTATACAGGGGGAGTTACCACATTTAGCATCACTGTTCGTCTCCAAAACTTTGTAAGAAATGCTTACAGTGTCCTGAATAAGTCATCTTTGCACTAGGCCTATGCAGAAATCCTCGCTCCTCAACAGGACAGACATCATCAGCCAGCACATCAGAGGACTCTCAGGGGAAAAAGCCTCCCTGAACATGGGAGATACCTCTCCCTAAGGTGGGATCTACAGAACCCTGTGGGCCACCCCAAAGCACTGCAGGTATGAGACTTGCACCCCAACGTTCAGGCTGTTTACTGGTAGCAGACACCTTATCCGCAGGGACAGCTAGCCTGCAGCAGGAGGACGTGCCAAACCAAACACTAATGATCCACCAGGCAGCCGTCCAAAGAAAGATGCCAAATGGCCATCCATCCTCCAACATGGCTGGGGTTTTTGGCTGCTTCTACCTGCTACTCCAGAGCAAAGGAAGAACATCAGAGAAATCTGGTCACTAAGGCAGGTCCAGATTATTCCACCATGGGAAGATGAGAGGGGTGATGGCAGGGAATAGGAAGGAATTCCAGTGTCTGAGGGAAAATTTGGAGTGCTCCAACGACAAAATTCACATCCCAGCAAGAAGGGACAGCAGTGAGGTTACTCTGCCGATGAGGCTGTCGGTATTTTCCCCTGTTAGCAAGGAGGCACCAGCAGCTCTATCATGATTGCTGCAGCAGCTTCACATGAAGATCTGGCACAACCACAACCCTTGTCCTTAAAGCTTAACACATCAAAACTAATATTAAAAATAAAAATTTGGAAACCCAGCTGATAGTTGCAAGAGATCATGGCTGTTGCCAAGTAATATTTATATTATGCAATGTGGTGTTTAGACTAATATCCATGTTGAGTCGCTGGCTCAGCTATAGGCTCATTGATGTTACCCGCTACAGCTCACTGCAGCATGCGGAGGCGGATTTGTATGATTTTGGAAGCAGAGAGTTTGAATTCCAAATGATAAGCACGCCATTGCATTAAAACATTAACTTTGGCATTTCATAACAATGTGTTTAAAATAATAAAATTAAGAATAACCTAAGTAGAACATCCAAGTGTGGAAATCAGCAGACTATCAATGATTTCTCACATATGCATTTGTAAACTGCCCCTGCTTATAGGGTGTTTCCCACCACGATATCACAGAAAGCTTCAAATGCCATTACAGAAAGTGAGTATCCAAGGGAATGTAGGACTCAAGTCGGCCTTTGGTTGAGAAGATGTTATGCCGATTGTGTCTCTCCATCCAGGCAAACCTAATACGCAGATACTGACTGTGATATAGATTTTGTCCTCCAAGAAAGCAGACGGGGAAGACAACTGTCCACCACAGATGTGCATCACTCTCCAGGACTCAAGCTTAGTTGCCTTTAAAATAACAGCAGACCGAGCAAGCAATTTTAGTAACCTCAGTTACTCGGCTCATCATCTTGGACACCTCCATCAGAGATGATGAGCCTGGATCCCTCAGGCATCTGAAGAGTGGCCAGACCAGCCAGGAAAACTTCAGTCTCTGAAGAAAACAGCTCATGAACTCTTCACCTCCAGCATGTGCCTGATCACACAGACACGGTGGTTCCATCATGATCTGGTCACATCAAAGCCAATTTCTATTGGATTAAGTTGATTTGAGGCTGCTTGCAGTGAATATTTACATATCAAATTACAATCTGATATCTTGCTTTGGTTGTTTTGAAACTTCATCAAAATAAAGTCTGAAATGCAGGGAGCTATGAACAGCCATCAACACAGAGGTGAAATTCTCTCCGGCCATCCCAACATCAAAGTCGGGCCACCCTGGCACAGCAGTACAGGAGAAGCGCAAGAGAACGTTCAAATTGTCGTCTTCAAAGTTTTCTGGGCTGGTTGAGAGCCACTTTGATGACAAAGTGCTGGCAGTATCAACCCCTTAGCAACTGTGAAGCTGTTAGTTATGCAGAGGAACATGCACTACACAGTTTCAGTTTTGTCGGATACACACCTAGACCAGTCTCAATGCATGCTCTGTATGCAGTTAGTGAGTGCTACTCAAGTGGTTAACATCAAAAGCTGGTTTCCTTTAGGTATGCACTAAAGACAGTTTTCATCTGCTATGGAAGTGATCCAAGCCTCAGCCATTCTCAAAGGATGAGTATTTATTATCTATTTCTTAAGGGTTTTTTGCTTTGTTGTTTATTTTGTTGGTTTTTTGTTTTGTTTTTTTCCCCCCAATTTCTAAAACATGGCTCAGGAACTGTGAAGTTGTTTTGGCCCAGATTTCACAGGCAGATCAGCACCTATATTTTCATCCCAAAAGGCAAACGTCGTGCTGCGTTGTTACAGATCCCTCGTGCAGCCTGACAACTGGCCATTGCTGCACAAGCTGCAACACAACCCCCTTGGGAAGGTCCCTCCCGTGCTCGAGAGCTCATCCAGCCCAGGAAGACAGGAAGGATTCGGTGCTTCCCGTACTGATCCAGCCCGTTTCCCTCTACAGCACCTGCTCCATCACTTGGACGTGTCACATTCCTACAGCACAATGGCATACCAGCCTCTTGCCACAAGGCTTCCTTGGATGGGTCTTCTTGATAAACACTGTAGTAAGCAGCTACGTGTCACATCAAAGCCTGGTTCTCCGTGTGGTTCTTTCAAATATTCATTTTAGCCTCAAACTGCCCCTTGTCCAGTGTTTAAAAAGAGGAAGGTACGCAGAAGAAGCTCAAAGGTGAAACAGTTACTACTTTTTTTGTCTACCAAACACAGTGTAACTAAATAGTGCTACCAAACCTGATAATAAATACCTAATCTTTAGGGAATATAACTCAGTGGCTATTACAAATTAGATACAGTTTCCAGAGCATTCCTTAAATACAAATTCGGTTACAGGCTAAAATAAGAGCCCTTTTAAGATTGAAAACGTTCTATTTCTGAAGCATCTCTGTAGTCCCAGTCCCTTTAAGCATAACGGTTCCTTACAGAACCTGCCCAGTGTGTGTTCCAGGTGCCACATGGAAGAGGGAGTGCCATCGGGAATTAGAGTGTCCTCAGCTCTCTCCCTGTACGGCCCTACGCTCCTCAGGGCTGACGTGCAGGGTTTCTCAGGGGTATTACAGCAGGAGAGAGACAGGAGCCTGGGTCTAGGGTATACTAGACCCACCTTGTATAACGAAAGCTTTAAAGATAGTGAAATAACTGCCCTCCCACCCCATGGTCTGAGATTGGGAAATCCAGTGTCAGGACTTCGCCCAGCACTTGGACCCTCTGCGCTTGCTGGGATTAATGTTTGGAGAGTGAGCAGATGAGAAAGCAGATCTCAGAGCTGAAGGAACTGCGCTGTTGATCCTTCCTGACACAAAGCCCCACTCTGTTCTGCTTCCACAAGTTCACTTTGGCTGTTGTGGTTTTTTTTTCCCTTCTCTCTCCTTACAAGCGGCTTTGAGCACACTTACCGTCTGGGACTTCATCCGGCCGCTTCCTTTTTTCATAAATAACTATGATGACAACGAGGATAACGATTTCTGCCAAGATCCCCAAAAAGGGCCAGAGGGGAGCCAAGTGGCTGCGGACACGCAGGATGGTTGTGACTGAGACAGAGCCGACCTGGTTGGTTGCGTTGCACTGGTATTCGCCAGGATCCTCGTTTATCTGTAGGTTTGTGATGCTGAGCTCAGTGTAGTTGTCTTTATTTGAGATAAAGAATCTTCCGGAGGAGTTGTTGATGTCCTGGTGCAGGGAGAAAGGTGGAAGAGGAAAAAAGCAAGAGGTTTACTAAGTCCCAGTGCCTTTTCTCTGTCATAGAAAGTAGGAGAGAGTGGAGGGATTCTTGCAGAGAGGCTGGTTCGTTAACACAATGGAAAAGCCCGCTACTACTGTTTACTCTGTATCTCTCACTAAGTGAGATTTTGAGCACTAAAGAGCTTCAAAACAACATAAAAAAAAATGCCCGCTTAACTGAAAACCTGTATTTTCATTCTACTTTAACAGCATCAGCCATGAAATGCCAGTCGTTGTGATCGTGTAAGCTACGTGTTCTCAGGCTTTTGCTTCAAGAGAAACTCTTACACTCCACGCAATTTACAATAATAAGCTGAAACAGAGGAGACAAGTTAACAGGAGAGAGGATGCATTCCTTAGCAGGGGACAAAGCAGTTTCAACATAGAAGGGGAAAAAAACAAGTAGTAGTACTAGTTAAGATTTTTCTACACTGCATTAGATAGCATTTTCTAACAATTTAAGGTATAACCACCCTAATAAAATTTTGCCTTTGGTATGTTTTTAAAAGAAACATGCACTGCTCATAGATTTGTGGTCAGGGCAGCTTAAGCCACTGACTTCAGGAATATTTAGGGAAGCTGGAATTCAAGGCACCATATTCTTTCTACTTTTGAAAAACAGACTTCCAGAGTTGCTTACATTTAAAGAATTTAAAAGGGGCAAAACTTTCACAATGTATGGATGTCTGATCTTCCTGAAAGTTAACCTTGGGTGAATTTATTGAATAACTTCACCAGGACGACAGGGTGAAGGGAAATCTGCACACCAGCACACAGGACTCTGGTGACTGCCAGCACTTGGCAAGTCAATCTCCCATAAAAATTTACACTCACGCTTAACAGTGAACAATGAACCCACACTGTTATTTGCTTAACATTTTTTCTTCATGTATCAATCAAATTGCTACCTCTCTGGCACATCATACAACGTAAAAATAGGTGGGATGAGGATTTAGCAGCCTCCAGCTTCTCTCCTGCTATTCCAATTGCTGGTCAAAGTGTTTTCTCACTTAGATCAGTTGCTGCATGGCAATAATATGATCACTTAAACACTAATAGGGATCGCCACCACAGCCTCATATTAAGTCTTGTGAGCTCAACCAGTAAAATGGGAGAAGAGTTTGAGAAATTTAAGCCAAATGCATTTTTAACTCCCATTTCATAACTCTCATCTTCCAATTCGTAGCAGATACCCTGAACATCACATCTTCCCACACAGCTCGTAACTCCACCCAACAGTAACTCAATGAGCAACTCTGTTCACACAACAACAATATAAAGATCCATTTAATACTCACCGCTGCTGAACTTTACTCACTTTGTTACTTTTCAACTTCACTTGTTAGTGTATCAGACTCTTGAGGAGCTGCACTTCAAGAAGTTCTAAGGCACCCTAAATAACATATCCCTAAACCCAAGGTGCTTGTTTTCCTTCTGTACTGGGGGTTTCGGCGGGTTAACTACGTGCCTGCCACCCCTTACTGTTTGCTTACCTCAAATACTCCATTGACCTTCTTGCGCCAGACCCACTCGGGATGCGGGAAGCCCACAGACTTGCAGTACATGAGCGCCTCCTGCCCCTCATTTTTATTTTCACTCCGCTTGTGGCCAGTGATGTCAGGAATGGCTATGAAACAAAACAAGTCTGTTTACAAGCTGCTTATTAAAGTCAGAGTTGTTTCAAGCTCTGAGAACTTGAACAGAAAATAAGTGACAAGGTCCCTGGAAGTTGTTGTCTTTCCCACACTGGGCCCATCTTACAGAAGAAAAATTGCGATTCTCATGTCTCTCCATGTAGCACCTCAACTGAGGATCTGCAAGAATGTCCTTCAGGCTTGGTTTGCCAGACAAACTGAAGGACAGGGGAGAAATCTCTACATCAAGCTTGAGTTACCTACCACAAACATACAAAACTAAGATGGCCCAGCCCTTCCCCAGTGCAGAAAGCTAAGAAACATCCACGTCTCCCTCCCCACCGCTGGGGAGGTCCCTGCAGCTCTGCAGTACCTTCAGCTTCGAAACAGACCTGTCAGAGAGTCTGGTTACAACTTGCCCGTGGCGTCAGGACTGTGCACTGACGCTGTCCTAACATGAATTTCTGAAAGCTGAATCAAGGTGTTCTTCCTTGCAGCAAGATTTTAGATTTGGTCCACAAACACGCTGTGACTCATTACATTTAACGCTTGTTATACCTTACAGTGACACTACCCTGGGTACTGCTGGGTGTCTGTAATGCAGCAGAAGTCAAAATCCCTCCAAAGACCATTTCATTCAACCTACCCACAAATACATCTATTCTAAAGAGGGTTGCAGGTGCCGCTGGGCAACTGCAAGAAAAACACAGCCCTGACTATCAACAGAGGGTCTTCTGAATTAATTGATCTATAAATAACATCACTGCCGTTTGCCATGTCTGTCAGAGCAGCCCACTGCAGCCTAATGCCGCACGAGAGATTAGGGTGGATCAATGGACTGCCCAAGCTCAACCTTCGCTTAAGCAGATGGCTTTGGTGCCGTAGTGACCACCTTTAAAGCCCATTCGCTTTCTAGCTTGCTAATTATGTCACACGTGGCCTGCTGTGTGATGGCAGGACACTGATCTGTTAATCCAGTCAGAGTCCAGTCTGAGTGCTCCAGGAAAAGACCCCCAGACACTGGAATTTATTATAAGGGTCTCTTCAAGGAGAAGTGTCTTTACCACTAGCAACCCCTACAGACAGGTACAGAGAGGTAGCATGGGCTTGGGACAGCTTTTCTGCAGCTGCAAGCTAAAAGAAGTCAGCAAATTTCACAGCTGTCATCAGTTGCAGCGAACAAAACCAAGCAGAACATCTCGCGGAACAGGACAACATCAGCTGAACCTGCTCATCCCCCCAAATTACATCACAAGTCTTTGGGAAAATGTTTGGCAAGTTTAAGTGCTAAAGGAATTACTGTATTTCAAAGGCAAGGGCTTTTCAAATGCAGAAAGCATCCCACACCTTACTCCAGCAAGACTCTTTTCGGACAGTAATGCAGCTGGTGGGTAACGTTGTTAGAGGCAGAATTAAAATAAGGTTCTGAACAACAGAAAACCCACGGCTGTAGGAACACTTCAGCTATAGCGTTCCTTAGTACCTGTGTATTCACCTGAAAAGACACCGCCAGGAGAGGCCAATCAGCCCAGGCTTTTCTCAAAATGTCACAAGTTCTGACCATTTGCCACATAAAGAAACATGCCCTTGCTTCTTACAGAATTATTAACTCTTAATGGCATTTTCTAACGCACACTTTGCTCCAACTCAGCAGCAGCCAGAGCTGTCGGTATGCACTGACCAGCTGAACACATCCTCCATGCTGCTGCAGGATGCAGAGACCAGTTCCTTAGGAGAGATATCAGCCACCAGAAATTAAAACTAACTCCAGGACTTCTGGTAGAGCCCTTAAGGAAGTTATGCCTTTTTAAAGTATTTTAGTATATCAAGCACGTTCTCTTTTTTTTCCCCCCCATTTTTAAGTGAACATCTTTTCAGCAGGGAGCTGAAAAAGCGCTCATTACCTAAGAAAAATGCTATGATTCTATCATCCCATAAGGAAGAAGGTGAAGGAATAACTTGATCGAAGCCTGTAAGTACCCACACAGGCAAATAATGGCTTTGCCAACAATATTTAATATACGTGACCATAAGCAAGAGCAAGGAATGAAGCCACACAGATGCTGACTAATTGCAAGATGATGCTAACGATAACCATGGATACATAAGAACAAGGAGTTAGGGTTTCTAATTATCTTTAAGAAAACCGACACCTAAAACATATCTTTAGACACTGAACATGAAAATACTTTGAGAGACAAAACCCATGAACTAAACGAAGACGCCAGATCATAATTCTCTGGTCTCGTGCAGAAAGAAGCTGCCAGGTGTAGGAACTAAATCAAGCTGGAAAGGGAAGAACATTCTGTACTTGCTAAGTGATCACACACTACCTGTGCATACAAGGGGCAATTATACTTGGAGGAAATTATGTTTTCAAGCTGAAGGTCTCCAAGCAGAAAAAAAAAAAAAAAAAAAAAAAAAATCAGCTTTAGGGTTGAGCATGCCGCATTACATCTTCAAGATACCAAGCACCAATACACACCTGCAATGAATGTCCTTTCAAACCACTGTCTGCAGCCTCGAAGAGGAATATAAAATTTATTCTGGACGATGGTGGTTTGAGAAGTGAATTTCATCTCATGATCTGCTGAAAGGTGTCACCTCTTCCTTGCTAGGCTCGGAAAGTTCTCTTTTAGGCAGGAGGGAGGTAAGCCCAGTGCCTCCCCTGCAGTTTTTGCTTACTTGAGGATGATACGCAGAGATCACATCCAGCCTAACGAAAATGAAAGGCCAGCAGCAGCAGAGCACGAGAGACAGACTTAGGGTGACAATGCCACAGTCCCAAACCCAGCACTGACAGGCCGTCAAAAGCAATTGCAAATTACCCCCATTAGGGAAAAAGAAGAAAAAGGATTCATCAGCTTAAAAATGAAGCCCCGCGCAGTCCCCATCTGTCAGCATGTGGTTTGTCGCTGCCACCCCCCCAGACAGCGAGTCACGGCAGAGCCTTGCAGAGGAAGAAGGTGCAGCCAGCACCCCGCAGCTGGCCCACTTTTTCTGTAAGGTTGCTGCTAGAGAAAGAAAGAGGGAAAGCTTTCTAGGACACCCTAACTTCTACTGCAGGGTGACCTACTGTTCTCCTACAGCCAAGAGATAATTATATTTCTTTAAGAAGAGGACATCTTTGCCAGGTTATCCCAATGAGAGCAGAAGGGACAAGAATACATTCTGCTCCTTCCTTGCTGGGCACGGTTTTGCAGGAGTCATTTCCAGCTCTACTAGGACAGGGACTATTTTTGTACGCAGTCTGACGGGAGCACTACACGAAATATTAATATTTCAGGGCATTTGATGCTAGCCAGTTTCAAGCTATGGCTGAGATACTAATCCAGTACTTATTCTGCCAAACTGTTTAGCTAATTGTGTTCTCCTGTACAAACGACAATTAGAATATCGCTGCAATCATCCTCGGTCACAGATTTAGCAACAGTGCGATGTTTTACTGTGAAGCTTTTCAAGTCAAGATTTTTCTTACAGCATTCTGCTCCAGTGCCAGGAACGGATAAAGCACAGAACGAAGCAGGTTTTGCTCAGAAAGGATTTAGATTTCACTTCAGCTTTTAAGCACCAGAATCCACATCTCTGTTCAGATACAGTTGGCTGCAGAGACGTGGGCACGACACGCTGTGTCAGCTCCTACAGCAACGAAACCAAGATAATGCCCCTGATAAAAAGCAAGCGACATTTTTATCCTTACATTGTGAAACAGGAAAACTAAATCCTGAAAGTCTGCTTGAAAGAGCAAAAGAGGCAGGGTTAGTTTAAATTAATTGCTACTAAAAAAAAAATAATCAAAATACAGATTTATTCATTCTTGACACAAGAGTAAACTTCTGATAAACATCATTCTTTTGATAGTCTTAAACTGAATCACAACAGAAAGGGGTCTGTGCCAGAGTAAGCATTAGACCTGTCTGTTTTGAGTACCCATAGGCACAAAATGCACCGTGCAGCAAGGGCTTTGGGAATAGTATGCTCTGAATACAACCCTCTTTTGGTTTGGTTTTTTTTCTTTTTTTTTTTTTTCCTTTCTTGTTACAGGGCATGCAATGCCATTTCTTGATATAGAGGAGGTATTCAGCCCTTAATTTCCAGCTATTTTCAAGATATTTTACTAGCATTACTAAAGAGGAGAGGAGAACTAAAATGCATAACACCTCCAAACCACATCCCAGTTCACAAAACCTCTTCAAGCTTTCCCATTAAAAGACAAAATTAAAAGCAAGGGCAAAAGCATCTAAAAATATCCTTGTGTGTAAAAACTATTATGTCTTATGGGTGACCTAGTAAAAGGGCTCTGGAAGATTTATTTTTCTGCATTATAATTCTAATCCATGTCTACCTTTATAGCTGCGCTGCAAGAAAGGAGAACGTGACATGCATTTTCTGTGTAATGCTTAGGACCACTCCAAGACGCAGTTGTGCTAAGAGAGTGCCTGATTTCTTAATTTCTGGGACAGCGTTGTGAAATTGCAGCAGAGATTTCTTAAGACAGCCAGGAGTCAAGAAACCAAGATCTTCCAAGACTGCTGAAATAACCACTGGTTTTCCAGTATGCAGCTTGGGCTGGAGCCAGAGTAGGAGTGGAAGAGTAACATTCTGAATGCGGGTATTGCATGGGAAACAAGAGCCTCCGGCGCAGCTGAAATTCAGGCGTATAATAAGCATTTTCCAGAAGTGGTAAGTTTTATGTCTCCCAGAAGCAGTGAACAGCACGGGTCTGAGCACTTGCTATTGGGAAACCAATAGCAACTGGGGAGGACGGAAGAGAAAGGGGGACAATGGGCAAGGGATGAGAAGTCAGAAGAATCCCCCGCTGAGATAGATAGTGACAGAAAGGCCTTAGAGGAAGAGGCATTAAAAAGCTCTACCTGTCCAGGGGCACAGAAAGGAGGAAGCCTTTGATGGGAAGGCAGCGCTGAGAGAACAGATACCCTCCATCAGTCATACATCAACACCTTCCTTGATGGTTGCATTCCTTCAGGGCAGCCAGAGGGAACTGGGAGCATGTTCTTTCCCATCTGGGTCTCACTGCTCCTGCTCTGCACCAGATGATAGCTGGTAGAGTATCAGAAGACAAAAAGGCAAACGTGTTTCCTCCTCCTCCTCCTCATGAGATCTTGATAAAAGCAGAAAGATTGCATGGGCAGAATTCTTCAGGGTTGCATTTTGGTGAGTTTTTTTCCCTTTCTTTTAATCTTTTAAGTTTTCAGAGCTCCAGCATCACAACAACACAGCAAATGCACTGCAGGTATTTCCACTGTGTGGCAACAGAGCAATTAAAAAAGCCTACTTCCAGATGGGGAGATGCACACTGCATCTTTGCTAGTGCCTGGCAGGATCATCATCACTCTTCCTGCTGAAAATAACCTCATCATCATCCATCACGGCCTGCTTCCCTGCAACATTCTCAGCTGGCTGACTTCACTGCGAAAGCAAAGGGTGGGAGAAGATCCCTATTTCAAGGCAGAATCTTCCCAATAACAGCGTTTGCTCAGCCTGTTTCAGGCTTAGAGCTGCACTCAACACAATGCCCCCAACAGCTCTGAGAATCTGAGCACGAATACTCAAAAGTCTCCCCCAGACACTTCATCCAAAAGCCAACTGTGTGAGGGAAACCAGGCTTAGGCCATTCCTGGGAATTCCGAGAGACTGACATTAAAACACAGTATTTCCAACTGCTGTTATACTAGCGCTGCCCTAGTAAATTTTTTACCAAGAAAATCTGCTTTAAATATGCAAGCAGACCTAGCAACTCTTAACAGCTATGCTCATGTTTCTGCATTTTTATCTTCTTACATAGCACATGTAGCAAGAAAAATTCAGGAATTCAGGAAGAAAACAGGCAACATTACATAAAAAGCAAATGGTGCTGGTATATCCTGGATTACATCTGCTGTGAGGCATTTGTTAAAGTTGTTCACAAGTTGTCAAAAAGTCACTATTTTGGTCCACAAGCACTTTCATATTCAGAACCATCTTTTCTATGTGCATCAGCAGTTTAAAATTGCAATATAATTGCAATTGAGCAATTAAATTTGTATACAATTACTTAGCCACAGATACTGTGACAGGCCACACATGCAGGTAAGCACTGAATTGTGGCATCTGCAACAGTCAAACAAGATTCACACATCACCGATTCACCACATATGCCTTGATGAACAATTAGGTAACATCTCCACACATGAAGTAGTATCAAAAAAATCTGTTCTGGTTTGAGAACCAGGACTGCTTTGGCAGAACATGTAGAATATTTACACCAAACTGGAGGAATCACAAAGAATGCCTTCCTTTGCAAAGAAAAAAAAAAGTCTGTGTATTCTTTGCAACTAGCATGGATATTATTCAGACACTTACATCCAATACATGTGCGATACCATACACATTTAGCTGTGTGGCTCTTCTAGGAGCAGTAACTCCAAGGAGTACACTCTGATCACAATGAATTTATGTACAGCACTAGGGCTGCAAGGAGACCACCAAGTTCTCTAACTTGTGCTTTAAATGCAGCCCCAATTTATTACTACAGAAGCTTCCAAGTAGTTAGACAGGAAAGTGTCTTTTCAGTTCAAAAGTATACATGCGTTCCAATTTCCAGTTTGCTTTGCAGAAGAGTTGACAAGGTACTTCCCACTCTAGACAAGCCCTCTCTCTGCCGAGGAGGAATTCAAGGCCCATCAGCCACTCCTGTGATGCTGTAAGGCGGAGCTGGAAAACAGGGTCACCGAGTCCTGGAATTGCGACTGCTGAGCGGGCTGCAGGTGTAATACCTCCCAAGAGCAGTGCTGCAGTCATTAACTTCTAACTGATGACTACTCATTTGTATTTATATATAAATTGCCCGTGAAAATTTGTTAGTAGGATTAGTTATTCTCCCTCTGCCCTTCGTGCCAGTACTTTAATCAGATATATTGGCTTTTCTTTCTACAACGTTCCGTCCTTTGTCCCTGTAAACCTCTCTGCCAAGTTCTCTTGGTGTCCCCACCTGCCACCGAAGAGCAGAGAAGCCCTAAGCCAAACGCTTCTAAAAAGTCTTTTGAGATATTACAGAAAGCTGAAAAAGGTCTTAATCTCTTACCAAAGTTAAATTTCCTGTCTCTTGAAGTGGTTTGTCACCCAAAGCAGCCCAGAGAAGGCAGAAAGGACTTAAGATCTTAATATTAGAAGATTCAGCAATTAGAGTGGAAGAGCAGAATGCAAAAAAAAAAAATACCCCTAAAAGAAAGAGGGAAAAAATCCCAACCCACACCTACGTACCTTGAACACCCAGAAGACAAGCTCACCGGAAGTACAACATAAGCTTGAATTCAATTTGCTGTAAGCAAGGCAATAATTATTTTTAGAGGTGCAGTCAGATTTTTCTTAATCCTAGGTCAACAGGAGCTTGTGGCGCGTGAGCATATATTTTAGATTTCCTTTTTCCTTGCAGAGATAGCTTCTGCACCAGATTTGGTTGAACACTGGGTGTATTTTCATAGGTTGTTTTATGCAAGATCATTGGAAAAAAACCTTGTAAAATCGACACAGGAAGTCAGCAAGCTTTTCTTGGTACAATATCAGTCAGAATGCTTATTTATATGGCAATATTTCTCTTCCCCAGGAAACTGTTTGTATGGTTCAAAAGACGGTGGCCCTCTAGATAGGAAAGACGGCATTCAGAATGATACTGTGCATTTCTCGTTTCATGCAGAAGTGCTGAATTACTCCCACTTCCTCCCTTCGGATTCAGGAACCTGACCACACAAGTCTGCAGTGAGGCACCAGAAATGCCCAGGGAAGAGGTCAGCGTTCAGCTTTAGCCACAGACCTGCGATACCTCATTTAAACAGCAGCACTCACAACAGATCAGGACAGGCTGCCTCATTGGTGCAGGGATACTCAAGAAATAGCGTGAAGCATCCTCCTTCCCATTTGCTATTTTCAAACAGCAGCAGAGGAAGCTCTACATTTAAGATGGAGATATAGGGAAGACAGTAAGTAATGCTAGCTTAAATTTCAAACCTGTTTACAGTACACCTTCATAAAACAAGCATCGGTAAAGTCCCAGACACACAAAGACTGATTGCAAGACTTTTTAACGCATTTTTGCATGATTTCATCTGTCTTTGACTAACAAAGCTGCCCCAGTGCATCAATGCCATCTTACTGCAGCACATAAAGGGCAAACCACAGCCACTGCAGAGCAATGGGTCGGTTTATTTCCACAGTTATTTAACAAACAAATAACTGTATTATGGCAGTAGTTAAACACTGCATAAAACATCATCATCTCCGTGTACGTCTAAAACAGTGTTCTTTTGTTCAAGAACTACAGGGAAACTCCGAGCAAACAGCACATTTGCTGCTGTGCAAGATTCTCTTTCAGGCTATTTTCACATTTTGTATTTTATAGCCACAACTTTAGGGTCCTAAAGATGTCAGAAGAGCACCAACATGCACAAAATGGGGAGAAAATAAAAAAAGATGCATGAAAGTAGAAAACCCCAATCTGGTACAGGGCATCTGTCAAAACCAGAACCCAGGCTATCCCACCAGCTGAAATAGTGTCTGCAGACAAAAACCTACAAGTATACCAGTTCGGAGCTGCCACACGAGATGGTGGTTCTTACTTTTTTTCATATTCAGAACAGGCAAATTCAAGGTACGCTGAATACATCCAGATGACCCCATTTACCGTGAAACCCAGAGGAAAACGCAGTTCTCTCTGCATGAACGCAGAGATATTCTACAGCAATCTTTATCCCACTAGACAGGCACTCACTCTTGTGATAGCCAGGTTTACCAAAAGAACGCAGAAGCACGTGCTAGATGTGTTTTAGTACTCTCTGTGCAGACCACAAGTGCAATGGTCACATTTCCCGTATCTGTGAGATCTTTCCCCCAGGACTGTGTGCAAGATTTCCCCTGAAATTATAACCAAGGATCAGACCCAGCCTTAATTTCACGAGGAAAGACCCCTTGAGTTGGCTCTCTTGTACAGACACTGAGCGCAGAGGCGGTGAAAGCACTTCACTTTCAAGGAGAGGAAATAAAACAAAATACAAAAAAAAAAAAGAGTACCTTTGACTTCTATAGTGGCGTTGGCTATAGGAGAGTTTGAAAACACAAACACGCACAAGTATTCCCCTGACTCTTCTGCTCTGGGCTTCAAAATCCTGCAGACAGGGAGAAAACACATGAGCCATGTTAAGTACTGTGTTAGCAACCAAAAGCGAGCAGGCTAGGATTCCACCCCCCCAACACTTTAGTCTTTTAACCAAATTTCATAGATATTACTTGTTAATTCAAGGTATGTTGTGCAGACGTGCCTACTTGAAATAAGGACGTTTTTTGCCTAGACAAAGAGTGAGCTCTAGTCTGGAAAGTCAGTACAAATTTAGCTGGAGAAGCTGCATTTATTTTAAAAGCAAAGAACGATCCTGACACCTGTTAATTACGCACTACAGGCAGCAGTTTGATGCAAGTCACCCTCAAGTCACCAGCCTATTAGTCAGATATCACCTCCCATTGAGGGAGAAACGTGATTTGTATGTACTATACGCATTGAAAAGTCATACATGGCCAATGGGAAAGCGTAAGCAGTCTTTTTTTTTCCATAGCAGATACGAGACTGGTCCATTAATAGTTTTCTCTGATTCACATTGGATCTGGAAAACCTGCATGAGCTGGTCAGCTCATGAAGGAAGACACCACAGAGGAATCTGCTGCCACTTAAAATTAGGAAAGACTAATGCAATAACTACTAGTAGAGGGGAAAAACAGATGCAAGTCAGTCAGAAGGAAAGCAGAGCTGCAACAATTGCGAAAAAAAAGCCATAAAAAAACTCAAGATGAATTTACACTTAAGATGGTGGAAGCTTCAAGTCCACCAGCTTTTGCCATCGTTTGAAAAGCTTTTGGACACAAATGACTTAAAAGCTCCACGCATATGTTCTTCAGATATTTACCTACAAAAGACATGTTGGACTAGAGCAGCATAATGATGATGCAATGCAGAATTTACATCTCCACATAGCACAGAATAGGGTAGAATTCTCCCCATCCCTCCCTCCCTTTACTGCAAGGTTTCTTGGCTTTCTTTTTTTATTATTAGCTTTAAAAACACATTAAGTAAATAGCATGCAGCTAAACAGAAACCCTGCAGAAGAGCACTATAATAAAATAATTTAATTACATATGGAAACTGCTTAGACACATGGAAAAAGCTGCTCAGTTTAACACAATACTTTGACGCAAGCCTTCAGCACTTACTTCCCAGAGTCACTGGTGAAAGTCTAAACAGAGTAATAAAGTTAATACGTCTTTTAAATAAGCAATAATATACCCACTTTTCACGGAGTTAAAATTAAAGATTATCTTAATGACAGAAAGAATGATCATTTAGAATCATCAAACATCAAAGCAGTGACTGTGGTTTGAACTGCAGAGTATCCTCGGGAACTGCGCACAGCCCGGGAACGCTGGTGCCAGCCGCCGCCGCTGGCAAACACACACTTCTGGCACTCCTCGCCTGCCTGCTGCGGGACAACCTCACCCAGCTGTTTCCATTACTAAGCCATCCTGAGACTCTGCAATAGTGAGGGAAGGCAGAGAATACCTGCCTCTCTCTAACTGTGTTTTGGACCTCAATATTTAAATAATCATACCCTAACCACAGCTTTTTAGCCACTATAGTCAATGCTTAAGGGGGGTGGGGGGGGAAGTAAGACACTGTATTCTTTCAGTTCTACATAAGCTTCTTTTTTAAAGTGTAAAAGTATGGCAGCCTCTGCTAGCGTGTTATTACCATAAATCATTAAAGCAAGTGTAAGCTAATACAGCCACAAAGTTTTAGAGACAAACAAGCACCTGGAACAAGTTTGCTCAGCCAACAGCTTCCCTCAGTCCTGTGCTTTTAGGAAGAGCCCAGCTTTTCGTAGATGTAGACTTCTCAGCAGATGTAAAAACACTGTCCTATTTCAGCTGGCTGAGGTTAAACCCCAACAAACACCCAAAAACCCCATTTTCATCAGTTTAGCTCAGTAACCTGCTACTCAACTCTGAATTAACTGATGAGCAATTCAGAAAGAAATCCCTATTTTTCTCCTCCAAACTATGAATGTAGACTGGTGACAGGTCTCCAGAATTAAAGCACAGGATGGCCAGAACCACTTCCAAGCACTTCCTGCCTGTAAAAGAATACACTACAAGTAATTCTTGCTCATTTTTAATCAGAAATAGTGAACTAAAAGAGCTACACTTAACTCTGAACTTCCTTACTATAGCTGCCTTCCAGCAAGAGCAGCTACATCAAGTTTGAATAAAGAATTAGGAACGATGTGCTTAATTTCTACTGTTATATGAAGCAGGATTTTTAAGATACGTAGTTTAACTTACAAATTCTGAACCTTTCTGAATGGTAAACACTGAACTTCAATGAACTAACTACATTTCAGAGCAAAACAACACATCTTAATGACTGAAACACCAAGAACCTGAAACATTTTTTAGGGAAAAAAGTAGAATGTAAAAAAATGCTGAAGTTAAATAACCTCTCAACGACAACGATGTTGACATTGTTTGCGTGAATTTGGTATTTGTGGATCTAAAAAAAAAAAAGCCAAACAACTAGGAAACCAAATCAAATTATAAGTTAATGAAAAAATCAAATGCAGCATGACCACACGCAATAAAGAAAGCCTAAAGCCACAATATACAGCAAAGCAGCTTATAAATGATCAGGAATTTGAGGTCTACATTGCAAATGCAAGTTTTCCTAAATTCTCAAGCTGTGCTGTGGCTGCAGCATGTTCTACCAACCCTTCATCCGCTGGGAACAAAGTCTGCCCACCTTACTTCTTTCTTCTCCGGGAAGTTGAAACTGAAGCCAAGTTTAATCTTTCTTTTACAGAGGAGTTTGAAAAGAAAGATTTTCCCTAGCTTGGAACAGATTATAGAGAAGTCAGCCTCAATACTTAGTTTCCTGAATAATAATGTGTGATTTTCAGTAAGCTTAATGCAACATGCCTTTTGTACCACTCAGACTATTGCTTTTGGACAAGACTGCTCATCAAGTTAATTGCTAGATAAGAAAGCAGAGCCTTTAAAACTCAGAACTAGTGTTAAATATTGTACTGAGAAAATAACAGGATGTAATTACGGAACTAAATGAGACTTTTTTTGAAAAACTGAAAAGATAATGCAAAGTGAGCTAAAGTGGAAAACAAAAGGAAAAACCTGACACATCTTTATCAGAACCAAACACAACTTCCAAAATCCTGTGGATGAAAGGATGCTTTGCTAAGGCAATGAAAACCTTGAGTATTTCTTAATCCTGTGCCCATACGAGTTATAAAGAGCCCACAGTACTCTGCTGGAGACAGAAAAGCCAGCTGAGTGTGCAGGCATGTTTCCTTGCTTTGGTGTACGGACAAGGTACAGGTAAGCCAGATGCAGTGTCACATCGAGAGCCTTGACCAGACATAAGCACCTCTTTCTGACATAACAGCCGAGTAGAGGGTCAGAAGTGGTCTAATGTCTCCAAAGACTTAGTTACACCAGTGGTTAAAACATGCCTTAAGAGTTCTTAGCTTAACACTGACCAGAAAGTTGCATTTGCTATCCATGCTGGCATCAAGTGAAGAAAATGGAAGGGAAAAAGAAAAAAAAAAATCGCAAGAAAATCACACTAACTAGATCTCCGATGACACCACTGAGCAAGCTTCATACGCTCTCATCAACTCCACAGCAAGAAAGCTCTATTTCAGGAATACAGAAACCCTCAAAGGATTTCCACGCAACACAAGCTACAGTGAAACTAAAGAGGTGGCTGTACACGTTCTGTTCTCCGTCACACCCTTAGGTGGAAGGCAAAAACAACGCCAGAGCATGCGCACGTGGAACAAATTAGTGCTGCAAATGGGGATGTGGTGACAAATAAGAAGCACAAGTGATACAGCTGTAGTGGTTTAATCAAGATTTGGTATCATTTCATAGTAGTGGTCTGATGACTCATCAGTAACAACTCAGACAACGCCATCTTTCATCTCCCAAGGCCAGAAAATGACTAAACCAGCTGATTTCAGCAGTGATTTATGTGCTACATTTCCCTCCACGATAAAAATGCACAGCTGCAGATCTGTCTTTATGTAGAGATAAGACAGAGACTGCACGATATACGCAGAGGAAAAGAAAACTAGACTGTGTGTCTGTGCCTATGTCCCCACATCATGTATACTCTAGAGAAGAATTAAATGAGTTAAGATTGAAAAGCAAAGCTTACATTATGTTTTTGTTGACATTATGTTTACATGAGCGAGGTGGGACAGCCATAGACAGCAATCTTTCCAGAATCATTCCCCTAACACTACTCACAGACATGTATTTTGTGGAGCCTCTAATGCAGATCAAATCAATTTGTTTGACCACCGTGAAGGTGAACCAGGGATCTTGGAGTCCCAACATCCCATCGTCTATTCCAAAGCTGTATGTCTAGCAGGTTTGTCATCCTCCAGTGTACCATAAAGATCATTCCAAAGAGACTTACTTGTATTCTGTAGTGTTTGAAGGTTTTCTAGTGCCAGGGATCTCCTCTCCGTTCTTCACCCAGTAACTGGCAGAAAGGGGGCTGGGACTTGTGGTGAGGTTACACTGCAATGTGACAGCCGGCCCATGCAGATGGATGATTACATCCTCGCTGGCATTGATCCTGGGCTCTGAAACAAAGGACACATTAAATAGCAACTCTTCACTGGCAGTTGTGCCACACTAGTCTAAAAAAATCCAAAGGGGAATCGGGAAGGGAAAAAGACTACACAAGGAATGTCACTGCACTAGTTTGGGAGACATCAAGAAAGCCACAACAGAACAGCTGGCCACTAGTGAAGGCAACACCTTATAGCACCCCTATATGGAAAAAAGAGAATTCTTTATTTTAGATTGTTTATTTTAACATTGAACATCGCTACAGATTTCTACGTAACACCATTAGTCTTCCCGGGAAAACACAAGTCCTGTGACTATACACAAGAGATCAGGAAGTCCTTCAGAAGCAACTTTCTGGCTTTGCTTGCTTCCTCTACTTTGAGGTTTAAAGCAAACCCATTTTCTATACAGAACAGGCCTCAGAGCTAGACAGTTTTCTGAATAATGTTTCTGGACTTCCCCCTGAAAAAAGATTAATGTCTACCTAAGGAAAATATCCTGCACACACAAGTTAGTTCAAATACAACTTTTCTGATGTCTGAAATCCAAGCAAACACCCAGTGTGAATAAGGCACAAGTCTGGTGAATAAAGACTGTTAAGCCCTTAACATTTAACAATAAAAAGTAAGAATACGCACCAAGTTAAAATTAGAGTGGGGAACCATTTTGTTTCTAAAGTAACCTTAAACATAAACATTTATGAAGAAAAAACCCATGAGCTTCATTGCATAAACAGACCATAAGAGTTACATACTTTGCTGGTTGCAACAGGAACTGAACCCAGGCTGTTCCACCTTACAATCTTACCTGGTAACATCAAATTCACGTTTTTTTTTTAGGGGAAAACCTTTCAAAAGTGCTAAGATTAGTATGAGGGCACTGTCCTTTCATTTCATAACCACGTTTTCTTAAGACCGTGCAGATGGCTGTCACTCTCTAACAAATAAGGCTGATGAATTTTTACAATAGTCGGAGACAAGTTTCTTCCCAAACTTGGAAAAAAAGACCTTTCTATTGATGGCTCACAGCTCATTTCAAGTATTCTGTAACAAAACTTGAACACAGGATGACAGAGCTTAAAGGAAATTTAAGAATTCTTGCTATTAGTCTTCTAAAAATATCTAGATTTAGTATTGGCTGTAGTTTCGGCTTGAACTAAAGGCCACTGCTGTAGCAGTCTCTGCCATGGAAATGCTGCTGTGTCCTCTGCCTTTGATGTATTTCTTACTTTAAAGGGCGAAATGAATTCCAAAGAGGTAGCTGTTGCCAGCTGCTCGTTTCCCCACCACGCTCCTGCAGCACCAGCCTCTCCCAGTACCCCCTTTGCATTCTCGTAGGTCAGCAGCAAAGTGCAGGAGGGTGAGGAAGTCAGTCAGTAATGAGGGTCTTTGGGATTTTTGCAAGTCAGCAAAGGATTTTTAATCCTGGAAATTTCTGTTACGCCTTGTGGTGACATATTTGGAATACAAATTGAGTCATACCCATGCAGTCTTTTGGTTATTCATCTGCAAAGCACTTGGAAAACAAGTTATTAAATAGAACGAGGGGAAGCGGAAAATACCAGTAGCGTCAAGAAACATTGCATTTTTCATCACATAAAACATTCATCTATCCAACAGTACAGTACATTATTGCCCAGAGAGGCAGGGAGAAAAAATATCTACCTACTAATAACCTGACAAAGTCATTCGAGTCCTGTATATTCTTTCTCCCGGTCTTCAGCAGGCTGGCTATATAGCTTCTTTTCACAGCTATTTAAAACTAGGACTATCATTTAACTGCAGAAAAACTGGCAGGTACTGTAGTAACAGAGGGGTTTTTTGACACTTCTCGTGGACACTTTGCCATTATCACACATTTTCAGCTGTGTTTCTGCCTCATTGTTCCCATGCTGGGAATTTGATCCACGCAAGGATCTGTTTGGGTCCTACAGGGTGCAAAATTGTTTTACTACAGCCATTACTGGACTGCCCTGTAAGCTTTTCCATCCTCCCCAAAGAGCTTGTGTGCATTCTCAGAAAAACGGTACCTGGAAATATTTTTAGTAATGCGTTTGAAATAGTAATTTAGCGTCAGAACACTCATCTAGAGAAATAACTTTTGCTAGAATTCACTGATAGTACTGGGTTGTTTTAAACATTTTTCTTTGATGATGAAAGCCGCATCTTCAAGTCTGTGGCCTGCGAAATAAATGCAGTTTTATTTTCAGAAGGGCTTAAAGGCTGCTGTAACAAAGACCACGACATATCTAGCAAGCACTGTTATAACAGATGCCGAGACACAACCTAAAAGTGGTGTGATCAGCCTGCAGCAATCCTGGAATGGGAAAGCATACATGCTGCCATCAGAAAGCATTACACAAAATCACAAAAAAAAAAAGTGAATTCAGTCTCTACAGAAACTGGAAAGTTAAAGACTTAATCCAGAAGGTGTTTGACAGTGGTAATCTTCTGTTCTTTCATGTTCTGTTGATAATGGACTCTTCAGCCTCTAACGCTGATGAAGCAGAACATACAAATAAAACCTGCCTGGAGCAGGTTTCTTCTTTTCCTTCTGCCAATCCACACCTATTCTTACCTACAACTCCACTAAGCCGCCATGTCCAGAAAATACTTACGGCTGTCTCAAGCTTGCTTTGCTGGGGCCTTTTGTGTCTGACTTGCAACTTAAGTTTTAGGTTAAATAAAAAGACATATTAAAGGCAATTGCAATCTCATTTACATCTTTTACCTGCATTTATGTTGCTTTAATTTGTTTAAAAAGAAAAAAATAAAAAGCAATCGGGCAGTACTAGCCTGATTTAACTCTAGAAGATAAACTGCAAATTGAATACTAATAGGACAGCAACATCCAAAGAAGGATGCCCACTTTAAAAAGCAAGATGCTGAAGAGTCTCTTGTTACACAGCACTTAAACTGCACATTTTATGTAGGATCAGGTTTTTAAATAAAAAAAATATATCCATAATTGAAGTTCTTTATCCAAACTAGGAATGAGATAGAAGCTGGACAACTAGTTCTTGAGTGCTAACTTATAAATCAAGTTGCACTTGACCTCTTTGCATTCAAGTTTTTGTATTTGAGACAAGCTGTGATTTAAAGGACAGTGAAAAGAGGTTGTGCTCTTCTGATAAATTGAATGTTCTCTTTCTTCACGTTCAATAAGGCCAGCAGCAAAATGGCCACCATTAACTGGAAACTGTAACACTGTTTAGGCAGAAAATTCCCATTTCAAAGACAAATTGCATTAATGCTAAGACGTTTTGGGCCACTTAAGATGGTCTCCATCTTCCAGGGATGGCTTGGAAACCTGCTCCCCCCCCTTATCTCCATTTCCAGCATGGCCACGCAGGAGTTTGATGTCCAAGCGGTCTGTTTCCCAAGCAGCAGCTGGTCATCTCTCAACATACAGAATATTACAGAGTAAAAGCATCAAAGTATTCTGTTCAATGTTTCCCCCCCCATAAGTAAAACACAAAAGCAGAAGAAATATCCCAGGCACAAGGCACGTAGCAATGAAGTCACGATACACACTCCAGAATTAGTAGCACCAGATGCAACAAGACCACGTTAACTGAGGAGGAAGACAAAAGGTTAAACTTCAATGCCCGGAGCAGGTTGTATTAGTATCAATGGCCAGAGAGAGGAAAAACCCTCTTTCCATATGGAGATATCTTCATAGTAATTCATTCCCAAATGACGACTTTTCATATGAAAAGGATTTTCTTCCTCAGTAGGTTACTAAAACTGAGTAGCACAAAGAGAGGAGCACAGGACCACCACAGACTCGCCACACTCAAGAAAAACTAAAGGTCTTAACAGGGGCAGCGGGGATTTCCAGGAGACATTCCCTCCTCCAAGACAAATTTTTTAGCTTTGCCTTAAGGTAGTATTATTTCCTAAAATTACATGGCTCTTGCTGTTGTAGGTCATGCAAAGCAACGTACCAATCCAAGTCCTTTGGGACCTCAAAGGACAAAGAAGGGATCAGGCACTAGGACTGAAAAATGAGCAGGTCTGAGCTGAACAACCCAATGCTACTTAAATTTTAGAGTCAATCCACATCATTGGGTTCACTGTCTATTTTTCCACACAGATCAGTGTTGTTTCCATTTTCCCGAGGGAAGGGCTCTGATCCAGCAGTGCCGACTGCAGCACCACATTTAAGGGATGTGTCTTTTTAAGGTATCCAAAAAAACTTAACTGAGACATAATTACAGAGTTTGACATTTTTGTACCCAGACAAAATTCAAAGTGGTACATAAAAGGTTTATTCAGGCACAGAGCACAATACCAAGACAGCACCTATGTTCTATTCCTTGCCACCTTAGGACATCGAGAAAGCAAGTTCTCCTATACTTCCACACAGCAGGCTCATGTTGCAGATTTAATTCACTCTACCTGTAACTCATTAGACGCTTGCTTCATCTTGTTAGCAAATGCAAGAGTTTTGCATCTTACACAAAATGAAACAGGGTTCTCCTCAACTGAGTCTGATGATACAAATTTCCAAACTCGTCTGGGACTGCTTTAAAAGTGAGCTGAACACAGGAAAAGCCTTATAACAATAGAGAACAAAAAGCAATTCTGGGTCAACCATATTCTCTTGCTTTCAAAAGTTCTTTCCGCTGACAAAAGTTGCACTCTCAGATGAAAGCCATTTAGCTAAAGTTATTAGTTCAACACTGGGGGAGGATATTTCCCCACACACACTTCATAGACTGGATTAAGAATAGCTGTATCAGTTCGGTGCTGCTGCATCAGAGAACTCATTAGGAACATGCTGCTGTCCAGAAAGGAAAAGAAACACCACGACTTCATGGAAAAATCTAAACATTAAAGGTCACATGTAACTGAAAGGAAAGGATTTGCACAAAAGCATATATGTAACTAAAACCACATGAGAAGGCATTCAGAGAAATTTCAAGAAAACAGAAGAAATTAAATAACACAGCTAAACCTGGGAAGAACACAGAAATCAAATATAAAGGCACTCATGGAGAAGCCAGCACTAAGGTGGCTGGAAACCTACTACAAAACTAAAGGGGGTAGGGGAAGAAACACAAATTCAACACTGGGCTTGTTTTCACACAGAAGCTATTATAAAATGGATCCACAGATTTTCCCAAGTCCTTTGATCCTAAGGAGAGACAGAGATGGCAGACAAGGTCAGCACTACAGGCGGAGGAACAGTCTGGGGTTCAAAACACTAGCACAAGGGAGCAGAGGGTTTCATGGGGGTGACAGGAGGGTGAAGGTCACTAGACTGCCTCTAGAGACTACAGTACCACTACTGCAGGGTGCCGGACTCACTCTGAAGGACGCTTATAGTAGCCTGGGCTCGAATCCACGTTATGGAGGGATTTTGCCTCAAGTCATTCCTCCTGGGATCGTTGCTGGCCCTGCACTCGTAAGTCCCAGAGTCTTCCAAGGTAAGGCGGGTTATTCTCAGCACACTCACCCCATTCGCCCCGTAGGCAGTGTTAATGGTGACACGGCGCTTCCGAGCGCCATCCCACAGCTGTTTGAAAGACTCAGCCCGGTTGACTTCAGCATACCACCACTGGATCTCTGGAGTGGGGTTCCCAACCACATCACAGTACAGTTCAAAGGCGTCCCCCGTGAGTTTAGTTTCTGACATGGGCGACTTGACAAACCCAGCTAGAGGGAGGGGCAGCAGAAATGCAGTGACAGAGTGGCAGAAAACAAAAGATCTTATAAAGAACAAAGCAATGAGGTGCAGAAAACAAAGAGTTAGATAAGACATTAGCATCTACAATAACACAACTTTCGTAGAAAAAGCACAACACAGAGCAATTGCTGATGAAAGTCGATAGTTTGAGAGCAGCGCACTCCCACTCAGAATATTCATGGGAAGCAAGGCTCCATGGCACCAAGTGCTTGTCCTGGCCACTCTGGGGATCCATCGGTGGCCACTGTGCTTGGGAAGCTACGGGCTGCAATGCATACCAGCTAGGAGGTACCTCCAAGCCATAGAACAGACTGATGGGTTTTCAAGCCTTTTTCAGTTGTGTGGACCTTGTAATTAGCAAGCATTAAGTGTTCACGGACACATGTCTTTTCTCTGAAGAGCCTTCTTGCTTTTTATGACCTATCTACAGGGGGAAAAAGGGTAAAACCCTACCATTCTGCCCTATGCAGCTCACACTTGTGAACTCTGCTTTGACTTTTTCTTCCATCTATTTTGGACTTCTGAGGCAGGGAATTCCCCATGATACACGTGACCTATTTGCCTGAAGTAGTTGGATCACCACAGCTCCAGGAATCTCACAACCTTCTAAGGCAAAGGGAATTTCAGTGGTATATAGACACACAGGCCACAAGACTGCGGCATTAGTTGGGAAGCAGACAGCAAAGGTACTGCCAACAGACACCATGATTTTTGCCTTCTGAAATGAGATGCCGTGCTGATGTTTGTGACCGGGCCAAAATATCCTTATTATGGCATGAGATCCTTCAATACTTACCAGCTTCAGAGATGTGTTAAGAGCGCAGACATACTAAGTTGTCCTTCAATCCTATTTTCAAAGGTATCTATCGAAAACAGTGTTGCCTTAAAGCTAGTCTCTTCCCCCGCCAGCCCCCCCCCCCAAAAACCTAGAAGATTAGAATACAGCTGGGCAGACAGATTATGCAGCAAAACCCGTCATATTGCTGTGTTCCCCGGGCAGCAGGGTTTCTCATCAGCAAGCAGTGCGCCACACAGCTCATAGGCTGTTTCATCCCTCTCCTCAAATTCTCAGCTTATTTTCAGGAAGAGGATTGAAAGACAATTCAGCAGATTTTAGAGAACAGAAAGGTGGACTTAAAGCCCTGGTAAAGTTTCTGACGCACGCTCATTAAATAGCATTTTCCCTCCCACATCGTTTGGCCACGCTCACAAAATAGTGAAACAAGCAGTTGTACATTGGCAGACAGTTACATGGGAAGCTTGCATTATACAGGCACCTCTAAAGAACCATTTCGGCAAGAAAGCAAGACCAAGAGTCTCTAGAGCACAAGCAGAAACTGTCCTTTGCTGGCACAGCCCTTGTGCAGTAGCTGCAAACCACAGCTACAAGAACAAACACTCGAAACCAAAAAATACTGGCCCCAGAAATCATCGCAGTTACCAACTAATTTGACAAAGCCTTGTACTCCGGCACTAAAGGAGGTGAGCTCTATGCTCAGTAGAAATACCACAGCAAACGATCCATTGCTGCAGTGGGGGGAGAGGAAAAACTATTGCACTACAAGTGCCCTAATTACTCACACTTACAAACCGCACTAAGACCACCATTGTTGTTTCTTGAGGTTAACAAGGATCCTACTGTTTCCACACTGCTGCTTGAGGCAACACACGAGACCGGGTTATGAACTTGCTCTGCTGGACTGTCCGCATTTCAAGGGACACTGAATGAGGAAGACCTTGTATTCCCACAGAGGTATAAATCAAACAGTGAGACCAGCACCTCTCTCAACATGGTTTACTAGACACAAAAAGCTAAAGCGGTAGCACATGGCATAGGCTTACTTCTTTCCAAATCCTAGTGGTTCTCTCTCTCACACTACAGCCTTTTTTTCCTGCCTTCCACCATAATACTGAAACAGAGATGATGGTAGCTCAGGAAAGACTGCTCAGAAAGCGATCCCCTTTCTACAGGTTCCCAGTTTCCACTAAACACCGATGCACAAAGATGATGAACTCCCCCTGGCATGAAACACATCCCTCAAGTCAAAGGCCAAGCGACGCAAAACCCAAGTCAATCCCACTTCTCCAGCTGTCCCAGCTACTAAGCAACCATTTCTGCAAGAAAGGCTTCCTACCTGGCCTTTGTGGCAGGGATGAAGGGTTGTAATTGTGTATTTTAAAACAACTGTTAGCTGCACTGCTGCTGGGGCTACACAACAGGCATACGTGGTATGAAAGAATACTGTAAATCCTCTTAAAAGGAGTATCAATAAATTGCATAAAACGAGCCGTCAAAAGCTTTCGGTTTTGAATCTGATTCTGCATTCGCTAAGCTGTTAAAAGTATTATAAAACTTTTGCAAAAAGCCTAAAAAAATTTTAAAAATATTAAACTGGACAACTGCATCAAAAGATTTCTTTAGTAAATATTCTCTGGGTTTAAGTTTTAAACCCTACGCTTCCATCAGTTTCAAATCCTCTTGAAAACCAACGTCTCAGATTATGATAAATTTCAACGCAACACACTACCCTCATCTGAGGTGTTGTCAGCATAGATAACTCCATAATGGTGGTAAAGAAAAAAAACACAAACTGGATTTGGTGGCCCTCCCCATCCCACCAAAAGATTAAAAAGACCCCACTCTTTAAAAAGGTATTCCAGGTTAGAATAAAATCCTGGAAGGACAAACAGGAATAAAGGTGGCAGAAAAGCCTCCATATGCAAATTAATAAAAACTTAGCATTACAAAGGACTGGCAGTGCTATTAAAAACTCTACACAAGAGTCTCGGGTTAATGTTTTGCATTTTGAGTTGTTCAGAAACAGCAAAGGCAAGACATCAAACAGCATCAGTAAGTTGAGGCGATGCTTCCAGCTACAGTACATCTGCCAGAGGGCCATTTCCGATTAAGATATCTATCCAGAAGCTGCAAAAAGAGCTGAAATCTGCCAGTACCAAGCTGACATGTTTAAAAGAAAGAAAAGGAAAAAAAAAAGGCTAAATATTACAGACAATGCTCCCTGTAACGCAACAGGAGTCTGGGAACTGAAACACTGCTGCTTTTTGGCAATTGGCAGCGATTTCCGTAATTGTTCAAAACCAAACAGAAAATGACACTGTACAGATTTCATTGCTTACATAAGAGGCTTTTGGAGCCCAACACTTTCCTTACTTGGTCTTCTCCAAGCACAGAACTCCCTGCTTTCTTATTACCACATTCTGCCCAACTCTAGAGACGGGAGCATCAAAAGAACAGAGACTTATCAAAATACAAACAGATCAAGCCAAGAGGTCAAGGTTTTATTACAGTGATTATACTCTACCCATTTAAAACTGAAAGCCTGTCCTTATTTGTAATTTAAAGCTCTTATTTCCACAGTGTAAGCTGTAGGAAGCACTGGTTGCAGGACTGATTTTCGGCTTCAGCTTGCAAGTATCAGCCCCGTACAGAATAGCAGAGCAAAACTGCAGCCAATGCTCAAAAGCTGGCAAAGGTCAGGGCTCTGGGGAGGGTGGAGGAAGGAGGCAATAATCCACAGATCATACCTTAAAACCATATAGACCCATGGGAGGCAGCAGAATAGCCCCAGTCTTAATGCCAAATACAGCAGGAATAAGCACCTTCAAAAATGTTTACAGGAAAATAATTCTTATGAAGTTTTGATACTGTAAGTTTATTATATTGACAGCTGTATTTCATTACAGCCATAGATGAGTTATTCTGTTACAGTCAGTTTTCCACATAAAAAAAAAGGTGTTTGAGGGGGAGGGTTGTTCAGGTTTTGGATATTTTTAAAGCTAATTGCTATCATGCATAAAAGAACAAAGGAAAAAGTCTATTGCTAAATATCCCTCACAAGGTCTTTACTAATCTTCATGATACACCCGAATGCAAGAAAAATTGTGTTCCAGCAGGTGCAGCTATTCAAGTACACTATTATGTTTCCAACCAGTTTTTTTTTTTTGTTATTAATTGATGTTATCTCCCTGAAGGACAGAATGAAGGACAAGTGGCAATATTAAATCACTTCTGAAGTGACACTTGTTTATTGAAGATTTGATCTCAGGCACCAATTGTGAAGATAAAGGTGAGAAATGCAATGAAATAATGCTCTAAAACTAGAGCAACAAATTAGTTTCCACATACAATTCTGCCAAAGACGAATAAAATCCAGCGTGCAGCTGGGCTCTTCACATTTGCAAACTCTGCATGTTAAAATTTGTATTGTAGTGAAGAACCACTAAATCCAAATTAAGAAAAAAAAATGCATTTTGAAAGACAGGTGCACTGGAACTCAGATTGGGGGAGAAGCTAAGAGCTATTCAAAAGGGCAGCCAAAAATTTCCATATGCAGTAAGAGAAACATGTACAGCAGACTTCCTGAGCCAGAAAGCTGGAAAAGCTCCATCTTAAACAAATCTTGAGTTCAGAAGAGGAGAGTGGACAAGAAGCCTAAAGATGCTGAGTTTAAATGACTGTAAAAGCTTAGCTTTACAGCTCGTGCGCAAACTGGTTTCATTAAGGAGGCTTTATCAATGAAAGACACCTTTTCAGATTAATTTTTCTTCTGCCAATATGTATGAGCTACCTGTTGGCCAAAAGCAAGCGAGGCCGAGCCAAACTACATTCCAGCTTTGGCATATAAATGAATCAGAGCTTCACATCCTAGCAATTCCCCTTCCAACTTCACGCGGCAGCAGCACCCTTTCCAACTGCAGCTATTTCCCTTGTTGACAGAAGCCAGAGAGGAGCCAGTAACCCAGTACCTCTGGAAGAGGTGCAGTGGGAGAAGGAACAAGGCTTATCCTCTTGCTGATGCGATCACGGAACTGTAGGATTAAACGTAGCATACTGCCAGAAATTTTTACGTACTAGAAACACGTGGAAATATTTAACCATAATTTTGACCAGCTTCTGAAGCCTGTCGAGCAGTTTGTATCCTACCTTGGCTGGAGCCCAAATGAAAAAGCAGCACAAAAAGACAATTCTTGAATACCTTAAAACCAGTATCACAATGACCAAAGAGCTTCCCAACTTCCTCACCTGCCAGAACGGACACACAAAAAAAGGATCTTGATACAGATATCACCAATTAGCATAAAATATCCTAGCAGCAATCTACCAGTCTAAGAATATACAGAATATACCTGATAAAAATCATCCTTGAGTTGCAGAAATGATTGCGCTACTGATTTAAATATCTTTTTGTTACTGACATTTAGCACAAGATGCACTAGGTTGCAAAAGAATCAATGCGAACGCTGTTGGAGAAGCAAAGCAGGGGCAATATTGATCATCTCAAGTTAAAGACTGGTCTAAAGAAAGAAAAAAGAAAAACAAAGCTAGGTTTTGCCTTAAGAAAGTGTAGATAAGTGCTATCTGAGGAAAAGGGTGTTGAAGCAGTCCCAGTAGAAAGAAGCCCCAACAATGTGAAACGTTATTTTCTCTAGGTTTAATGTCTATCAAGCATGAAGATTAGAGCTGAAAATAAGCACAAGCCCATCAGCATCAAATAGCAAGAGGAAACCGTTTTGAAAACAGAGTCTGCAAAGATCGGGAACAAGGAGCTATGAAGCCCAAGAGCACAAGGGGCTGTTCGGAGCAGTTCAAAGCAGGACACGAGCCCAAGAACATACAAAGGTGACCCAAATGAAGGAAACGCAATGTCTTTCCAAGGACATTTTCAACCACAAGGAATACAGTGGTAACAGAGCAATTTTACAGTCGGGGGCAACACTGTGCACATCTCTGTCAAGCAAGATAATGCTCCTCTCCTATCCTGATCCTATCTTTATCTTGCGGTGAATTCCACTTATGTGAAGAAAGAAAACACAATTCAAATCTCAAAAAAAGTTTGCAAAGCTAGTGCAAAAAGAAACCTGATTTTCAAATGAACCCACAATACACAGATAAAGTGTAGACTGCTTAGGGACTGAGTGCTTTACAGATTGTGTATATTTACAATGAAAACCATCATGTAAACAGCAAGAGGCTGATGTTTCCTATTTGTCCCATTAGCCCACCATATGTCTGTATTTCACTGATTCTCCACTTCTCTTGCGCCTTTAGCACAGTTCTGGAGATTTTATTTCTGCGCATTGGTTGAGAGCTTTGCCTGCAATTCCACTTATTTATAGACTGAATAAAGTAGAGCTAAGCTAGCCCTTTTTTTTTTTATTTCCCTTTGCTTCTGAAAACCCATTAAAAATTTCCTTATTAATATAGCGTAATTCATTTTTGTAAATACATGCCTTTGGGAATGCCTGTCCTAAATGGCAGAGCAAAAAGCCAAATATCTTTGCCAAAGTGCAGTTTTATATGTTCTATAGATCAGTGTTAGCCAAAATCCTCCAGGTGAGATACTGATACTGTACTTAGCAAATACACCACCCTCGGTACCAAAGTTCTGCCACCAAAGACAGGCATTAGGGTTGAAGCTTCATTAAATTGTCTTCATACCTTTTTCCTAATTGATATTATGAATTAAGCAGCCCTGGTTTATTTTTTAAAAAAATTCTTTCAGCTTTTGCAAGTACCCAAGGCTCTGCACAGGTAAAATGAAGCAAAGCTTTACTGCTGCTGGTAAAGCTTCAGAGCAACTGGATAAATCCCTTGATCTTGGAATTAAGAAAAAACTGCAGTTATGAGGATTCAAAAGGGAAGAATATAACATAACCAGATGCAAACACTTCCCGTGCTCCTGAAACGCTGGATTTGTACTGTCTCAGAGGCAACCACCTCCCTCCAAAGGAAATCTGGTGGTGACACCAGGGCTCGGGGCAGGGTGGGGGGTACAAAGTGCGGTCGGAGCTCCAGGGAATGACCAGACAGATTGCGCTTTCAGGAAAGGGGATGCAACTAAGTGCTAGCTGTAAAAACCTCATTAAAATATAAAAGCACAGATGATCTTGAGCAGTCCACAAAGCACCTCTCAGCTGTCTTCGCTTGGCCCTCACTTTAGCTTATTTTCACCTTTATTACATGGCAACAGTCTCACTTATAACTTGTACCGGAATATCAAAGAAAACTACAATAAAAAGCTGCCCCCCTCCTCTCCCCTCTCCATTTTCCCCCTGCTACTTAAACTGGTACTCTAATTAACACCTTTTTCTTCTTCACTGAAGGTTGTTAATTAAGTGACAAATTTTTTGAGGGTGGAAAAAAAGTCACCATCACTTTGTCAAAGTATTGCATTTGTACTTCGTTTAGGATGGAAAAAAAGGCAGCCTAATTAACGTTTAGTTTCTTTCCAACGCTCACCTTTACTAAACCAAAGTATTTGAAATTAGTCAAATCTACAAAAAAGTGAGAGCCAGCACGCCAGCTGGAGGAGAAGGGTGAAGACACCTCAATCCTATGGAAAGCACTAAAGCATCCTGCCTGTTTTCACCTATCATCTAGTAGGTTTGATGCTTTCCCATTCTCTCATCACTAGGGAGCATGGTTTTTAATAATATCACTGATAAGAAATGGGTTTGGTCGTAATCACTTCACTGATAAGAGACGGGTTTAAGTTTCACAGTGCACTCCCTGTCCTCTTTGAGTATGACTCACCAGCCGCCGTAGCACCCGTAACCATCATGCATCACCAGCTAACCTTTGGCTATAGTCTCCTAACTGCATCACACCACTTCCATAAACGAAAAAAAACATTGGCATTAATCTTCTTTTTCTGCTTTGTCCTATTCTTTACCCAACTACAGAAGCAGCTTTAAAATCATCACTTTGACATTCCTATCAGACATCCAGATGAGCCTATACTGCCTATAAGCATACTGAGAACTGCAGCAATACATGAAATTAATTCCTGCCATCTCATCTTGCAGCTTTATATAGCTGAAGGTAGGTTCTCACTTGATACAGGGGAAAACACTACCCAGAGAGCATCATACAAAATGCATGAGCCCACGATGTAGCAATAGCTTCATTTCACGGAGATGGAAGCCTGAGGATTACTTTCTCCAGGTCCACAGACATGAGGATTAACATTTTCTGGATTCAGACCAACATTCCTCATTGCTCTGTGCATTATAAAACCTTGCTTAGTTTGACACACAAAAAAGATTTATGAACAAACTAATTTCATTTGTTTGCTGAAGTAAAATTCAGAGAGTCCTTAAGTAAATGGTTTCAGAGCCTTCGCTGTTGCCAGGCCATCCTGGGAACATGCCCCGAGTAGCCAAGAGACACTTCTCTGCACAGATGGATGGAGAAAGGCCACAGTGATCAGCTTCTGGGTTATAAATCCGAGAATTCGGACTGGAAAGGATTTCTGAAGGTCCTTTGATCCAACCGCCTTCCCCAAACATAAAACCCTTAGATTAGGCTGAGGCCCTCAACCTGCCTATTCATCTTCTCCCACATTTCACACCACGGATGCTTTTATTCAAGAATTTCCTTGGAATAAAAAAAAGCAATGCTTAACTTCACACTGCAATGACTTTCGAGTGCAACTGCTATTTTACAGTCGCTTTTATTGTGCAAAAACTGATCTCAGTAACCATAATTCACTGAAAAAATGCAGCAAAGCACGGTTCACGGACACACTACCGGGTAGAAGAGACACTGGCGTGTTATCGCAATTACAGCTATGCACTTTCAATTTCTGGAAATTACTTTCACCTCAAATACATTCTCATTGTATGAGCCCCTTGGGTTCAGAAACCTTCTCCGGACATCTTTCTCATATTCACACACAATTTCATGAGTTGTGAACAGTGTTTACAATTCTTCTACTTTCGCAACAACCTCATACCTGCATGTTTGATATGTGAAAGTAGATTCAAAACTGAAATAATCTGGCAAGAGAAGAACAGTCAGAACAAGAAATTAATATTTACTCCCTCTTTTTGGCTCCATATCGACGTCAGCCTGATGGCTATAGTCACATTTTGACATGTAGGAGTTCACAGATCTTTTTTCTTAGTTCTTTAGCTGGAAAGAACAAAGTTCTTATAGTTCTCTGGGTACTGTAAAAGAGCATAGTCTGAAGAAGTAACCGGAACACGACTTAGGTCTTTTACAAACAACTGGGAAACTTGGTATTTCACTTAGTTACTGGAAAAATGATGGAACAAAACTGAAATACATTCCACTACAAAACAGTAAGCAAAGCCTGATATCAACATTTAATTGCTGTCTTCGTTAAGGATCTCTAACTCACCAATTCCTTTATTTTTCTGCAAAGGACTTAAAAGCACTGATAACTGAAGCAGTGGTTTACATGTATAAGCTAACTATTCAGATAACATATGAGGAGCAGACATGGCATAAAAAGATGCTATTTTTGCATAAGCTTGTCCCTAAAGCACGTTCTGCAGTCCCTATCATAGCTCATTTTATACTGAGTGCAAGCTCTATTTTCAATTTATAGCTTCTTCCTTATCAAAGTCTGCTTTTTGTTTTATGCCCATCTGCTTAAAGGAATATAAACTAGAAGGCTCCAAGCTTCTCTGCCCTGTGAGTTTATGTATTAAAGCGATTCTCTCTGCTTCAGACATGCTGGTTGGACAGACATTTTTTAATATCACTGCAGACATGATATTAAAGCATTCACTTCTACAGGAAGTATAGAAAAATCTCTTGTTTGCTTATAACGCTTGTAGCAATGCTCTCCAAATAAACAATAGATTGACAGAGACATTATGAAGCCAGTTATGATCAATCTGAAGCACACGTTAACTTGCCTGTGAAACAGTTAATGGTATCCAGCTCAACAGCAAGTCCATGCATTTGTTCAGTGCGTTAAAACGCACATTAGAGGACATCAGCCAAGACCCACTCCTCGCCACCTCTGAAGTAGCTCACATACACTGCAAGTAGCACAGAAGACGACATCCTAAACAGAATTATATTTAGCTATGTGGCATTTCAATCACGTGCTTTAAAAAAGGCAAGTCTGGGTAACTTCATTCAGCAGTGCACGAGGACCAATAACTTACATAACACCAATTAAACAATCGTGGATGACAGAGCCATTTGAGCAATTCCAGGAAAGTGGCAAGTTGTTCCTCACAGAGGACACCCATCTCAATTCAGGGCAACACCAGCAGAACACAAGCCGGTCTTAATATTAAAATATCTTAAAATACCAAAGAGGCTTGTCCTTATCACGTTCCTGAATGCTACACACGTGACCAGAAGATGTTCCCCTGGGCTGACTACAGACTGAAGGGCTTGCTGTTGGAGGACTGATGCAAGAGTCAAGTGACTTCAGACAGTCTTCATTCTCTACTCAACTGATTAAGGATTCAAAGCAGACAGAAAAGCGGTAATCAGGTTCACTAAGTATCCACGCTCTCCCTCTAGTAAGGCCTTGAGCTAGAAAGTATTCTAATCCGAAGGCAAAAAAAAAAGAAAAAAATCCCTTTATCTACAGAACAAACACTCAAACTGGCTGTTGGTAGCAGGCACCCAACCTAATCACCTGAAGGAGCTGGGAGTGGTGCTTGCCTGATGCTGGCATAGCACAGGATGCTACACCAAGCCTTTTTAAAGCCATCTAATTGCGTGGCAAATGCTGCTTTCGCGTGCCTGGCTGCTCAAAAGAGCATACGCTGTCAGGAAGCTGGTTTGAACACATCAAGAAGCATTTACCACAAGAGATTTTCTTCCACAGAGAATTTGTAGACTAGTTTCTCAAAGGTTTTTCCAAAGATTAAGCTTGCATCATCCTCAGAAAAGGCAAGCATTATTCTCCTGTTAGCATTTATGCTTCTCCGTGGCAGAACTTGGGGACAAAAAGACTTACAATCACCCATGCAGGGAGGAAAAAAAAAGTTAAATAAGCCAGCATTTATTAGTTTTAATTCCTTTTTTTAAGTCACTACAGAAATATTACTACTGCAGCTAAGGAATATACAAAAATCTCTCTAAAACAGAAAGACTCAGGAGCAGAAAAGCTCCTGTACGTTGACAAAAAAAGTAATTGTTAACAAGTATGAACCCACTCCTTGGAAATAAGTGGGAAGGGATTCAGCTTCACAACGCAGAAACGCTGAGTTACAGTAGACAGCAATTAAAATTTGTCCAGTGTACACATGTAACACAGCAACCAACACCTTCAAGCTAAAGATCTCAAAAAAAAATTTAAGACCACCAGATTTGCACCCTAAAGTTATCAAAAACACTACAGAAATGTTGGTGAGGATAACAAAAAAATATCTGGTGTTCACATCAGTTCTTTAAAATCATCAGACTATGCCATTAGAGGGCTAAAGGTTTTGCTTTGACCTTTTTGGATCCAACAAACCTCTGTTTGAAAGGAAACAGATTACATTTCTCTCGAGCATGAAGGAAGCACATGCTGAATGGCAAACCTCTTTTTTTCCCCTTTTATGCATTCTGCAGAAGTACGAGCTGCTTGTTGTCATCCATGATGAAGAAGCCAGACATTTTAATACACCGACCTTTTAAAAGAAATGCCCTTTACAGAATTGTCGGATTATGCAAGAGGTCACACAATCCCAGGCAGGGCTGAGAACAAGCCATCCAGCAAAAAAAAAAAAAAAATCCCTCTATATGCACAAGAAATGCTATTAGCAGAAAAATTAAAAATGTAAATCAGAGTTCAACTTTTAACAAAGCAAGATTTGCCTAATAACATGTAAAATAGTGGTCCCACTGCAGGAGATGGAGTTAGAGGAAGGATGCTTTATGTGCTTTAACAGTTTATGCTCTCTTACGGAGAGAACTACTGCCTACGGACTGCTAATTTCAGAGTAAACACATCTCTAGCAGGTGAGGTCTTCATCTCCTTGGTCAGATGTGCCCCGCAGTGTACACAACCAGCAGCAGACAGCCCACAGACAGGCTATTCTCCAGGAGAACACGATTATATTCCAGTTACAGGGAAGAGGAAGAAGATGTATTAAAAAGCAGCTGAGATGCCACAATTTGTTTGCCAGATTTACGCTCCTTTGCAAATTGAGAGATGTTGTTCCAAGTTGCATTTGAGTAATATTTTTTCCCCCGCAAGCCATTTCTACAGTGCAGTTTAGCTTCTCCCTGACATGTCTAAAAACATGCCTTTGACCACAGGAAGGCTTTGCTAACTCAGCCATCCACATCAAGTCGTCTACCAACACCCATCGGTCATACATAGGACATGCCAAGAGAAATAGCCTTGCCCTTCCCACCACTTTGTGCCAGTACACGCAGCTGCATCAGGGTTGTGTCATAAATCGGATCCTTCCTTGGACTGAGGGTTTAATCTCGCATGGCCTACTGACACCGCTTAGATTATTAGTACAAAAATAAACTTCTGATTAGAGCTTCTCTACAGCATCAAATGTCGCTATTTATGAGATGAAATTCAAGTTTGGTATCAGCCAAGATTAATGTGAGTCTAAATGGTGATCACCCCCACTGCACATCCTAATCCACAGGCCGAAGCCACCTTCTTGCAGCCAAGGGCTCCTCACCACAAGGAGCTGAGCCACCGACATCTCCTGACTTGGTCCCCACACCAGTTACATGCTGAGGGCAACAAAACCCCCCAAAATGGCAGTTACGGCTAAAGGGGGCCATTTTTGAGGTTCTGAGATTTCTAGCTAAGAGCTTTAATCACAACTCGAAGCCCTCTTGTGCTGATTGCCCAAAGGCTCTCCCACTCCTGTTTCTTTTGCAGCAAAAGCAGCAATCCAATTAACGGCCAAGCAGATTTGGACTCTTCAAGTAGGCAGCACAATAGGGAGCTGACACAAAATACTGACAGAAAACTGTTCCTTTGTTCGGTATAAAGAAGAAAATTTACAAAACACCACCACTGTGTTACCAATACTAACTATAGAGTAGGGGAATCCAAAAACTGTATCTGCTGTAAGGCTTCTGCAAGAATGAAAGAAGTGAACCCCCTAGCAGTTCACTAAGCAGTCTTTAAACACTAATTCGGAAAATCTTCTCATTCTTTGAAATCAGCAACAGTACCACCACATCACCAATACAATGTATTACACAGATAGCTTGATGGGAGTAAAAACTAGAAGCTTGAAAGGCAAGGGTTTGAGATGTCTTCACTATAAAACTGATACCATTAGAGGAACTCAACTTCAGCCTATTCAAGGTACCAGAGGATCCAGACTCACAGCTGAGAGAGTTAACTGAGTGCTTAACTAAATCTCCGAGATTTTTTGGTGTTTGAGAAAAACATAACTGGTGCCCTAAACAATGTGGTTAAAATCTAATTTGAATCATCTCCCTGAACTCAAATAAAAAAGGTACTTCATCTACTTTATATCACAGGACTGTTGAAGAACTGTCATACTTAATGTGATGATGACACCAAGAAGTCTTTCACATGCTCTAGAACCTAAGACCACGTTCAATTGTGCTGTCATTTTATGACAGCATTAAAAGGTGTTTTTTAAATACTTTACCAGACACCAGTGAAAGAATTTATCCTGTACCAGGTCTTTAACAGTAGTGGTCACGGCAAGAATACAACAGGGCAAACACAGTGATCTTCTGCCAACCTCAAGTTTGGTTTTCCTAAACCAGAGGTAATGTTTTCATTGCCATCTCAGAGCAAGTTTACATTTCCACAAAGAAACTGAAAAGCTTTATTTAGTAATTTTCCATTTTTCAGAGGCAAGAGCTCTGGTTCTGTTCACAAAAAAGAGGACAACGGTGTAATACTTGGAAAACCCTTTGGGAACTATAAATCCACTACTTTTTGTCACACTGAGGCCCCAAAACAGGAGAGCAGCAATGCAGGACAAGGCATGTTCTTACTGGTACTGACTAGGCAGCCAATGCCAGGTTAACTTTTGGTAGGTGCTGTTAAAAGGATAAATCATCTCTGCAGTTAATTTGCTGCCTAGAAGAGGCATAAATAAAGGGACAACAAAAAGAACGTTTTGCTGAAAAGTCTGAATTAGGCCACTGACAAACAGCTATAACTCCTGGACACTTACTGTCTACTCAAAAACCTTACTGTATTTACTTAAACCTTACTGTATTTATTTAAAGCAAGATTTGAGAAGCTGAAGATGGAGTTGTACAGGGAAAGAGAATACTCTAAGCAGTACTGTATTCATCCATGCCCTTTTACAGTTCCTGCCTCGGCCGTTATTTATAGCCCCTTAAAAGCTATTTCTCTCTGTCCTGTCATTTTTGCTCCATTCTCCCAACTAGTTCCCTTCTCAGAAACTAAATCCAACTTTTTTTTTTTTCTTACTCCATATGGCTTAAGATTGGGGTCACTAAATTGATCCTTGTATTGCTAAAAATAGGAGCTTTGGGAGTCTGAGACCCAAAACATGCAGCTTTGCTTAAATCTATCTTGTACCCTTAAGTGAGACCATACGTTGCTACTGAACATTATAGAACTTGCAGCAAAGTGCTGAAAAACCTGTCAGTTAAAAATTGAACAAATTAAATCTGAAAGCAAACCATCAATACTGTATATCTAGGTCTCATACTAGGTTCAGTACCCTCAAAACTGTGGAGACAGGCAAACTGTCCCATCTGCTTCAAGCAGTTTGTTTCTGGAAGGAAACAGCCAGGAAGGGAATGCTGCATTACCCCATGCTGTCCTCTCTCAAAGTTATAGGGGGAAAAACGGGGAGACCTGCACCATAACCAATCTTAACACAAATAACACATAGAAGGAAATAAAAAAACCACATTTATACTAACATCATGCTCGACAACAAGCAGAAAAAGCTCTCACAGTACCAAACGGTTACAGCCAGGTACTCAAGCATCATTCCCAACCATTTTGACTAAAGAAAGAATCGTCACAGTTAGGATAAAGCTCAAATACATCAAAAATACATGGGTCAGAGGTGACAGCACTTACAGTGGAAAGGGAAATCCAAAGGTGAATGTGATCTAAAGCATTCTGTGATGGGTGCCAGTCATCAACAGAAACACAACCCCAAATATAGTAGGAGAGAGGACAGTTTTGTGAAACGTGACTATTTTGACAGTTCTGGAAACACTGGTGTCAGACCAGAGACCAATGGTCATCCCAAGGCCTGCCCAAAGCGGGGAGGCTTGTAAGAGCAAGACGGCAAGTACCCCTAATGAAATAAGATAAACAGAAATAACTGGCAGTGTTAATTTCTAGATTACGGGGACCAAACAGGGACCAAATATACTACTTTTTAAAGCAAAATTAAGCACAAAGGGAGCAGCAACCTGAATGTGTTTCTCTTTTAGTGCAGATTCAGAGCAATTGTACAAAGGAAAAGCTCAGCAAGTATAACTAAAAACATCTATTTGTTCAACCAACAGCCAAAGACAATTCTTGCAACTGCAGTTTGGAAGTATCTGCATCAACTAATGGAATTTCAGAGTTGGAAGGGACCTCTAGAGATCATCTAGTCCAACTCCTCCAGTATATGCCTCAGACACCCAGATTTTACTATTAGGTTAAATACAAATCACTTTTTTCTAATGGGGTGGTCACATATAGCATAGCACCAATATCAGCTCTGCTCACTTTGTCAGCCTTTTTCTTCCTCAGCATGAAAAAGCAGTGGAAAAAACCCAAAAAAGCCAGACCAGCCAAGCCTCTAGCTTCCCAACATACATAAACAGAAAAGAGGAATCCATTCAGAGACTTCCAAAGACCAGGTGCATACTGGCTCTGAGTCACAAAACCTCGAGGTTCAGCTACTTCGGGATTTTGCAAATGCTTCCCCAAGGCAACCCTCTTCCAGTTACGTGGTGAGCAACCAACTGCTGAACTCGCTGTTTATGTAGCCTGGCCGTCATAACAAGAGGAAGAAGTTTGCTGCAGAACATGTGCAAATGCCGAATAAAGTGTTATCTCCAAATTCTGAGCTTCCTATTTATTTCCTAGAGTCATTAAGGTAATCTATCACAGGTGTAAACTAAGCTGCCTGACAGAGCCTATACTGCAAGTTTCAGCTACAAACTCGAGAAACAGTATAGTGCTTCACACTCAGAATAAAAGTTTGCTTATTTGGCAACTACCTGGCTTAAAACTGCAATTTGTACACCTCGTTACCATATTTCCTACTATACAAAATCCAGCAGACTCGCTTTAGATATATTTTTTTTTTCTTTACTCCATGTCATATATTCTTGGCTTTGTTTGATCTCAACCTCTTAACTCTCTCCTCAAACCTCGCTGGAATAGTTTTCAATCTTTTTCTGCTATACCCTCCTCTTTCTAAATAAAGATTACACAGGACTGCACAGAGTAAGAATCAGTGCAGAATTAAGAAACATTTCAAGTTACGTATTGTGATACAGTTGGACTTGATGATCTGAAAGATCTCTTCCAACCAAAATGATTCTATGATTCTATTCTACAATTCTATACAAGTTTTTCCCATTTCAAACTAGACCCCAAGATGTGAATTAATGTCATCACACTTCTATAAAAATCAGAGAGATATGTAATGGTATAAAATGCATGAGTGGGAGTCAGCTGCTTGCCACCTTGGATGCTTAAGGCAAAGGAAAGAGGATGAAATGATATTAAGTTCCCTGCAAAAGGCTGCTTTAGGTAAACTATCTCTATATACAGGTTAGAAGAGCTCAAGCAGAAAATAAAAACCCAAGTATCACAAACAGAAACTTGCTGCCCCTGCTTGAAGATATACAGAACACAAGATCAACAACAAACTGCAGAACGGTATGTTATGGAGCTTCTCATCTTTGCTGTCAGCCTGCATTACCTCCTGGTAACAATGATTCTAACCTGCTCAAACAGGACTGATTAAAATCAGTCCATCTTCTGTAATACTATGGATTTTCACCACCTGGCTACCCCCACCCACCAATAATTCAGGGGAAAAGATGACCCTTGCACACACAGTAGCCTGGCTAATCTTGTTAGTCTTGTGCCCAAGACAAGAGACCAGCTTTCACAGTGCCACGGAAAGCTACGTATCACAGATCAAAGTAATTCCTATGTAGTGTTTATTTTGCCCTTCTCAACTGCAGTTCTATTAGTTATCCTTCACTGTACCGAGAATTAAAAAACAAAACAAACCACCTGTATCCAATTCTCATGACGTCTTTCACCATCTCAGGTCCTGTATCAAGGCACCTTCCTTCCCTTTCCAACCCAAGCAACTTTAACTTACACAACCATTTCTGGAGCAATCATCATTCTCATTTAAGTTCTGGACTGTAATGTTAATTTCAGGTTTTCCTCAAGAAAAAAGGTATCACATAATATTTTGTCAGTCATTACATACGCTATGTTCAGCATCAAAGAAAGACAAGAGCTTCTTAACATTACAACACTTGCATGAATTTAACAAGACTAACAGAAACAGTGCAGCCAAACTCCAATTTATAACTGCATTTAAACCAGTTTAGCACCATTCATTATTAGGAGTTTTGAACAAATACAATAGGAATTAAAATACTTCTACATTTATAACTTGAACCTGCTAGAGTAGGTTATCCTAGTTAACTACCACAAAGCTTTTCTAACAAATTAGGCAAAAAAATTCCAAGACTGAGCAGTCAATATGGTATCTCCTCAGTTTTTAAAAACGCACTTGAGCATCTGTTTTTTCAAACTCCTGCTGTACGCCTTCACCGAATTATTTCAGTCTGCCTCTGGTCTGCCATGATGTCTGCTGGGAACCTACCGCATTGCCAAAATCCGTGTCAAGCTCTTTTCTAAGCATTTAAGTTCAATTTTCTCTATTCTAATTTAAAATATAGCCTTTGTCAGTTTTATTAGCTTCCCAGAATTAAATCCTTTTTTCCCCACACACTTTTACTGCTGAAGTTTTGGACCAATTGCATCTTTTCATGCCTTCCCTTTTCTAGTCCATTATATTCCCCTTCCTCTTCAATATGCCTGTTAAAAAAATGCATTTAATTTAGGTTTCCAAACAAACACACAAGCTCTAGGGAGAGCCACCATGATCCCTGTCTGCACCCAAAGCTAGCAATAATCCACAAAATGTGGGAAGAAGTGAGTAGCTACCCTACTTAGCTACACTAAGTAGCACTTTGGCTCAAAAGATTCATTAATGTGGCATTTTAAAACATGTAATGTAAAACAAGCCTATACAAATTAGAGCAATCTAAGACCTTCTTTTTTTCCGTATTCAAACCAGAACAGGACATTATGATCTAATTTTCCTCTACAAAAAGGTCTCACAATGCAAACCCATTTAGCTAGTCACCTACTGTCTTGGGCACTTTCCTCCTCCTCCTCATCTGGAAAATTTGTTCTTTCAAAACATCCCTGCTTTTTCTTTTGAGGTATCAAAAAGCTTCCAACCTGATATCAAAAGCTAACACAGCTGAGATAAACATTGTCTCCCTGAGACTCCATCTGACACACTGCAGTTCCAACTACACCTCCAAAGAGCTGAAGACAGACGTGATGCTTCTTCCTCCTTCCTTCAAAAGCAGCTGCAAAGCAGAGATATCTCTGCCATCCTACCCCATTTCAACACTAAAGCCATTTAAAAAATGATAAAGGCTCTCCTATCCTACAGCTCCTTACAGTGTGCTGTTTGGGATCATATTTACTCGACATCTGCTTTCCAGGATCAGAGCCCACTGTTCACACTTACCCCCACACATACACACCTTCCAGCAGCCAAAATATTACGCTGACACAATGGTGCCGATTTCCACTGTATTCTCAAGAGGAAAAAAAACAACCCATCTTGCTCTCAAAAAACTTCCCATTCTTAACTATAGCAGAGATCTACAGCTTCTGACGCCATGGGATGAAGAAGCCTTCACAGCTTCAAAAGTTATTGTCTTCTTTCGTGAATGAGTTTGCGTCAGTGCCTAAGTGGTGACTTCAACCACACGGATGACCCAAATAGGCTTCAAGCTTATCAACAGGGCATGAATTTTTAAAAGTCTGCAGTAGTTATCTTACTAGGGGATACATACTTTCAAGTTTTGACACAGATACAGACATTAAATCCAGGTTGAAATTATATTTAGATTAAACTCAATCTGCTTTCAACACCGAGAAAAGACCATGCAGTAAGAGACATCCAAAAAGTGTTTAACTTAGAGTGGAAACAAATTTAACATCTCAAATAAGATTTTTAAAGGCACACAAATAATGTTTCAGATAATTATAGTGATTTGAACAACTGGATATTATATACGAGATGGAGCTTTGTAACTCCTGAGTTATATTTTAACAGGCATTCTCCCTCCTCCAACTTTATACAAGTCAGGTTTCATATTCTAGAATTAACCGGGAAAAACAACAAGCCACTTCAATTGTTACAAAGCACTGATAAGCAGCTTGTTTTTAAGAAGTTTGCCTGAACACATAAGGGCTTTTCTCAAGCATCAAATGGACTGTGTGCAGGATCAGATGCTAAATCTGCACATTCAGGCCCCAGCTTGACAGCAGGAGCAGCACCTGTACCACTGGTGGGTTTCTGGGAACCACCTCAGCACAACTCTGGCATGGGCAGAAAGCTCAGGAAAAGACTGGAAGGAGATCCTGCCATCACATGCCATTCCAAACGAAGTATAATCACAGATAATCAGTCTCAGGGCCAGGTGTGTGTGTGTGTGTTGGGGGGGGTGGGGGGTGAAGCACTAAAACCAAATTAAAGGCTGGTTTGGGAAGTTTGGGAGTGCCAAGCTACTGGGTTTAACTCCACTCTTCCTGCAGTACTCATGGAAGATGGGTGAACAGGAAAGGGCAGACAGTGCCCATGTTTAAAACATTAAAATGGAAAACTTGGAATGGCAGATCCAATTTCAGTCTTCATAAAGAACAGAAGAAATCTGCTTGGAAGTGCTCAAAAAAGGAGAAGGGCTTGGGGGAGGGAAGAACCGAGCTGCGTTGCCTTCCTGTGGTTTGATACGTGACAATCTGACCTCCTACTATAAAGTTAATAAAAACCAATGGTGACCCCAGAGGAGAAAGAGGAGACACAGTTTTCCTAATTTTAGTAAAGCTTTTAATACTGCCCTACACAAGAGCCTCAAAACCAAAAATAAAATCTCATTAATGTAGCTTGGTGTACCACATGCATGTTTTTTGAGATACAATACACGAACAAGTAGATGGAAAACAGAGTAAGACTGATGATGGGCTAGAGGGTCTCTTAAGCTGATAAAACCAAAGCAAGCTAAAGTAGGGGTGCATGCCCGAGAAGATAAAATAGTACTTTTGACAACTGGGGGGAAACATCAGAAGTAAGCGAGATGCCACTTAATAAGAACGCCTAAGAACTACTTGGTTTAGCCAGTAAAGGAACACAAAGTAGCAGTCCTGCAATATAAGATCTGACCACTATAAAGGATCCCACTGGAAACAAGTCAAAAAATCTTTTACTGTAAGAAACCATTTGTCTTGTGACGCAAACGGGAATGCCATATGCAAGACACATCGAGTGATCCTTCCACTCCACTGAACCTTGGTCTGGTCCCAACTGGAAGCATGTCCAGTTTTACCCATCACATTTCAGAAAACGTGACTGAAGAAAATCCACAGAAAAGCATCAGAACAGTCAGAAAAATACAACTTACCAAGAACTACCACGATTATTAACATGGAGAAGTACAGAATAATTGCTGATGAGAAGGTAACACCCTCCTCCCACTCTAAAATGCATAGATAAAAAGAACAAAAAGCCTAAAACGACAGGAAAACAGGTTTAGGTTAGATTTACAGAACTTTCCAGCTAACAGATAAGCAGGAACGGTTTAACTAACTGTTAAAGATGGAAGATCTTACCAGTGGGAGCTGCAGCACCTCCAGCACTTGAAGTTAAAAAGAGTTTGAACACTCTGGCTTTACAACCCAAGGATGAATCACAGGCTAGCATTGTCCTTTACAATGCAATTTTTTACAATTGCCTCCTCTAAAGTAGTACTTACAGCAAAAGAAAGGGCTCATTATGAAGGAGAGAATGCACCTCATTCATGAATTTAACAAGTAGTTGTCTTCATACAGCGGTATGTTGTAAGAACAGTTAACACTCTCAGTGTGTTTCAGCATTGAAAAGTAGTTCTACTGAGTTTCTCCCTTTGAACTGTTTCCCTGACATAATTAAAACTATTGTTTGAAATGTCAGCGTGAGCAGTTACTGCCTCTCTACCTGTTAGCTGAGATCTGTCAGAATTCGGTGCAATTTTCGAGTGTATACACATTAGTCATATTGCTTGTATTTAAGTTTCCCATGCGGGAGTTGTAGGAGGAAGGAGAATAGCAGTGGTGGGAAAGAGAACAGAACTCCGAACATTTTCCTCGATGCTCAGCCCACACTCGCGCTCCATAAATGCTGTATGAAACTTTCTCAGGTTTATCTGGGGACCGTTAAAATCATATCAGAATACAATCAGTGCAAAATGGATAAGAATCAGCAGTCAGAAACAGCATAAGGATAAAAGCAAGGTTTTTCACTTGCTCTTTTAGTAAGAAGCTCATTTTAAGAAGCTCCTCTTTCCTGATTTTATAGTCATTTCTATACTGGTTTCTGCCAACAGAAAACCCACGTTCTATATTTAGCCAGCTAGTTAGTTCCTTCTTATTCATCCACACAGAAGATGGAAGAGAACAGAGCTAAACAAGTACCACCTAATTTAATTTGTTTTTATTTCCACTTATGTCTAGCTTTGAATAACCCAAGCAATTTTATAAAGTCAAATTTCAGTTTTAAAAATGTGATGATGTTTAAGAATTCCCTCCTTTACACAAGACGCAATAAAGTCTGGGTTTAAGTGCACTTTGCCAGACCAAAGCTCTGAAAAGGGAAGAACTTGAAAATTTGCTAGCAAGTCAACTCACACATTGGTGTGCTGAAGAGACACTGCAGATTTCATGGGGGTAGTCCAAGCATCGATTTTAGGCAACCGTAAAAATACACCCACGCTCCTTTAAATGCAAACACTCTTAAGGTGAAAGTATTAGTACACTGAAGTCTTCAATTTTAAACAAGCAGCTGGAGAAACAGATATTGCAAAGGTTAAAAAACAGCAACTGGAAAAGGCATGTTATTCATCACCAAGCAACAAGTCAAGCACCATTCCATAAGGAGGATGCTGTCTGTTTTGAAGCACTAAAGTGATTTTCCAACAAATACTAGTTGGAAACAACAGGTTTAACACAGATCTTCTTGACAGACTGGCTTTTTCCAGCTGTTCCTCCTCATGCTTCCTCATCTCTCTTCTAACCTTCCTTTCTGTCACTTCATCTAAACTATGCTCTGGATACAAGTGATGAGCTAGCATGCATCAGAAATGCAGCCTTGAAGAGCCTGACAAGTTTCTCAGAAGAATATTCAGGAAAAGTGAAATTTCTGACATGCAATCTCTTCTGTGATCTTTAGGTGTTTATGCAAGAGCTTTAAAAATAATCCATACAAGTGTCAAAAACCTACTTCCAGTTTTAGCAAGCTTAAATCTATAGGTGAGTCCCGATTCAAAATATTCTGAATTACATTAACTCGGGGAAAATCACCAGCAATTCAACAGTGATCCCATGTCAGAAGCAGAAAATAGGCTGCTTCCCACAGACACTCAGGATTCCACAGGGCACCTTCTGTGCCAGGTGAGTGGTGACCTGCCCTGCAGTTTTAATACGTACATTACTATTCCTTTGTCACCCTAAACTCACGTGGTGCTACTGTACGTTCAACAGCACTTGGACTATCACCTTTCACTACACTGATGGCTTCACATCAATAATAGATAACACGGTTCTTGCATTTACACATTGGGATCCTTTCGTATACCTTCAAAGCACACGCCTGTGTGTTAGATACGGATTTTTTTTTTTAAAGGAGTTGCCACTGACATACTTGCACATGCCTGTTCAAACCACAACGTCATTTTTTTAATGACTTACAAGGAGCATACACAATTCAGGAAATGGCTGTACCTATTCTTCAATGCCAAAGCAAAAGAGGAATTGTTCTGTTTCATGTAGTGTCTCATTGGACATTATTTGCTGAAAGACAACAGTTCCTCTGCAGCAAAGCCTACAAGCTTTAATTTTTTACCCCCTCTGTTACAACAACATTCAAATTGTGGTAAAAAAAAAAAATCCAACAGCAGCAATGAACCTTACTCAGAAGGATCTTCACCTTTCACTTGGCTTGAAAGTTTTCTACTCCTTTCCAAGTAGGTTTTCACTCACCCGTGTAAACTCCTACAGCAGCACAGATACTCAGAGTCTCCCTTACCATTTAGTTGCTTGGATGACCCCAGTTAACCAAATAAAAATAAATGAGTTTTCAGGATACACCTGGGCTCTGCAGTCTTCCCTTGTGCCAAGATCTGCTACTGCTTGGTTAGCTTCATGTCAGGAATGGAAGTCATCATTAAGACACAGGGAGGCTGAAGCCTTCCATCTATCCCAAAAATTTATTTTATTGTTGACTTCCAGACATATAACTATTGTCATACACCAAATACTTGCACTGCCTACCAGCTATTTGGAATTGTTATACCAACTGCCAGCATTTGACACCTTGCCTGCTAACTCTGCACAGGAACAGCTTTAGGCATACCACCCATTTAACTTGCATGTCAGAAGACGGCTCAGCTCACCTCGCTTCACCCAAATACAAGGAGAAAACACAGCACCAGCAGATTAACCCTGCCACGATGATGCTCAGATGGAAAAGCTACCACAGGAAGCACACAGCACCTCTGCAACACAGAACCAGACTTTTTCCACAACTACACCCAACTAGCACGTTCTTGGGAGCTCACAGAAGTCAGATCCCTAATTCCTACAGAACTCCAGTGGAATTTGCCCAGACTCTTCTAAGCTCCACAAAAAGTTCCTCATATTGCAGAAAGCCCACAGTTTTCATTCACATAGTGTGGAAGCCAAAGCTTCTCCTGTTTGGTTAACAGACAGAAGGCTCAGTTCTGGTTACAGACTGCAAAATCTGCACACCTTAAGGCAATAATTCTGATCTGGAACCTTTGGGACTATTTCTTTCATCTACATCTCTCCTATCATTGTCAAATATGCAGAAAGCGTCAACATTTCTTCTAGAGCAAACAGCCAACGAAGCTGAAGCAAGGCAAAGTTTACCTCAATGGAAGGAAAACACTACGGCCAATATCTGCAGAGCAGAAAGGAAGGAGAAAGAAGGATGAAACAATGAAACTTTTGTGGGATTGATGTGTGCATACATATATTCCCTGGAGGTATTCAAGGCCAGGTTGGACAGGGCTTTGAGCAACCTGGTCTAGTGGAAGGTGTCCCTGCTCATGGCAGGGGGTTGGAACTAGATGATCTTTAAGGTCCCTTCCAACCCAAACCATTCTGTGATTCTATGATAAGTAAGGTATCCCTTCCTTCTAGGTAAATTTTCCCAATGCACATAGACCGGAGGCTCTGGTGAGCCAAGATCCCTGCCCTCCACAGCATTTGCACGCCAAAGCATCCCTGACATTAGCTTCACCATGACTGGAGGCTGTGGCTGCCCCATCCCTGGAGGTGTTCAAGGCCAGCCTGGACAGGGCTTTAACCAACCTGGTCTAGTGGGAGGTGTCCCTGTCCATGGCAGGGGGCTTGGAATGAGATGATCATCAAGGTCCCTCCCAACCCAAACCATTCTATGATGATGCTGCATAAAAAGCCACTCCAAGGACTGCACTCAGGAGCTTCTGGGGCAGATAAAACCTGCCTCCACAGCTTGCTGTGGCCTTCGAGTGTCAGGACAAGACCTGCACGTTGAGAAGCGCCGCAGGACCTTCCTCCGAGCAGGAGGCTCGCCCTGGGCTGGGCTGGACTCTGGGCCCCACGTCCTTCTGCCACTAATTGTCATGCACTTGGCTGCAAACTCATCAGGGAGGCGGCACGCCGCGCTACATTTAGCTCATGCTATCCTATAAGGAAGAGAGAAGAGGTTTTTTTTTCTTTTTTTTTTTCCTTTTTTTTTCCTTCTTCTTTTACGCTCCTATCAGAGGACCTCTTCAGTTGCTAAGGAACTACGGTTTTTATCGCATTATAAATGATTTAAGGCAGCCCCGGCAGATGCAGGTTTAGTAGGCGGGAGGAGATGTTCCATTTTACCGGCAGCACGAGACGCCTCAGGAGAAGCCGGGGGGGGGGCGGAACAGCCGCGGCGCGGCCCTGCCAGCCCCCCCCACCTTCCCCGAGGGACCCGAAAACACAGGTTCCCCCCCTCAAAACCCGACTCAGCCCCCCCACCTCCGGGCTCGGGGGGTGGCCGCGGAGCCCCCTCACTTGCCCCTCGTCCCCCGCCTTAGCAACCAGCCGCCCCCATAGCAACGCACCCCCCCCCCCGCCGCCGCCCTCACCGTTCTGCGCCGCGGCGGGTCCGGGCAGGAGCGCGGCGGTCACCAGCAGCAGGGAGAGGGCGGCGGGGAGCGGCCCAGAGCGCGGCATCCTCCTCACCGCGGCCGGGGAAGGAGCAGGAAGGGGGCGGCGGGGCCGGGGAGGGGAGGGGGTGAGGCGGGCGGCGGCGGGAGCGAAGCGGCTCCGGCTCCGTCCTTCTCCACCGACCTCCTACCGCAGCGCCCGCTCTCGCGACGCCGCTGCCGCCTCTCGCGAGATTTGACGGGGGCGGGAGGGCGGGCGGCAGCGGGAGGGGCGTGGGGCGTGACACGTGACACACACCCCACCACCTCCTCCCTTCAGGCGCCATGTTGCTGCTGTTCTTCCCCGTTCTGAGGCACCGGGGTACCGGGCCGGCGGAGGGACTGCCCCGGCCTCGCACCAGCGCTGAGGGCCGCGCCTGAGGCCCCGGTCCCCTCAGAGGCCCCGCGGGCTGGATGGGGGACCTGCCTGAGGGTGCGGTCTTCTCAGAGATGCTGTGGGCAGGGTGGGTGTCCCACCTGAGGGGCTGTGGTCCCCTCAGGGGCTCTGTTGGCGGGATGGGGGCCCCGCCTCAGGCTGTCGAGCCCTCAGAAGCCCTGGAGGCGGGATGGGGCCCCACGTGAAGCTTTGGTCCCCTCAGAGGCCCTGTGGGTGGGATGGGGGCTCACTCCTGATCCTGGATGCTGAGGACGGGATGGGGGCCCTACCTGAGGCTCTGGTCCCCTCAGAGTCTCTGCAGATGGGACGGGGGTCCCCTGGATGCTGCTGGTGGGATGGGGGCCCTACCTGAGGCTCTGGTCCCCTCAGAGTCTTTGCAGATGGGATGGGGGTCCCCCTGGATGCTGCTGGAGGGATGGGGGCCCTGCTTGAGGCTCTGGTCCCCTCAGAGGCCCTGCAGATGGGATGGGGGTCCCACCTGAGGCTGTGGTCCCTTTAGGGGCCCTGCAGGCAGGATGGGGGTCCCACCTGAGGGTCTGGTCCCCTCAGAGGCTCTGTGGGCGGCATGGCGGAGTCCCTCCTGCTGCCCAGAGAGATGCAGTCTGAGGAATGCCATGCGCCTCAGTGGGCATAAAATACTGGCAGATAGAGGGGAAGGCAGGCCAAGAGCCAGTAGTTTTGCTCCAATCTTACTGAAAAGGGTAATTTAGGAGTTCTATGTGCCATTCTGCAGGGGCCGGGGGGGGTGAAGGAGGAATGCAAAATCCATCTCAAAGTGCTCAGCTTTAGTTCCGTGCACCATGGAAGACCAAAATTATTTAAAACACCATTTTATCAATCACCACTACTCCTTTATATATAAAAAAAAATAAAATAGTTAATGTGCTTTTTCAAGAGTCCTGTCCTTTTTGCACGAGTAGGAAACCAAGGCCTCAAGAAGCGAAGGTGTTTGCCCCAGGTTAGTGCTGGAGTTGGGGGCAGGAAGCAGAAAAGCTCACTCCCAGTTCACTGGACCTGCCAAACGTCATGAAAAACTGCCACTGATGAGCTTTGGGCAGGTTTTCTCTTTATTTCACTGCCTGCAAAATGCAGATACCGGGTCAGTCCTTTGTGCTGCACTGGTGACCCCAGCTGATGGTAAACCTGATGTAGATATTTAAGCCGGGTTTCTGGCTGCCCTCTCTCACAGGACGACACAAACGGCTGGAGCCTGCTGCTGAACGTAAGCTGCTTGTTCTAATGGTGTGCTCTAATGGGGAGCACACCCAAAACGGGGAGATACAAGAGTAAGAAATAGCTGCTTGAGCGCTTCAGGACTTGAATAATGATCATCGTGAGCTTAACGACTGCTGCTTCACAGGACTGAAGTGACATGTGAGAAATGTTTGGGCATGTGCTAGTGCTGTATGTAATCCTGGCTGCCTCTTGCTCTCCAAGGATGCCGTGGTACTAGATTTGATGTGCGTCAGATATTCCACTGTGCCATGCATCCTGCGCTGGAGAACTTCCATGGTGCATTTCCATGACTCACTGTTCATGCCAGCTGAATCATCTGTGACACTACTATTTGTTTTTCTGCCATGGTGTAGAAACATCCTCTTTTTCCCCTTCTCTGTGGAACAATTCTGACAGTAGCACTTGTGAAACAGAAGGAATAGGCAAAAAGATCCAGAAATCAAGGTTTCACGCGGTGGTGTCCTTCTTTCTGCCTTTTGCATGCTGTTTTGCCTGCTGAATGTTAGCTCCAGAGGATTTTGCTATCACTCTCCTCTTTGCAAACACCCACTCGGTATTAGGCCTTACCTACACTCGACTGTTTTCCAAGTTTGGAACTAGTTAGCGATGTACTTGCCTCTGAGCATGGTTTGTATCTGCACAGTAATACTTGTTTCGTAACCATGGCAGCTCACAGTGACTCATGCTGCCAGAGGCCTGGGCCGAAGTTATCAGAAGGCTTTTTTTTTTTTTTTTTTATTCCTCCGTAACCAGCTCAGCACACTGTTGTTTTGCGAGATCTTCTCCCCACAATTGCATAACTCCCCCGTCATGTTCGCATTCCTCTGACTCCATCCTGGGGACAACCCTGGGACACGCTGCCCTGCTTACCACTGGTTTCACCCCGATACGCAGGCTCACTGGGAGCTTTGCTCTGCCCGAGCACGGAGCCATGGCTGCTGAGGTTTCCCTCGAAGACTCTTATCAGAGATGGTTACCGAAGGTGCTGTGCAGACTGAGCTGGCCGGTGGATTTGTGGTTGACACAGAGGTGCTGTGAACATACAACACAAGAAGAGCAGAAGATGGCCATGACCAGAAGAGGGCTGTGCTGATGGACCTCATCCGAAGCTTGCTGTTGCCTTCAAGAGTCTTTTGGGGGACACAAAAAACAGGGTTCCTACAGGTCCCTAGTATTTATAGGAGAATCTATTCCTGACATACTCATGTATCCAGCCACAGCTAGTTTAGAGTAAAAACCTGCTGTTCTACCGTGCAGGAGTATATCCTTTTACAACAGGTTGCTCTTACAGTAGAGTTGTGGAGAAAAATAGGATTTGCCAGCACTGGATTCAACACAGTGGCTCGACAGTGAGGAAAGAGGTTTTGTACAAAGGCAGATTGTAAGAATCTTGCGTGGGTAGGGAGATTCCTGACCTCCTGAGTGGCAGCAGGGACTCAGACATATCAAAGTTTCCAAATACAGTAACTCAAAATCTTCCCTTCAATCATTTGTAACTCATTTTTCCTTCAATCGAGACCCAACTTCTTTTCATGTGGGATATCTCAGTTTTGATTATTCTCTGATTATTCACTGGGACTTCATCAAAAGCAGGACAGAAAATCTTGGATTTGAAATAAGCAGAGAAATTTAAAAAACAAAAAACAACAAAACAGCAGCAGCAAATTCAGGAAAGAGTTTCAATTCTCACATTGCAGAACAGCAAAGAGGCATCATCCTTTTTTTTCCCCCCTGTATAATCTTTGAGCCTGTCTTCTTGCAACTGGAAGTGTTTAAGAGATCCCTGTTATTTCAATGTGTTTATTGATACACTTTGGCACTTGAAGGAAGCTTTGCCTCTAGAAGTCTTCCTTGCAGTCGCCTTCTTTTGAATCTATTATTGGCAAGTTGAGAATGTAGGGTAGAGCACGAAACACTCGCTGACGTCTAGCAGTGAAACTTGGCTATTGCAGCTGTTCTCAGGGCTGAGAAACGCTGAATAAATAACATCAGTTAATACTTCGAGGGCGACAGCCACATGCACACGGCATCCTGGCAAACCAGGATGCCTTGGTGTCGTGAGACTGCATGAAGTGCATGATGAAGGTGACGCTCTGTGTTCTGTACGTGCCGGGGAGCGCTGAGTGAGCAAGCACAGTGCAGTCCATGGGTGCATTTATATACGTTATACAAGGCCAACCAGACTCAAACGCCGGCTGCTGGCCCTCGGTGGTCGTTACTTGCTGTTCAGAGATCTGCGGCGAGCGGGAGGGAAGGCATCCCAAGAGTCAGCTCTGGCCCTTCCAGTTATACATATGATTAATGTCTATTAATCTCTCCAAAGGCATAATGGCAGGTGGGGAACACCATTAACCTAATCAGCTAACAGAATGGAGGTGACACCCATCCCAGTGAGTCACCAGAAAGCCTCCCCGGCTTTTCTTACAGGGGACTCCTTACAAGCTTTCATCCTAAGTAGTCGGAGGAAGGTTGAACTGAAAAAGTAGTGCTCCGAGGAATGAGAGGCAAAAGAAAAGCTTCTAAAAATAATAGAGAAATAGGTTTTCTGGGAAAAAAAAAAAACCCCAAACCAAAAAGGCGGGGGGGTGGGGGGGGATGGAAGAAAGACCCCAGGGTAGTAATGAGAAGAGAATATAGATGTGCTTTCTTATTTTGCAGAAAACTGGCTTTACGCATCTCAACCCCACTGGGTAATGGCAGTTTGGTTATTTCGAGCAATCTCCCATCCTCCTACGTGTTCAAATGTTCCTGTCAGAAGTGGTCAAAATGTTTTAACTGATTTTTTTTTTTCTGGAAAGAAATGTCTTTTCACGCAAAACAATCATTGTGACAGAAAGGGTAATTTTTGGTCAGGATGATTTGTAATGTAAACAAAGAGTCCAATGAGAAATATTGGCATATTTGATTTTATCTTTGTTATGACAAAAATCTGAGGTTTGTCTAACCTTATTTTCTGCAGGAAAGGAGCAAGAAGGACAAAAAGAAATTGTTTTTTTCCTCTCTCTGACCCAACCCCAAAGTTATTTCTCTCAGTTGCAGATTTTTCATCCAGCTCAGCCGTGCAGTAATGTTTTTCTCCACCCAATTTTTTAGGGAACCAGGTCCAATAGCTTAGTTTCCAGCTACAGATACACAAGAGCTATTCCCTGACCTCGTTATCGTGAGGAAAGGGATCATATTATCCTCCTGCTGTCATTGGGAGCAGCTCCATCCAGCCACAGGCAGGATGCATGGGAACAGCTACACTTGCATCCCAATTTACTCTTGCAGGCTGTGGCATCCCAGCAAGAGCTCTGAGAAGGCACAGGGGAAAACCTGAACGTCTGGAGCAATTTGCATGATGCAAAGGTGAAGATGTGGGTGATGCCCTCAGAAGTAGACGGCAGGTGGCACCCATGGATTAGCACAGGGCTTGCTAAGGGTGAGCACAAGGCAGGCTGGGCGATGCCTGCAGCCAGGATTTAGCTTCATCTCCTTGAAGAGGAAGAAGAGCAGGGAAATGGGCTCTTTTGATTGCATGCAGGGACATTTCTGCCTCCTGTGTGGGGTGGCCTGGGGCACTTTATCACTCAGGCTATTCCCATCACATTTTGTTAGCCTGAGGACCAGGCTTGGCTTTGGTCAAGGGGTGCCCACAGCAAGGAGGGAGCAGCAAGGGCACCACTCCCTAAGGGATGGGAACACCATGGCTGGTAGGGAAGGACCAGCCCCAAGGTACCTGAGTAAGGAGAGCAGGAGGCAGCCAGGGTCAGCCAAGAGTCCAGTCATCAGGGATGTTCACAGCAATGAGGTAGGCTTGAGATCAAGATGACAAATCAATCCACAAGTCAGGATCAATCCTGATGAGGGCAGCCAGGCTCAGACGCAGCCAGGTGACCCCCAGGCAGGTCCAAGGTGACAAAACAGACCCAAGTTCAAGATGGGAAATCACTCTGGATCAGGGTTCAGATTAACAGGGGCCATAGTTTAGACACAAATGCAGCTGGGGCTGAACTAGACACCAGCACCCCAGGGGCACAGCTCAAACAAGGGCTGAGGGCCCTGGGCTGAGCTTTAATGGGCTCCCAAGCCCATGGGCAGGTGTGAGTCCCAGGTGGGGCTGCTCAGGGCCGTTAGTGGCCGCAGGACTTGTCACCTAGCCTACAGGCATAGGTTGCTCAAGAGGTAGAAGAGCTTGTCCCATACCCATACTGGGTTTTGCATCAAAGGACACCTCAGTCACCTCCTTGTTAGGTCTGTATTTGGCCATGCCATTTGGCTCTCTGCTCTTCCCTCCTGGCCTCGTGGTTCCCGATCCCAGCTCCCCCATGATGTACGGCTCTTCCTAAAGGAGCACCCACATATGGGCATCACTAAGGGGGTGCTCAAGCCTGCTTTTAGAGGGGCTGGAGCAGCCCAGTGACCTGAATGTCGATGACAGCCGTGCTATCATGGCTTCACATCGACCGCAGTCCTCTCGCTGCCTCCCCCTGGGTCCCAGCCACGCGCAGCCAGCCAGGCAGAAACGCCGATACATTTGACTAAACGCTGATGATTAAAATGAAATGAAGACAATCAGGCTTGGATCATTGGGGGGAACAACAGAGGGAACAGGAGTTCATTACTGAGCTGACAAACAACAGCCTGTGGCAGCTCAAATTGCTCGTGATGGTGGGCAGTGGGGGACGCGTTGCGCATGCTGGTTGTCAAATCATACGTGACATTTATTTTCAGCATCCCCTACAGGTCAGCCTTTAATAGCTAAATCAAAATTAAAGGTATTAGCTGGCCTTTACAGTATGGTAAATGATACAATTAGCTCAGCTCAACCTATTTTCCTAATCCTGTACGATGCAGGTCGGATTAGACATGGGTTTCTCGCCTTAACAGGTCTCTTGGCTTTCACTGGTCAGGCTTCCTGAGATGGGGCTGTCTGTGCTGGCCTGGGACACATTTATTTTAGCCAATGATGCAATAGTTTAATAAAAGTGATTTGATGAAACCTGAGGCTCCCTTCTCCCTTGAGAGTGCGACATCTAAAATAAATGCCAGTCATGAGAAAGAATTTGGTCTGGTCATGCAGGCATTAATAGACTTTAATGACCTTGAGCAGCTTCACCTGGGACCCCCGCCCATGCACCCTCTGCCCGTTGCTCCATAGAAGCTCAGAGCCAGGTAGTTGCTCTTGGTCTGAGCTGGAGTGTGGGTGAGTCTGTCCTAGCGTGGGCTCCCAGGCTGGCCCTTCTAGGGTTGGCTCTCAATATCTGTTGTAGGTAGCCCTGTCTTGCTGCTCCTGGTTGGATCCCCCCAACACAGGCATCTTCCCTGGGTCCTGCAGGATGCTCCCTGTTGGTGAGGTCCCTGCCTGTGCTCTGGTCACCTTTGGCTCTTAGTTCAATCCTACTCCCGTTCCTCACTGGCACTTGGGAAAGGCAGTGGGTCTGGTTTTGTTCAAAAGCCAGCTTTTCATCTGTATGGCCATCCCTTGGTGTGGGGTCTGGGGGGCTGTCAGTAGCCTCAAACCCCGTGTCTGAAACAGGAGCAACTCCTTGGACTTGACTTTTTGCCTGAGCAGTGAGGAGTAACGTGCTGGTGGCTGAAATGGTGTTTTTTGTGTTACTGCTTAGCAGGTAGGGTCTTCCTAGCATCCTGCCCTGGTGCAGTGCCTCTTGGTCTGCAAGCTGTGCCCCCTGACATAACGCTTCCCCTGCAGGTGGGAGCTTGGGCTCTCCATTGCAGCAAGCTTGGGCTTGTTGGGCTCACCTAGTCGGATTCCAAGGGATTGTCAGGGCAATGAAAAGGGCCGTTTTCATGATGCATTTGGCTGCCCCTCCTTAGGAGCTGGAAGAGGAGGGATGGAGCCTAGGACAGCTGAAAACCTTCCAGAAAGTTGGGTATGATCATAGAATGGTTAGAGTTGGAAGGGACTTTAAAGATCATCTAGTTCCAACCCCCCTGCCCGGGGCAGGGACATCTCCCGCTAGACCAGACTGCTCAAAGCCCCGTCAAGCCTGGCCTTGAGCACCTCCAAGCATGGGGCAGCCACAGCTTCCCTGTGCCAGTGTCTTACCACCCTCACTGTGAAAAATTTCTTCCTGCTATCTAATCTAAATCTCCTCTTTTCCAGTTTGAAGCCATTACCCCTTGTCCTATTGCTGGAGGCCTTCCCCATCTTTCTTGTAGGCCCCCTTTACATACTTGAAGGCTGCTATAAGGTCTCCCCGGAGCCTTCTCTTCTCCAGGCTGAACAACCCCAACTCTCCCAGCCTGTCCTCACAGCAGAGGGGCTCCAGCCCTCGCATCATCTATGTGGCCTTCTCTGGACACACTCCAACAGGTCCCTGTCCTTCTGCTGTTGGTGGCCCCAGAGCTGGAGGCAGCACTGCAGGGGGGTCTCCCCAGAGTGGAGCAGAGGGGCAGAATCCCCCCCCTTACCCTGCTGGCCACGCTGCTGGGGATTCACTATCCAGATCCAGAAGCCTTCTCCCAGGTGACTGAGGATAGCCAAGGTTCCCTGAATCACCTAGAGTACCCAAAAAGTATTTTATAACCCCCAAGAACTGAGTTCGGGGCTGGGGCTGTGTTGGTCAGTGAGTGCCATGCATTGCTAAGGCCTGGAAATGAGCTAAATCGGGAGAATTAGGGGTTTCTCATCTACATTGGTGATAATGTCTGCGCTTCAGACTTTTTTGCACCTTTGAGAAACAAAAGTTACTGAGGAAGCTGTGGTGGAGAGGGCTTGGGCAAAGCAAAAAGAAAAGCAATTTCTGAGCAGAAGAACTTCTTATCTCTAGGAGGAAATGAACAATGAGGGAGAGCAGTGAGTGACCATGGGCTCAGCTGAGTGTTTGCAGGATCTCACCTACAAAAGCTCCGAGGAGTGTCAATAGGGGAGGTTTAATTGATGGCGAACGTTATGGCTGGTATAGAATTAGAGAGGCTCCAGACTGAGCAGGGAGGACGTTTATAGCAGCGAACAGATGAGCATTGTGAAAGATGACTATGATTCTTTGGGCATTTCTGGCTTAGATTGCAGTAAAATTGCAGCAAAAAGCAATTTTGCTTTAATCAACTGTATAACAAAGCCCCAACATAGTAAAGAGCAGAAGGCATCAGAAGATAGGAAATTGTCAGCATTGCTGGAGCTGAAAGATAAGATTGTACTCCCTACAGCTACACTAAAAGAAGATAAATTATCCCTAGGGGCAATTCAGAAAGAAAATAATGTACAATTAAAGTTGTTTGAATTACAGTTCTAGGGAAGCACAGGCAGAGGAAAAAGCCCGTTTCAGTGGAAAGTCTGAAACCTCCTTCCCATGTGCTTTTAGAAAGCAGAACTAGTTTTGGAAAAAAAGATGATAAACTGGGCTGGGCAACCCCTAAAGAAGAGCAAAGGATGCGTTAAAAGGGACCATATAGAGAGATGCTGAGCCTGGGGGGTGTGTGCATGGAGAGGGAACTGGCTCTGAACTTGGGACAACACCAGGACCAAGCGGTAAGTCTGGGAAAGGCTGGAGAGGGGCAGGAAGGCTGGAAATCTCATCTCTGGGGGTCCTTGACAGCAGTCCTGGCTGGTTTGCCTCTTGAAGACCGTGGTTGGGTGGGTGGTGGAGGATGGTGGTGCTCCAGCAAGGCTGGGGTACAAGGAGCAGAGGTGGGTGCTTGTGCAGCTGTGACCAGGAGCATCTCTTCACCCTTAATTCCCTCCCCAGGGTCACCAGGCTCCAGCACGCGGCGTTGTACCCTGTGATGCTGGTGGGCTTAGGGAATGTTTTCCAAACTTCAGATAAGCCTCGGTCCTGGAGGCCACGTGGTCTCCAGAAAAAGCAGATGAGGAGGGTGCAGAGGTATGTGGTTATTTCAGGTTTTGCTGACATCTGCCCTTCCTCAGGCTCACTTTGAGCACAGCGCAAACAAACCACAGGCTAAAGGTTAAAAAAACAAAAAGCTGCTACAGGAATGCGTTTGCACGAGCTCAAATAACTGTCCTGAAGCTACCTGTATTCCTGGTGGGGCTTTGCTTGGATTGGGCAGGCCAGGTAGGACCTGTGGCCGCATCCCCAGGTGGGTCCTGCTGTGGGACAAGGTGGTCCATGCTGCAAACCTCCCACAAAGCCCATTAAGCTGCTGTGAAAGCGTGGGGGAACAAAGAGCTCATCTTCAGTTTGTCGTGACAACGTCTTTGCCTGGCTTCGTGAGTGGGAATCTCCTTGTGGGACTGTTGCTGAGCAGGCGGCAGGATATTTGGGAGAAAGTCGGTGTATCCCGTGCTACAAGATCCTCTAAAAAGCTGACGGTTCCTCTTGCCGTCCCACCAGCCACCTGTCGAGGGGGCCCAGCTCCAAACAGATGGCGATGGGGAGGACTGCGATGGGGATAATGGTGCGAACGTGGCATCTTGTGTGTGACACATTTGATACCTTGCCATGGGACAGCTGCAATTTATAACTCTAAAGCATCAGCCACAGACAAGCTTCATGGTGACTTCTGTAGTTGCCATATTCCCTGCCTCGCTGGCAGCTGCCTCAGAGGAAGAGGAGAATGAGGAGGAGGATGGTGCTGAGATGGAGGAGCTGCTTTGGGAAGGGCTTTTCTTGGAAAAAGCTCTGTTCTGCGCAGCACAGGGTGGGCTCCAAAAATGTGTGGGTGAGTCTGGAAATGTGGTGCACTAGCGCTCGGCTTTCTAAAATCAGCTGCTCCGGGAGCAGCAGCATGGGGATTATGCCCTCTCAAGGCTTCATTTTCCTTCGGCTCATCCCTGTCCCACCACTGTAAGAACTCCTCCTCCCCCGTGACTGCTCGGGACAGCTATGGCACAGAATATGGCTGGGGTGGAGCAGGTGATGGGCAGCTTGCTGCCACCCCAGGCTGCCTGTGTTGCTCCGACTCCCTCTTCTGCAGAATTTCAACCCAAGCTGGTAGGAACCAAACCACCCCTTAGGCTTCGACCTTGGTTCAGGCTTAAATAAAGTTTGCTAGTGCATTCCTGGGGAGAGGAAGGATGGCCAGCAACGTGATCAGCACTTAGTTTCCCAAGGAAACTGGGCTTAAAAGGGATATTTGGTGTGTCTAACAGCAGGGATGCTAATGGCGTTGTGCTCCTTTTCCCTTAGGGATGCTGGTGTGCTGTGGGAGCTTTTGCTGGAGCGGTGGGGATGCTACGCAGGAGGGGTCGGGGCTGTGTGTCCATCTGCAGGCTGCCAGTGGGCTCTGCCTTAGGAGCTCGCGCGGCAGATGGTGAGCGACGACCGGGTGGTGGAGGCTGCCAAGCACCTCTGCCAGGTCCTGCGTGGTCTCTGGTGGGCATCTCCCAGGCAGGAGCTGAGGTCTAGTATTAGTATCTAATGCAGCCTCAGACTCCCCACTGTTTACATCAAGTCGGCCCCGTGGCTGATTAAGGTTCTATTTGGTGGAGGAATTGCACAAAGCTTTGCATTAGCTCAGTCGCGCCCTGCTATAAGGTTTGGCCGACTTCACATACTTTTGAAATTGCAAAGTGTTGAGTCAACCGTTCGGAGTTTGCATTAAGAGTCTGTGCAGCTTTTGGGCAAACCTGGTGTTTGTGTGCACACAAATTGTGAGCGGCACGAATCCTTTGCAGCTTATCTTGCCTGTAAACGGGTTGAGTACCTAATGGCCCGGGCACGGTTTGTTCTTCACTGTGGTTTGTTCTTCACTGGTGCGAGATCTTTTGAAGTTATGCATGGCTGGGCTGTGGTGTCACCGCTTTCCCTGGGACATGGTGATCCTGTCCTGCAGTACTGCAGCTCCACTTCGGCGTCGCCCGGGTATTTATTCCGCTTGATTTCCCTTGCGTGTGCACTTGATACTGGCTGAGCTGTTGCTGCTGTGCTGCCTACATGGAGTTTGCTTATTGTTGCAGTGTGGGGTTTTGAGTTTATTGAAGAAAACACCTTAAGGAAAAGCTTTAGAAATAAAACTCTTTTTTTTTTTTTTTTTTTTTTTAAATCATGAATTGATGAAAGCCATAGCGAAAGTAATCTTGCAGAGGTGTTGCTAGGGAAAAGAAAAGCCCTGTGACTTTTCTCTGATAAGAAAATACCTTACTAATATTTACAGATAGGTAGCCTGCTCTGAACTGAATTAATTTCCTAGGAGATCAAAATGCAGTACATGCTTTGGAACTGAACCAGAAAACCCTGCGCTCCTGCCTGCTTTTCTGTGAATGGGCAATTTGTCTGGTGCCGTTGGGAGACTGAGCCCACGATGCAGTGACGATGGGTATGGGGACGCCGGGTAAAAGTGCTAGGGGTGATGGCAAGCGGGTAGGAGGTGGCCACGTGGCAGTGTTTGGAAAGCTGCATC